>NC_064441.1:14610000-14963750 GCF_023343835.1 Lagopus muta
ATTGAGGTTTGAGCTAGAGAAACTGACCATAGGAATAAGAGAAACAAACTGCCATGACTATACATGAGCAAAAAGAAACCTTTAAGGAAGCAGCAGACATCAATGTATTTTATTTGTGGCAAATGGCAACTTCATTGGTATTTTTTTAATTTTTTTTTAAAATTCCATAAAATTCTTGATTTTCATTTGCTCCTGATACGTCCAAGTGAAACTCTTCCTTCATTTGCCCCACTTTAGCATGGGAGGTTCGGTCCTTCATAATTCTTGCTGTATTGAATCAGAGGCCTAAAAAATGCTGGCTACTCTAAAAAAAATTTGATACTTAAAAAAAAAAATAATGTTTGCAGTTAGCACTGACCAATTGTAAACCTATCCTGTGCCAACCCGAGTTTGATCCCATTCAATTCCTTTGGCTTTGTTTATAGAGTTAAGTAGATTTAGAAAGCAAGCATTTATTCATGACCCAACCTGATCAAGCTTCCATGAGGTCATGTGAAATGCCCGGAGCCAAGAGAATAACAAATATAATTCAGCAAGACCAACGTTTGTTCTTCTGTGGATGAAGCAAGAGGCCTATATTCATAGTAGTTTAAGAGAGAACTTAGTAGGCAGGTATCTAAGAAGGTCTCATGTTTTCTTCTATATGATGTATAGGAAATAAGCACTTCTGAGGGATACTAAATCAATTTGTTGCCAAAGTCAAAAAGTCAGCTCATGAGTATTTCAGGACTGTGGGATACTGATGGTGAAATCTAATTCTATGGTAGGTCTGTCCGCTGATGTTGCTATTCTTGTCACATTTCCCTGATGGATCCTATGGGTTATCATGTTTCCTTTGTAGATTCTGCGGGTTAACCAAGTCCAATTTACAGCAGCATAAACATATGTAAGATTTGCTAACTGGGAAACAGGAAATTCTGAGTTTTTTGTGCCCAAGAGGTGTTTTTTAAACCACGTTTTTTTACATAGTGGTATGATGTATATATAGCAAATTAATGGCAGTCTGTCATTCACATGGAGTGTCTAGCAGTTATATTTGAACTTTCAAGCTGCACACTGATAAAGCAAATATATAAAATCCATTGATTTGATCTCAAAATATATGTGCTTAGTTGAATCCGTTATCAGAGATACAGCATGCATGCTAGCATTTGAGGAAACCCAGATCTGTCCTACTTTTTTGCCTAATACTTGTTGATTGTTTTTTCTCAGTATATTAGCTGCAATATAGTTTTAAAATAGAAGATTTCTGAGATAGCAGAGAATGGACTCTACTCACCAGAATGCGGGATAGAAAAGGATCACTTTGTTCTCCTCACAGTGAGGGCTGTTTGTGACTGTTCTTTGTACAAAAAATACATCCACAGCATCTGTAAAATAGCATTATTCATATTAGGTATGTTTCTATTTTTTTCCCAAAAATTTTAAACTTCATAAATTATCTTTTCTTTTGTTCTTGAGGACTTTCTTTCCTCATTTGTTTTGGTTCTCCTGACCCACCATACTATAAATAGTGTTTTTTATCAGTTTCAGATTGTTGACCTTTTCCTCACTGATGAAGAAAATTTGAGGTATTACAAAACTCTACAGAATTATTCTTTTTCATAGATTTGGATCAACCAAATATTGCCAATCAGTGAACCACTTATAAAAAAAAAAAAATGAATCATAGAATGGCTTGGGTTGAAAGGGACCCTAAAACTCATTTATTTCCAACCTCAATTGCCAAGGCCAGAGATACCTTTCAGTATATCAGCATGTTCAGTGCTCCATCCAACTTGATCTTGAACATTAGAGCAAAAGTTAATTTTATTTTATTAGTTAATTTGATGTTAATGATTTGTAGTCTAAAATACTCTATTTGTAACTCTCTGTTTTCAACTGTTAACAATCTTAGTATTTCAGCACCAAATTTTCTCATTTAGTATTTCTTTTATGCAATAGTGACACCCACTGGCTTATTGGATGCCTCTTCTTTTTGTGGTTGTTCAGAGTTAAAAAAAAAAAAAAAAGAGTACATGGTGATTTTTTTTTTTAGCTTTTCACTGTGTTCTGTTGTGTTTCAACAAAATATCACTGTGAAGATTATCACGGTCACAGGGGTTGGAATGGAGCACTGCAGTTAATCTAGTCCAACTCCCCTGCTAAAGCAGGTTCCCTAGAGTAGGTTGCACACAAAATCACAGAACTGTAGAAGTTGGAAGGGACCTCTGGAAATCCATCCCCAAGTACTACATTCCATAGCATATTGGATCATCACAAAATATTATAAAAGAGCACAGAATATCTTAAAAGATTGCAGCATGATCAAGATGCTGATACAAGTCAATCACTACAAGTTACTACCAAATTTAATTGGCTCAAAATATGACTATAAATAAAAGCTACATAATACTTAAAAGTCACTATCCCACCTGTTGTTTCTGAACAAACTCACAATTAATTACATTCCATATATTTTTCAGTCAAACAAAGATTTTTCTTGAAATATTGTCTTGTCTTGGTCATGTTAGCAGTTAGAAAGTGGAATTGGAAGTCTTAACTTACAGTAGAAATGGTTTTGGCCCCTGTGCTACACAATTAGTCCGAGGGAGTGGAAACCTCCCAGAATACTCCTAAACTCCTACAAGGCCTGAAAGCTATGGCTTGAGTTCCAAAAAGGGAGAAAGCATGGGTGGAGCTTAAGAGTAGCTGCAGATGCTTCCACCTCACCAAGCAAATTACAAAAGAAAACATCTGTCTGCGAATGGCTGTGTGCACTCCTCCACTCTAGACTATTCTGTTTTCCTCCCTTTCTCCATCCTATCCCTGATGAAACGATAAGGACTGGTTACATGCCAGAGTCAAGTGAAGAATGAAGTGTACTACATTATGTGTCTACAGTCTGATTCTGTGCAGTTGCTGAGAATTTTTGGTTTTGTGTATGTGAGCAGAAAGTAAATGCATTTCACGAATCCCCAATACTTCCACACTGCATATCACATAGGTACTGTTCTAATCAAAGCTAATAACTGGTGGTCTTTTGACTTCACTGATAACGAGAAGTGAGGCATAGAATTCACTCTGATAACATGAACAAGTTCTTTGTTTGTTTGCTTTGTGTATTCCAATTAAGACTACTCTAAACTGTCAAATTTTCAAGCAATTAATGCTCAGGACGCTCTAAAAGTCTGGTGTTCTTCAATGTCTCAGGCAAGCAAAAGCAGTCATTCCAAAGAATCTTGACCATTGTCTTTCCTAAATTATAATAAGTGCTTTGCTGCACAATTCTGAATTCTTTGCAGTCTTAGTTGTAGGAAACATACTTGATCCAAGAAAAATGGTCTTGTTTTGTCAGAAGTCAGTTTCTTACTGCAGATCAAGCCCAGGATATGCTAAAATGGCAGACCATAGTTTTAACATGGGTGGTTCTTTACCTAGACAATTAGCAAGGCCGTGAAAACCTAAATGAATTTATTGACATCAGATGGCAGAGGAGGCATAATATTCAGTCCATTTTAACTGAGCTAATTTGTCATTTCTACATGAACATGACATGACTACCTTCATCCTCTTTATTTGTACAGCTGTCCTGAGACTGCAGTGCTGTGGTAGTCACATTGGATGGGCACAAATAATAGATGGGATAATAGATGTTATGACATGGTATCAGTTTGGTCTTAACAAAGCTCCCAGTCATTATCAGTCTTTGAGCTGAAAGAAAGAGAGACAATCCACCAGCTTCACATGGCATTCTAAAGTTGTATCAGCTGTCAAACCTATTGTGAATTCTGGATTCAGTGACTCTGTTTTATGACTTCACTACCTCCTGCTGAAGACACAAACCGTGGAGTCAATTAAATTAACAGAGTAGCAACTAAAGACATTTTTATCAGCACGAAGGGCCGCATGTCCATAATTTGAAAAAAATTTCTCTGTCAACTATTGGATGCAGAGTGTACACATTAATTAAAATATTAAAGTCACTGCAGAAATTTGTCAAGAAGATGCTTTGTTAACATCAAGGCATTTGAGCATTACTGAGAAATATCTTGCCTTCCCCCCCCTCCCCACCCCCCCACCCCTGCTGGTGAAAGTTATATTTTGCATGGCAACTGCTAGTTCCATGTACTAAGAAAATAGTACTGCTTCCAGGAGTGGGTAGTTCAAATATTTGCATTTTATTATTTTATTAGCCTAATTTGTTTCACTTTTCTAATATTCAAAATGAATCTTTAATCAAAATGGTTGTTCAGTCTTTTTAAAATCAAGCTATTAGAGTCTGTAGTAGCTTCTTTAAAAGTACATCAATTAATAAAATCATTTTTTCAACAGAGGAGGTACAAAGCTCTGCCAGTAGATAAGCTGCAATTGTTCATACCAGCAAATACTCAAATAACACCCGGAATTCTAACTATCCATTCATTGTTAAAAAGGATGCAGAATCAGCACATTTTCCTACTAGTAGCCATGAATTTCTGTAGTATTTTACACTTTAAATTATACTATCAAGAAAACTATAAGTGTTGCTGAAGACAGAATGCTGATTTTGCCCTGGAAATTTTGCTAGTGACTTCATTGGAAGCAACATTAAGGTTTAAGTGAGGGTGCCAGTACAGGCCAATGGAAAATGAATTGTGCAAGGATTCTTTTCCAAGTAGTCCTCTGCTCTTCTAATAGGACCTTCAGCTTTAAAGGAAAGAAAAAAAAAAAAAAAAAAAGATTTAAGGCTCTGCTTGCAATTTTTGAGAAAATATTCTGTTTAGACAGATTCAGTCTGTTGAAATATTTACACTTGGTAGAATGGAATTTAGTTCTATCATTTCAACATAATTTGATACTTGGAGCTAATTAATATGTCTACAGTAATTTTTGATTTCTGTTCATTTTCTTGAATCCATTCATAGAAAGTAATGTATGGCCTGTCATTTCTGTGAATGGACATTGTACTGAAATATCCTTTACTGCCCTCCTGTGGTGTTTAAGACACACTTTCTCTGACAGGCACATGGCTCCATATTGCTCTCTTTTTTAATAATGCGGTGTAATGTAGGCTTTTGTAGGGTCAAGTGTAGACAACTCATATTTAAAACCTATGATTTAATCATTATTCAGCAGCACAGGACAAAAACTGCTACCAAACCCAAACAGATCCACACTGATGCTATAGATTGAAAAATCCACTTGTTCTTTGTCACAGTGTTCTTACTTGGCAATAAGGGTGACCTTGGAAAACTTTGTAGAAATACATAGAGACAAATTGTATTGTGTTGTAGGTGCAGATGCAGAATTTAGAGTGATATATAGATAAATGACATTCTAAAGCCTCCTAAATCCATTCAACACAATCTATTCAAATTGATACTTTGTGTGTTTGATAACTGTTAACATTTTTTTCTATATGAAACCTCGCACCTTTTTCATTAAAAGGTGCTAAAATCTGAGAGCGATGACAGAAGATACGTGACCTAGGAAAACTTAAGATGATATGAATGTAATACAGCTAGAAGAAAAAAGAAACTCTCTTGATTTGTCCTAATGTCTACAATGGCCTTTTCTCTTAAATGAGCCACCCCTGATGGCAGAAATATGCAGCCTTATTCTTACAAGTGTTACTTACATTGATAGAGCCAGGACTTGGAATTTATTCCAGTCAGCTTGACAGTGGTGCTGGAGACCTGCTGAAGATAAAAAGAAATTACGGCCTTAATCAAGTTGTTAAAGTTGTGTTTAATAGCATCTAATGCATGGAATAGATCTGCTGCCTGTACAGGAAGCTGTTTTGAATAATAAATATATATACATTTTAAGACTTGTTTTATCTGTACAACCATCTCTAATACACTATCTATTTCAAGGTTTACGGTGGTATTCACTCACTTCTTCGGACTCTTTTCAGGGTCAACCTGGTGAGCTGGGAGCTCAAGGACCAATTGGATCCTTGGGATATACAGGACCAGCTGGTCTGCCAGGGGAAAAAGGACAGAGAGGTGAGAATGGGCAGCCTGGGCCAGCTGGAGAAAAAGGTGATAAGGTAGGAAACACCACAGACAGCTCTATTGGGTGTGTACATTATATAATGTAAAGTATTAGCCAATGAAACAGAACCTGCTTTCATGATGAGAAAGCATTTGCCAAACTATCCTCTTGCTCACCCAGAAATCAATTACAGCTTTCTTTACGTGTTTCGTAAAGAAACGTGTTTCAGTGTTTGTTGTTGTTTTTTTTTTCCCCTTTGGGTTGCAAAATTAGAATAATCAGGGAATAAAAAACAACAACAGAGACCAGTCTCTGATTAGTTTATACCATGTAATCCTCCTTAAACTCGGAGAAGGCTGTGGGAGGAATGTGGAGTTGGAGGGAGTATTATGGTGCTTTTAAAAATGCTGTACGCTTAACAGAATTTTATTACCACTTCAAGAATAAAACTTGCAGTTCAAGTTTATATCTTACATAGCTGTACAATCCCCATAAATAGCTCTTGCTACTTCATATTAATTTTAATTATCTAATTTCACTAATCTCAGTGCATAACTGAAATTTTAAAGCGAAATATAAGTCCTATAAGTAGAAACCTTCTATTATCAAAACAGGGCCAGGGTTGTAAAAATTATGCATAGAATAATATGTTGTTATAGGCAACTTCTTTATACTTCTGTAGTCACTGGAGAATCAGTGAAATTAGGAATTTGACATTTGTCCTTTTACTATGCGTAGCTATTGACCTTAGTTTCTTACTAAACCCCTTAACTTTTGTCAGATATTTCTGATAAAACTGTGGCTTTAATTCATTTTTCAAACAAGAGTATGCTTGTTTGTCAATGTATAGTATCATGTATTCTTATTTTTCATTCTTTTTAAGGGTTAATGACCTCAGCAGCTTTGTTTTTTTTTTTATGTTATCTGTTTTTAGGGCCCAACTGGAGTCCCAGGATTTCCTGGTTTAGATGGTGTTCCTGTACGTATTAAATGAATATTGCTTTATAAAAAATGCAGTTTCTTTAAAGTCAAAACAAGTCTTCTAATAGAATAAAACACTTAATATGTTGTTTTTATACCTGTAGTTATTGTGCCAACTACGTAATTATTTGTGTTGCAAATATATAAATTAGCTAATTTCAACTGTGTTTATAATTTACAAAAAAACTCCACAAAATCCCTGGAAAATAACCACATCATTTTTATGGGGAGGTGAGGCAGTGAAGGTAGAGACAAGCCTTAGTCCCTGCAGCGTGTGTCAGTGCTAGGATTAAAAATTTATTTATTGTCTTAGGCTCTACAGCAGACTATAGTTTGATGCATTCTTCGTATCTCTGAAAGTTGTCTCAAATCACGTATTGTTTTTTTGTTCAATTTTTTAAATTATTTTTGCCTGTAGTTCTTTTGCAGGAAGACAAAAAAAATAAGCAACCATTGAATTTTACATGAATAAGGACTGAAGAAGTCAGTCCTAAGTGTAGAAGCATGTGATTATATATTTTTGTGAATCTGGTTTTTAGTGAGGAAATCAGCGTGGTAAAAAAAAACAAAACAGAGTATCTCTTAGATGCAGAATAGTGAAAAAAATCTTTATGTGTTTATTATAACTCTTTTTTTTTTGCTGTTATTGGTTCCATATGGATCAAATAAAGTTAAAATGTTGAATTTTGAAAGCAAAAACAGAACCAGAAACAGAGTGGGTATCTTAGCGTCTGTTGTCCACAATTGACAGTGGGACTTCTTCCAGAATGTCTATATAATGCAAAATTTTGCACAAAGAACAAAATGCTCCTGAGAAACAGATAACCAAAAAGCGCATCCTCAAATTGCGGTGAAGAGCAATTGAAGTTAATTAAAGTTAGATTAAATTAAAGTTAAATTGTCAAGAACATTTTTTGGCAAGTGGACAGGATACTTTCCTGATGATTTTTCAGAATAAAAAAAATTACTTCTTCATCTAGTATCTAATTTGAAGTAGAACTACACCTTATCTGTACATAGGTTAATTTTTGTTATTTGGAAAATTACTTTCTCAATTCTGGAATGTACAGTCTTTCTCTGTGATTACTGTGTGCTTGAGTCAAGTTGTGTTCTCCCATTTTATCTTATCATCTAAAGCAGCCTTGCAGTTTTTAATTGATCTTTCCGTATGTCCTTCAGAAACAGTAAAGAGAAAACAGCTTTTCTTTACAGCCATGAGAAATATTATAGCTAGAGAGCCAATCTGCTTTTCCTGAGAAAATAGCTCATTAGTTACTGACTCAAATGAGAGCTCAGTCTGACCCTCTACCCAGTGCTGTCCCCAGTATATTTACTATGTATCAAAGAAAAACATAAAAAATATAGGGTTGCAGTTCTTCACTTCAGAAATAAATGTTGATCACAATGGAAGATATTTCTATTGCAGGGACATAAAGCTGGGATTGTTCTGAGATGGTCTCTACTTCAGCTTTGTGATATTTGTTTCTGAACTGTTTCATTAATTTAAAAACTAATTTTCTATGTAATTTTCGATGGTGTATCTCTAATAAATGTTAAACTGCCTTTCAGGGATTACCAGGAAGTGAAGGACCCAGGGGCAAACACGGTGTAGATGGCTGCAATGGCTCAAGAGGAGATCCAGGATTTCCAGGCGAAAATGGATATATTGGACCAAGAGGTCCTTACGTATGTTAAAGGCATTGCTATTGCCTAGTAATAATATATATCTACATTTTCCCTTCAAGCTGACAGCTTTTTAAATGAAAGGATTTTCAGACTACTGCACTAGCTTAACTTTTCACAGTGAAGTTCCAAGCACCTTCTGTTTTTGCTGAGGTTAACGTGATTGAAGAACACTCTGCAGAGTACGATTGAGGTTGAATGTGAGGTTCTTTTGGCCTTTTAAGTATATGTGTATAGCTGGAGAGTTAAATTCTGCTTTGTTTCACCAGTGCATAATGACACCAAATCTAAGACCAGATTACAAAAGTAACTTGAAATCAACATACCATTTATCATTACTTGAAACTTCTTAAAAGCCTGACTAGTAGGAACATACCTGAGATTAATTAGTAATAACTGGAATTTTCAACAAGTTTCATCAATTCCTGTAACATATGAAGATTTTTAGTGAAGTATCACACAAATATGTTAGTAAGTCTCTTCCAAAACAATGGCATTACAGTTTCATATGGCACTTTTTGAATAGATTCTAATGATTGCTCTATGTATACTTAAACTTGCCTTAGTTTATCTATAACACTGAGATACCTACAGCTAAAATATTTTAAATTATCATTTTGATATTTACTTTTCCTGTTAAAATTGAAAGCATTTTAAAAAGTATTTAAATAATTAGCTTAGCAGTGCTTCTAGTGAAAATAAAACTCAAATTAGCATCAATAAGGGACATGCATTACTATAGCTTCAAAGAAATTATGTTGAACTGTTCTTTTCCCCAGTCTTTGACTTCTTGTGGAAACAATTCTTAGTTGCTGATGATTTGTAATAACTCATTAGTTGATCTAAGACCTTCCCTGGAATTTTCTAAATAAAAAATTAAACAACTACAATTTACATGAAAAGACAATTGTGTCTAATAGAAGCTAAATGAGATGCTGATGATTCAATCATAAGCAATCAGTGGAGAGTGATTACTATCAAAGTGACACTATCAAAATACAGCAAATAGAAAAAGCACACAACTCAAGTCTTGGACGTGTAATAGATGCTGTCATAAAACCAGTTAAAATACTTACTAATATATTACACCTCTTGTGGTATAGATCATTAGGTCATACCTCTCATGGCAACCTATTACCCTCTAAATGGTAAAATGGCTTAGTCTCAAGTTGTTAAATTTATCTTTGTTTTCTTACATTTTATGGCTTTCAAAGTGGAGTTCTACCTTTAATCCTTAGCCAAATAATGTAAAATAAAAATGAGACATGGGACAAATTGCAGCATATGCCCTCCCAATTCCAGGAGCATGCTCTTTGTCAGGCCTAGTATTTGCAACCTACAAATAAAGGGAGGCACAATAAGCATGTAGCCTTGGATACTGGCACAAAAATCCAGTGCAAATTAATTTTGCTACTCAGAAAAACAAGACATAGTAAACATATTTGCTTGTGTGCAAGAATGCTGCTACAACCTCTATATGGGTTGCCTGTTTTTAAATCGATTTGTTGCACCAAGTACTGACTTGACTATATATTACAACTAACATTTTAAAGTTTCTTCTTATTGTTAATATTTTCCTGCATAATATTTAATGTGTGTGCATATTCCTCCTCTTTACTTCATTTGCCTCAGTAATGAATTAGAAATTAGTTTCTATTTGAAAGCCTTTACTTTAGTCATGTAATTGACTCTAATAAATATCTCTTATTACACAAATTCACATGTAAAATAACAACATACAAATATAACTTTTTGTATGCTTAATGTGTTTCCTAGCAGCTGTTGTCTGATTTGTAAACTGTATCAAGTTTACTGTAGGTATATCCAGCTGCAGGCAGCTGTAGCTCTTACTGCATCATACCAGGAATAACTACTTTCTCAGTTCCATTCTGACTTCAGGATTTGAACAGCTGGTGTATTTATCAAGAAACGAGTGAAGTTTTAAAGTGGTTAAATTCTGAAATTCCCCAGTTTATTGAAATCAATAGTTGTTGCAGGTTTCAGTTAAGTTATACCCTGTATGTTAGGATTTCAAATATTTCTGAAATATCTTAATATGTTTGTTCTTCACATATATATGTATGCTTTTAGACATCAATTCAACAATTTAAAATTTACTAAAGTAATTAACTTTTCCTCCTAAGTCAGACTGAGGTTTTGAGGGCCCTATGATAGGTAAAGTTATATAAGGGACTCCACGGAAAGAAGCACAGGAATTTAATTTTTTAAAATAAGCAGGGCCTGTAGGCATCAGATTCATTAATAGTGGTAGACTGTGAAATATTTTTACTGATAGGTTGAAATCTATATCATAGTTCACACTTTCAGCTTTTTAATTGTATGCAGAATTGTACTAGGTTCTTCTACATCATAGTGTGAACTTCTGGGGAAGATGGAGCATGTAATATTTAAAGCTGCTAACTCTTGGAAAGAAAAGGTAGGCATATTGATGTAGTTGATACTGCAGGCAAGATTTGTGAAGATGGTAGAATATTGAAATTCTGAAGAACTAAGGAGCATCTCAGAGCAGGACTCAGAACCTGTGAGGAGCTGTTTTGCTCAACTGTAAAGAAGGCATCTTCACATGTAAGGGTCTTATTAGACAAAAGAACTACAACATGCTAATGCAGTTATGCTGATCCTAGTGGATTACCTAGCAATATATGGGCACTAGTAGTACAACCTAAGAAATTATTATTCAGTCTGTGTAGAAGCACAGGATATCAATAAGTGGATCATAATGTTTTAATATACTTTTTTTTCTTCATAGGGAAACCCAGGGCAAAAAGGAGAAAAAGGAAATTCAGTGTATGTTTCGTATTTTGGAAAAGGACCCCCAGTAAGTGTCTGATTGGGAAAAAATAGTATTTTGTAGGAAGAATGCATAGCTAATTCAATTGTTCTCGTATGTCCTCACTGTTTAATAAAACTTGGTGCGTTAGAAAATTAGAAAATTCCAACAACTATTTAAAATCAAAGCTTTTGATTTATCCTTTGCTAAATTTCTGTCTTTACAGGGAGACAGAGGTGATCCTGGCCCCCCTGGTGTGCCCGTAAGTACAGCCAATGGATTCTATACTTGCCTTTTGTCTAGGAGATCATTCTAATTTTCCTTCTTCATAAAATAAGGTAACATGGTTTCTCCCTGCCTGCCTCACTAGCAAAATTCCAGGATAAATGCCAACAAAAATAAAGTCCCCATTATCTGCCTTCATAACCAGTTCTTTGCTGCAGAAAGGCACAGAAAGAGACTGCAAACCCACCTGCATTGTGGTTTGCATGCAGGCAGTGACTCTGCATCAAGCAGTTGTTGCTCCTTGTGTGTTCAGAAACGCAGAATATTTATCCTGTGAAATTCAGGATTCCTCAGTAAATATGTAGAGATTTGACAGCTTCTTCAACAGTATCTGCTGAGTCTCCCAAGACTATATAACACACAACCACCTTTTTTTGCTGTAAGAGCCTTTAAGAAGAAGAAGAGAGTTTAATTTCACCACTGGGCTCTTACAGACTTGTATGACTTTAGTTCATATTGTTGGTCAAAAAGGTATTAGCTGATGAGATTCTTCAAGTCCTCATACTGTAGTACAGTTACTAACAAAGTATTCTCTCAATTCATTCATAAAATATAACTGCATCGAACAATATCAGTACACAATTATTCAGAAACCGAGCTGCTGTAATGGCTGTGAGGTTTCTGGTATGGTAAATAAGCTATAAGAGAGGCATACATAAGTGAAATGCCAGTAAACTGAGTTCAAGCAGTGCAGGCATTCAGATAAACTAGTGTTGTGGGGAAAAAAAAATTGTAATCTCTTCATATCTTCACAAACAGGCCATTTGTTGTCTTTTTTCAGGGACCTAGAGGATCGACAGGTACAACAGGCCCACCTGGATACCCAGGCCAACCAGGCATGCCCGTAAGATTATCACAGTTTCTCAGTCTTTCATTTTCAGGATATGCACACCAAGTTTAGAAATTGCTTTAATGTGAATCAAAACCTATGTGTAATTATTGAGGCATACAGTAAATAGATATTTTTGCCTTAGTTAGAATTAGAGCATATGTTGCTTCTTCCTATGCCTGTGAAAATGTCATCCTGGCAGTCCATAGTCACAAGGGAACGCTGTTAGTGCTTTCTCCTTATTCCCCTTCCCTGAAGCCACTTTGTGAAACAGGCAGGTGTAGATCCAGAGTTCAGTCCTGCTGAAAGCAGTGAGCGTGCTAAGTAAATTGCACTTTTGATGGGTAGAAATCAAGGAAATTCTGCATCTAGGTGATTTTGGCAAGTGAAGGTAATTCTCAAAGTTCTGTCTCTAAATCAAACATGTCACCTTAACTTGTTCTCATTCTCTTTTAAAGGGTATTCCAGGTTACCCTGGTTTGCCAGGTGAACAGGTAGGCAATGGCTTTTCCTGAAGTATCTAGTGAAATAATAAGTTAATTTTCACAAATATTTGAAATGTCCTTTATGACTACTTGTTACTAAATTTACTTAATTTAAAGTTACTTAATTAAATTCTCATATCAACATTTTCTGATAACCTTCAAACTGTATACATTCTTCTGTCAATTAGGGAAATCCAGGTATTGGAGTGGATGGACAAAAGGGGGAGCCGGTAAGGAAAAGAAATAAATACAATTCTATAGTATAAAGAACATAAGTTTATCTTAAAGAAACAAGATTCATTTTTTGAATATTCCTCAAATGAAATCTCACATTTTTCCTGCTTTGGGTATACACCTTTGAACACAAGCATTTAGATTTTGGGTTCCATGTGTTTAGTTCAGCTTTCTGTCCTGCAGTGATCCTACCTGCAGATCTACAAGAAAAAAAGCAATCCAAGCATCTGCACAGAGTCTCACTGGGTTCCATTAATCCATTTATATGTTATTTATTAATCCATTAATTTGTGGATGCACGCTCTCAGTGGTCATGTTAGGACAGGAGAATTAATGTGAGCTATTGAATCAATTAATTCTGTACAAAAGTAATTACTTCAGTGAGCTGCATACCAGAAACAAGTGTATTTTGGGACCTGAAAGGCAACAATCAACACAGTAGATAGCATTCCTCCTATACAGAGACTGCCTAAATAGTCACAGCAGACCCCTCCAGTAACAGTGGCTATATCAGATCAGTTCCTTTATCTAATTTCTTGCTGCATCCAGCAACACATGCTAAAGAAATGGTGTAAAGAAAGGATAAGTGCATAATGCTTCCCTCTCCCAGTTTCACCGTTAGCATACTCAGAGTAGATAACTGGAATATTTGATTTTTCTTTTGTGAATTTACCCAGACACTGTTTACAATCCATAGAAGTTTCTTACATGCACAACTTCCCTTTGCAAATCAATAATTTCATCCACATTCACAAAGCTTTGTGTCAAAGGTTTTAGTCTAGAGCATAAGAGATTGTCATTTATTTCCCTAGCCACATTATTTTTTAATAAGTGACAAGAATAGAAGACAGTTAAAATTGTTGGCCATACTCATCAGAGAAGACTGCAGAGAAGCTTACAGGTCTCAGCACAAAATCTTGTTTATCTATAAGTATTGGTACAAGTACTTGCTCAACAAGGACAGAAGTACGTACTGCTGTAGTGCAACAGAAAAACATTCCATATCTCACTGAAATGCTGCATGGAACAGAACATCTTTCTGTTGTTCCTCTGGTTTCCACAGGGTGATGTTGGACTTCCTGGGCCACCTGGGTCACCACTGTTAGTTGGACCTCCTGGAGCTCAGCTGTTTAAAGGAGAAAAGGTTTTAATCTGTTTTCACATTTAACTGTGCTTGAATTGGCAAGTGATATAATTTTTGCTAAGGATGAAATAAACAAGACAAATCTCTTGCTTTAGTGTTCATTAATTTTCATCATTAATTTAATATCTTACGTGGCTTTTCAGTAGTTTTCTATTTTTCAGATCTTTGGCTTTTTTTTTTTTTTAACATTTCTCCAGTATAATGTTTTGAACAGTGAACTCTAATCCTTCTAGGGTGTGCTCTATTGATAAACAAAATAAGTAATTTTGTTGTCTGATTTTAATGCAAGATCCTGTTCACTGTATTTTTTCAGTGACACACCCCTAGTAGCCAGAATTGTATATTTTAAAGTGTGAGAATTTTTGATAAAAGAGTTACAAAACTTATGTTATGGAGAACCCTATAGTGTAGTTTCTGTGTTTCTCAAGCCTAAATTGCAAATATACAGAAATGAAAACATGAATTTTAGCATTGCCAGCCCTGCAGCATCAACCCAGTGAGCTGATAGCCTTCAAGTACTGGATCTTGGGCTTTCATTATGGAAATGGCCACTATGTACAGCCATACAAGAAAGGGGGAAAGAACCACAAGAACGTGGCTAGGACTTTGAAATGTTAAACAACACATAAGTATGTCCTGCATGGTAAATACTTTTCCTGTGTGTGTAGGGCCAAAAAGGACTACCTGGGATACCAGGATACAGAGGGCCACATGGACCTAAAGTAAGTAATGGGATTTTTTTCAGTGTTGCTTTTGTTGTTAAGTTAATCTTTCAAAGCACAAGATGATAGAAGAAATAACAGCACTCGTGCATTGGAGCTTGATTACTGCCTATATCAAAAATATAACAAAACCAAAAATATTTCAAAACCCTATGGAAAACCTTCCTGTTTTATACCTACCTATTGAATGTTGCCTGGTTGTGAAAGGTCAGTGCTGTTTCCACTTGGAGTGTTGACACAAATGACTCAGACTGTGAAGAAAACAGAAGTGCAGATTATTTTTTCTCAAGGAGAGAAATAGAGAAAATCTGTATGTGTTCTTAATGGAGCATGTGTATGTAAGACTTTAGTTTCACATTCTGGGTATCTTCCGAAGTAGAGATGGCAGAGCCACCTGTTTGGAGAGAGGGTTCCTGTCAGTATAATGTGTCTAAACATTAGAATGTCAGTAAGAAGTTCCTCAGTGCTGAGCAGAAGCAGCCACAGAATAGATTGTGGTGTCTTTATTGCTGATAGATTTGAAGGGGAGAAATCCACAGGCAGAAAACTCCACATCTCAGGAAAAAAAAATAATAGAAGATAACTGGGGACAAAGGAAAGGAGCTAGTTAATATTAATTATATTATTTATTCAGTTTTGTAGGCAGAAGAGCAGAAGCCTAAACATCACAATTCTGCATTCAAAGTCTAGCACCCTTTCAGGAAGACATTTTCCGTCATGATAGGACTACTGATACTTAGCACTGGAAAAGGAAGCAAATTCCTTTTGTGTAAGACTTAGAGAGATGGAGATAATGTGGTTGTTCTAGTACTAGCTGTACCTGTAGATAACTGTACGTTCATTACTCGTGAGCAGGATCTAAGGTATTGCCTCACGGGGCCTTACCAGTGTCCAGAACTTAAAAAAAATAACAAACTTCTAAAAGCTTGGTGAAGAGATCATAACAGCTTTCTTGAATAACTGAAGATATGTAGGCACTGCTAGCAGTGCTTGATGAAGTAAGCCCCAGTGTTTCACCCTAATAAGCGAAACAAGATCCGTAATATATATACTTAATAAATATGCACATAGAATAAAATTTATGGCAAACTTTACCAGGTTAAATAAACAGAATGTTTTGAATACTCTAGGGACTACCTGGGAAAGGAGAAAAGGGTGAAAAAGGCATTCCTGGATTGCCTGGATTGCGGGTAAGGAAGTTCACAAGTCCACCTCAGTTACCCTCAGAAAATATCTGGTGGTTTAACTATGCATTTCCAAACAAGATTTCAAGGTTTCTTTTAAACTGATTTATCATACTTTCTGTACAGAATATTTTGCAGTCCTGCTCTGGGATTCGCTGTGTCACAGACTTACACACAAGCTCATTCCATGCTTGGAAAGAAAGTAAATCTGTATGGTTACCTTTTAAATATTCAGTGCTGTATAAATTCTTAGAAGTAGCTCAATTCTAATGTACCAATTTTAATCTATTCCATACCTGACAGTGGCAGCTTTTTTGACAGCAGCTTGTTCATGACGTGCATAACAGTACATACATGGAGCAATATATCCATTACTATATTTGCTGTAATGCAACAAAAATAAATGAATATTCATCTGGTTTACTTTGAGCAGTAGTTCAAAATTCATGCCCACTTCTCATAAAATATTTGCAAAAACTTTGCAAGTGTTAGCTATTGGTAGATATGATCCCAAGTAGTAAATACGTAAGGAATATTAACTGTTTAGCAAAACCATACAGGTCTAACTTAAATAAGTTTTTACTGTTTTAACTCGCACTGTTTTTATCAGGGTAGCCCTGGTTCTGACGGACCTGCAGGTTTTCCTGGAATAAAGGTAAGACAGCACAGTAGAGCAGCTCACTTTACAGCAACATCAGTGAGGTTTGATTTTCTGTTGATTTGTGCAGATTTGCAATTTCCTCATGCTTGATAGCTCACATTGCTTAACTTCCTTTTCCTCCTGTTGCCACAAAAGTTCTATGAACTGTGTTGCTGAGTTTCTGCTACTCTCTAAAATTTGACTGAATTCAGAGCCAAAGTTATAAGTATGAAAGGAAGCCAGTGGGCATGCAGATTGTACGATAGAAAAGTTACACAGCATGGTAACTTTGGTTGCCATGGACATAAAAGGTGTTACAAAGGGAAAGAAAGACGGCTCGCTCAACTCTGAAGATCTAGGCTTGCACAGAAAACTCTACAAGGGAGGGAACTGCAACCAGAGACCCTTCCTTCAGGGCAGTCAGCCCTTAAATGAGCTCTTAGAGATGTGCAGCCAGGCTTCACCCCTTCTGGTCACACCTGTGAACTGCCTTCACCTGTATTCCCAAGGCTGACCAGGTCCTTTGTCCAGGTGCTCATTCAGTGGTTCAGGCCGTGACTCAACTGTTACCATTCAAGCAGGCAGCAAGCCAATTTCAACTGTGTTAAACAGTCAGAGTTTTCTGGTACTTGTTCCAGCTCGTTCAGTGTCTCAGCTACACTGAACCCAACTGACCTCTATATAAATAACCTATAGATTTTTAAATTAAAAAAAAAAAAAATTACAGAGGAGATTCTATGAGGCATGTAATCTCTTGTACAAAACCAGTGAATTTCTCTGGAAAAAGCAAACGACTATAAGCTATTATAAGTTAAGAGTATTGCATAACTGTTTCATTGACTTATTTTCAATTAATTATATTAATGTGTGAACGATGGTATTTATGATCCTTTCCAGGGAGAAATGGGTGTTGCTGGTTTTCCTGGGAGACCTGGCTATCCAGGCATCAAGGTAAAAATCAAACAAACAAACAAGCAACAACAACAAAAAAACCTAACACATACACACTTCCCTATATAAATGCTAATGATTCCCCAAATCTACCCACTTATTAGATGATCATCACCTTTTCTACAAACATAATTACTTATAAGATTTACTGTGCAAGACACTCGTAACAAAGGTAATAATACCTTTAATAACATGTTAATGTTAATTTAATAACAATAGCAAAGAGTAAAGATTTCTGCTTGATGCATGTGAGAGTGAGAATTCCATGGACTGATTTTTATAGAACTCTAGTTTTAGCAGCAATTTAGGGTTATTTATACCCTTAACAATACCTTAAAAGTATAGCCATCTAATCCATGAATTATAGTACTATGAAAGTTATTTATGGTTAAGATCCTGATAGTAGTATACAGGTAAAGGAACCTGCTATTTAGGTAGCTGTAAGATCCTGTAAAATTTGGTCCATGAACTAGTATGATAATTGGCACAAAATGAGGCTGCAAACTTTGAGTCAGGTTGATGGACTAGTTTGTGTGAGTTTTATTAAAATAATGAATGGTCTTTACAAGCAGTTTAGAATGTTCCTGGTGACTTACGTTATAGAAAGCTGGCTATAGAAACTTACAGAATAGTGTTTAATGCTTAATGGGGATATCAACCAAGAACTGACATTTTTTATCTTGGCTTAGCAACTCTTCTTCTCTTTTGCCTGTGTTAAGCATGCAAGTTGTGCAAGACATGGGTAATATGCATCCATTGCACAAATCTTTGTTACTTTTATCATCATTACATTAATTTTTAAATCTCAAAATACTACACAAGCTTTTCAGAGGAGGAAATTTTTATGTTTTAATTTCCCTTTCCTGCTGCAAAAGAAGACTTTTATATTATTAGGGAAGACAAGTATACATTCCTGTTTAAAATAGCCAAAAAGTACACAGTTATGTTAGCTTGTTCAGTAAGATAAAGTCAAATGGAAAAGCTCAGACAAAAGGCTGAAAGTTTAAGAAGCCAACAACTGACACCACCAGTACTGTATAAAAATCATAGAAATCTCAATTTTAAAAAGGGGAAGTACATAGAGAGGCATAGACTGCTTGGTTTTACTCAGACAAGGATGGGCACCTAGTCTTGCAGTCTCAGTTCTCCTTGCCAATGTCCTAAAATGCCCTGAGCTCCAGCCTGAGGAATGCTACATAACAGTAGCAGTTCCCAGATTCACATTCTTATTTTCTCAGTTCCCATTTGCTGCAGACAGAAGAGCCAATTCCTAATCTACACCAAAGCAAAAAGTGTAATGCAATTTGCCACATAAAAGACTTCCCTAAAGTCCACGTCACTTGCAATTCTAAATATCAGAACCCAGGCTAATTTAGAAATCCTCCAAGCAGAAGTGATTTTCCTTGCAGTTAGTAGACATTTATGTTTCCCTGATGCAGATGTTTTAAATTTCTTATTAAAACTTTGAGCATCTTTTATCATTAGTAATATCTGTCAAATTGAAACCTCTTTTCTTAGTGCTTATCTGTCATCATAAAAGCAATTTCTAAATTCTAATATAGAATTTTAAATTTTAATATTTGCATCTTGGTTGTTAAAACATCTCAAACGTGGTGATGATTATACTGTATTTGATTTCTCTCATATACCGTAAAGTTGAGTCAGATGTAAGAAGTTGCAAGTTCTAAAAGGCCAAATAGATAAATGTGATAGTTATATTAAGTCACTGGTATTCTGAAAGATAATTATTTAATACCTTGTTGCCCAGATAATATGAAAATGTTACATTCTTTTCGTACTTCAACATTTTTGAAAGTTTTAGTTGCATGCTAGGGCACTGCATGCTTATGGCTACCAGTAAAATTTGCTGTTGGATTCTTACAGGGGGATCCTGGAGAAAAAGGGCCCCGAGGTCCTCCTGGAGCTATTGGAACTCCACTGCTTCCTGTGAAAGGTTAAAGCTAGTATTAACTACTATTTCTACTGTATAAAGTTTATGAAGACCTATTTTGCTAAGGTGTTAGAAAGTAATCTCTAGGGACAAATCCTGAACATTATCTTCTAGTTTTGTTTGTGCCTCACTGATCTTTAAATACGTTAAATATATTTGTTTCAAATTAAATGTTACTTGAAAGATCTTTATGCATACAGCCACAGATAGACCTGCTAGACTGCCCCTAGTTATTGGGCCATGGCTTATTTAGGAAAGAGCTCTGAAAAATAAGCCCATGCTGGGTAATGGAGACAAACAAGAAAATCAGGCTTCACATTGTAGTTCAGAAATCCTGTGTTCAGAATTGCCACAACACACATATTTTAGACTTCAATTAAGCCTCTTAGTGCATAGCAGGGGTGAAATCCTGGTTCCTGAGTTTGGGGAAAGCTAATTCAATCAGGATTTCATCACTGAAATCCATTGAAGTCACTACACACTGCATTTCCAGGCTATTCTCATTTTGTGTCACTGTTTTATGCAATATTGCAAACATATAAAAAAAAAAAGGAATATTTCAGAGTTTCATAAGCCATAATTTCCCCCTCTACTTCCTGAACATGCATTTTTTTCTTACTAATCTATTATAGACAGATGCAGAGAAATCACTTTTTATACATTTCTCAAGCTAAATTGTATGTATATGGCAGTGCAAGATGATCTATTCAAAAATCTAGATTTTCTGGACAGCAATATCAGCAACACAAGAGCATGTGTTCCGTGGTTGTACAGCACATCCAGAAGAACCAAAGTTTTTGGAAAGTACTGAAGCTGCTGTGCACACTACATAATCTGTCAATGTACTGGGTCCTATGATTCCTAGAAGCATCAAGTTTGCATTATTTGTATAAAAAGGCACAGACAAACTACGGTTGGCTGCAAAAAAGATTGATCAACATATTTTATTTCCACCTTAGCGGTGTATTTTCACTCATTAATACAAACTGTAATGGTAAGGTTTTAAAATACACGTTCCCAATTTGCCTGCCTAAGATCTGCATCTGTGTCTGGTGTGTATTATCAGTTAACACCAGCTGGTAACCTGGTTCCTTGAAGGAAGGAACATATGTATTATCTTTTCCTTCCTCCTCCAACTTACTAGCATCTTTTCCCTACTTGCCTAGAATTAGTACTCTCGATAGAATACCTCTCAATCTTATTGCCTTCCTACCAAAACCTAAGGCTGTGATTTTAAATCTCTCTTTTTCACATCTTTATTATATAATTGGCAATAATGTGTGGAAGTTTTTACTTCCTACACAGCAGGAGACAGTGGGGAGCAGCCAAGCATGCTGCCTGGAAGCGATTTGTTTTGGCATCTCAAAGAGAACCTGTATGGTAGGAACATTTTAACAAAGAACTTCCCATAAATTGTATTCCTAGTGCAGTAAATGCTGATTATGAGCAGCAAAATAAATCACAACACAATCATGGTTCAGCAGAACCACCCCAGTAGATAGGAGCTTCAACAAAAATCAACTGAAATTGTCTTCCATTGCCTTCTATGCTTTTCGAGCTCATGCAGCAAAGGATTTAAGCCCATGCTTAATTCTAGTATCTCAAGTAACTTTTAATGTTAATTATGTGCATGATGTGTGAGTAGATACTGAAGTATTCTTATATTCTTCAGAGAAAATGTCATTTATCAGAATTGTTTGAAAACAGAATGCCAACATTTTGTTTTTTGTTATATTCATTATTCGTTCCATTTCATTAAGCCCTTTATATCTGATTTAAGTATTCTTTATCACAAATTAATTACAAAAACATATATTACAGCAATTTTGAAAATAAACTTTTTTAAATTTGGGTAATTTCCAGTAGGAAATTTCCTGAAATGACATGCTTGCGAGCACTGTCAGATACACACCAGATGCACGTTTATTTTAAATGCTACATGTATTTATTTGGGACAAGCACTTTTCTAGGTGTTCTAAAATATTAGCAAAGATACTACTACTGAGGGACAAAGTTTTAAAACAGTGTGTCTGTGAAATGGGAAGGAATCCATAGAAAAGTAACCAAATCCTCCCACTTTAAAATTTGTCACACATTTAAAATTGTTTCATACAGATAAAGAAGGAGAGATCGCTGTCTTACTTCTTTGTTGTTCTTGAATTGTAATTTCAGTTGCAGTTTTATTTAAACTGTCAATTGCATGTGATGTTCATTTCACATATCTTCATAATTCTTGTAGGCCCACCAGGAGATCCTGGATTTCCAGGTCCTGCGGGTGACATGGGGTCAGTTGGACCTTCTGGACCTGTGGGTCTGCTAGGAAGACCAGGAGATGATGGAACAAGTAAGAGATTTTGGGTATAAAATAAGAACTCTATACCAGTAAGAGAAAACTAAAAGAAAACTCTTTGTTCTTATTTCACACAAGTCACCAAAACAATACGGATTTTTGGGTCTACACACGGTGAAAAAAAATATATATTATCCCAATACTTAATCATACTCAAAAAAGAACCAGAATGTTCCAAATAGAGCATTAGGAATTGCTAGAAAATGAACAGAAGGCAAAGCAGAAAATGCTGCCATGTACTGTATATCCATGGTGTACTGTATCTGTAAAGCTGTGCTCAAAAATCCTGATCCCAACTTGAGAAAGTTGTAAAGGAGAGTGATATAGACAACTTTGATCTAATATAAGGACCAACTGAATAAACTGTGATGTCTGGACAGGAGATAATGAGGAGAAGGAAAAAAGGCATTTGAAGGTACAAAGCAGAAGCCACTTTTTTTTCCTGGGAAAGAAAACATGAATACTTAGATTTAAGCCTTATTTATTGTACAGCACAACAGTTCTGAATTGTCTGTATCATTACTTTACAGGTCTGCCTGGCCTGCCAGGAATAAGTGGGGCACCAGGACCTCAAGGTTTTCAAGGTGACCCTGGTTCACCTGGAACAGGTGAAGCAATTCCAGGAAGACCTGGATTTCCTGGACCACCTGGACTACCAGGACAGCCAGGAAGACAAGGCTTACCTGGACTACCTAGTATGTTCAACAGCAATTTATGTTGTGAGAATATCATCCATAGATTTATTGCTTTTGTTGGTCCTACAAAAATCTGACGGCTGCCTTTTGATAGAAATATCAAATTTTACATGTGATGTAGGAAATGTGTTTCCCGTTAATTGTTAGTCTGGAAGATGTCAAGATTTTTAGCTTCCTGGGTGACTTAAATCCACAAAATAACATGTAAGTAAAGTTCCTAAAGATGTATCAGCTGAAGTTAAAAACACAGTAGACTGGGGGGGGAAACCCAAATTACAGTCCTTTAGTAAAAAAACAAGTTGTAAAATTTTACAGTGGAATAAGAAAAAAATTGTAGCAAGGAAAAGAACACTTGCGACATCAACTCTAGTCAGACTTACTTGTGTAGTCTGATCTGTAAGCAATAACTTGTGAAGTATTTTGTAAAACCTCTAGATTTTCAAGGATAATAACATAAGGGAGAGAACACATGACCTAAACTTTGTTTTTTTTTCAAAGGTATAATCTGTACTGAGAGAGGGATTCCTGGAGAACCTGGAGCAAAAGGTCAGATAGGCCTTCCGGGTAGAAAAGGAGAAAAAGGAGAAAAAGGTAGGTGTACCTGGACAGCAATAATTTGAATATGAGGCCTTTGCCAAATTATCACTTCAGTCCTAAATTTGCAAACAGAAGTTTATGGCAAGTTGGATAATCAGAATCATCAAAATGTATAGTTAGATGGCTGTTGCAGCTTCTAAGTTAGATTCACAACACTACAGGCAATTATTCTGTACTGCAAAAATATATTGGTAAGCTTCACTCTTCTGAAGGGCGTAATGAGATATAAAATGGTCTGTGCACTACACATACACGCAAGAAAAAGGACAGTATTTTTAAAATGTATTATGCAACTGTTTCAATGTAATTTTGATACATTTATAGGAAATCAAGGCCTCTGCTCATGTAGTGCTGGTCCTCCTGGTCCTCGTGGTATACAAGGACCTCCAGGTACTCAAGGGAAGAAAGGACAAATGGGTTACCCTGGAAGACATGGAGAAAAGGGCGATTCAGGCTTTTCTGGTACAGTGGGATCACCAGGGCTCCCTGTGAGTAGTTTTCATGAGCTTCACTAAGTAGATAACATTAACTGAACACTCAAACAGGAGGCATTTTAGAGTGGTGAAGGAACTGGCCTGGAAAGCAATGAAAAAGTTTTATTTACTTTTGCTATATTCAGTCTTGGAGGAGGATACATTTTATTAGTTTTTATCTGATTTACCTTGTAGCAGTGGGAGGAGTTACATACTGAGGGACAGAACTCAATTCTGTGTAGACAGTGTCATCAGGAGGCTTAATAAAGATGGTGTGTGTTCAAGTATTATTATGTTGATTTGTTTTAGTTGTAAACACCCATTGTTTGTTTGGTTTTTTTTCATACGGATGCATCAGTTGACTGAAGATGATTTTCTCAGTTATTTTAAATGAAAGTGTTTCCAGCAAAATTTTATCAGGACAAAATTGCACGATGTCATCAGGCTAAGATGTATTTTATATCAACATATGTGAGCTTTTATTCAAGCATTTCAAGTCATTTTCTTTGTTCCTTTTCTTTTTTTAGAAATTAATTGAAATGCTTAACTTGCTGTGCTTAATTTATTTCATGCAGTGGCCTGAAAAAAATATAGTCTTTCACTCCCATGAAGTATGAAAGGCAGTGCTATTTTTTTGTTGTGTTTATCCCTTCATTGTTCTGTATTACTTTCCAATCTCCTATTTTCAGTCAATGCTCAGCTGAAGTTTGTTTCCCACTTGGATCAGCCACTGTAGGCAAACCTTGTCTCTTTGTGACATGCTTCTTAGCAATTAAGCTAAAGTGGAATCAACATTTTGCCTTTCATTTTGTTCAGTCCTTAGAAAGAGAAATTATAATAATCCTCAAAATAAAGACTTCTAGTTTGTTTGAATAGCTTCCTTGCAATATAACAATTTCAAGTTCCTCATGAAAGGAAACTGAACGGATTTTTTAGTGACAAAGCTTTTGTGTACTAGAATTATTTGGCGTCAGGATATAACATCAGTTTTTCATGTTACCAAATGTGCAAACCAGATTGGAGAACTGAGAGCACAAATTAGAGTAAAAATACAGAAAAGCATTTTTTTTTTCCATCTCTTAATCTATCAAGTCATAGAGTGTTAAAAGATAGCAGGTATTAAACTAGATGCAGATAAAATGTTATACTGACAGCTTTCTGGGCTTTCACTTAATTTAAAAAAAAAAAAAAAAAAAAAAAAAAAAAAAAAAAGAAGAAAAAGAAAATCACTTACTGCATTCAATTCTGGGAAGGTAACCTTATCCAGCAGTCACAACATTCTTGAGAGATTCCCTTCCTCTGTAGACTTGATGAATCATGGGACAAAGTCTGCAATAGGAAGAGTCTGTGAACTGTTTGCATTTTAATATTCTCACATTTATGTTCACAGCTGAATGAAACATGGGCTGTCAGTACTTACCTTCATAGGTGTATCTCCATGCATTTGGCAGTCAGGCTGAATGAAAAGCCAAGCATCATTCACGTACCTCTTTATTGATATCAAAAAAGATACAACAGTTTGTTTTTTATTGGTATGTTATGTTAATTGGCCTTTTTAGGGGCAGAAACAATGCAAGAACAAGAGACATATCTGATTTCCCTTCAATGCCTTTATTACTTCTTTTCTGGAGATTAACTTACAACTTTCCTTCTTTTTTCTTTTTTTCTTTTCTTTCTTGGGATCTGGATCGTCATTGGTAAGGGGACACCTGGTCCTGGAGGACAACATGGTGAAAAAGGAGAGAAGGGTGACCAAGGAAGAGTTTCAATAAAAGGTAAATACATATTTTATCATTAGCCTTTTTATTTCCTATACAGTACTTAGGCAGTAGACCAAGACAAACATATTCATCTAATCTTCAAGTCATTAATTTGGCAAGTTATGGAGGCCTAGAGGTCATGTATATCCAGACTGCTTTCCTGATAAAAACTCTTTTGTTTTCTTCTTACTCAACACAAGGTCAGCACAAATTTTTTACACATTTTACTTTATATTTGAGCCAAAAAACAGGTTGTTATTAATTTAAAAACTTGTTACACTCATGCTTTTTCAATGTCCTGTGATTTCTAATCAAGGTCTTGCAGAGGCCTATATAGCAAAAACCAAGCAGAATACAATTATTGTGAAAGTAAGAAGAAATACTGTTATATAAAAGTCACCTCCTAAAGAATCACGTGTCAGCATTCCTACTGTTATTTCCACTTAAGCAGCCAGAAATTCTCAGGAAAAACATGAAAACAAGCAATATGCTAGCACAACCAAAATTATTGTAATTAAACAGATCAAAAACTCTCCCCAGTTACGGTACGATCTGCAATACCGGAAAAGACAGAAAAACAAATTACAGTAATCTGATGATAAAGCTTAGTTACAAATGCTACAGTAATTATTCAGAAAAGACGACATCCATCTTATTGTTTGAGAAGGTTAGTTTAGCTAAGGATGGTCTGTCTTTATTTACAGACATTGGAGCAGGGCAAAACATTTGCTGTTTACTTATAAAGAATATCTTGATGTAGCAAAATTAATTCTTGGGTTAGAATGGTTTTATTGTCTTTTATTCAAAAATTGCATTTTCATAGATGTCAGTAAAAGAGAAATCTAGGGCAAAAAGTAAGAAAACAATGAAGACTTTTCAGAAACATTGGTACAATTATTCTGCATCGTATAGCATTACTATATCCTGAATTGACTGAAATCAAGGATAAAACTGATTTCAAATAGTACAGGTTTTTCAGTCTGTACATAATATGCACAGAAGCATGTTCTAGTGATGCCTGTAAACACATCTTTAGAGAAACAAATTTGTTTCATGCGGTATCCAACTACCTGCTGCCTTCCTAAGCCCAAATTACCACACTCGGGAAATCTCAATTCAAGAAGTGAAAAGTATCACACAGAGCTGGATAGAATGAATGGTTACCCAGTATTTACCTAAGCAGATAATAAAAAGGAAAACACATTGTATATACTGTACTTCCTTTTTAAATTTATTTTAAGGAATAAAAGGTGAAAGAGGTCCTACTGGGGTTCCAGGATTTCCAGGCCAAAAAGGTAACGATGGCAGAGATGGGGATTTAGGATTGCCTGGGGAAAAAGGAGCTGAGGTATGTTTTACTTTCTCAGGATTTTTTTCTACACAGATTAACATTTTGTCTTAAGAAAGGACTCTCTCTTAATTAATCTTACTCCAAATTCATAGCAGATTAATCATTTTTATCATTTTCTGTTAGCCTAGATTAAAAATAATAGTATCATTGAAGAAATTTCTTTTCTAAGTACTATTGCTTATTTTGTTGCTTCTGGATATATCTAATGCATATACTGGATCAATATCATGGGATTAGGAAAAATAAGTCTACCTTCTGTTCCTGTTGTTTTTCATTATTTAAACTAATAATGTCGTTTCTTGACTAGAACAGTGTTTCCTGCAGATAATTTTCTACTGTGGCTTTCGATAATCAAAGAGAGGAAAGGAGTTAGGCCATGCTATTTCTTGTCAACAGCTGTTTTCTTTTAGGGTGATTCTGGAGTACCAGTACCAGGTGATAAAGGATTTCCTGGAGTTCCAGGACTCCCTGGAGCAAAAGGACCAATGGGATTGCCTGGTTTGGGGTTTCCTGGCCCTCCAGGAGTCAGAGGTACCCCTGGAGACTTTGGTGATGATGGTAACATTGGGCTGCCTGGTCCAAAGGGTCAGAAAGGTAACTTTAAATATTTACATTAAGAACTAAAAACTAAATACATGTTTGGTACCATCCATTACAGTTTCAGATGCAGATCAGAAACATACATAGTGTTAGTCATTTACAGCTAAATGTTTTGGTAAGCTCAGTGGTCACATACTGTCAGCACTTAAGAGCCAAGTACTGGTAAGAATAT
Organism: Lagopus muta; assembly: GCF_023343835.1. Taxonomy (NCBI): domain Eukaryota; kingdom Metazoa; phylum Chordata; class Aves; order Galliformes; family Phasianidae; genus Lagopus; species Lagopus muta. The sequence continues at coordinate 14,637,837 of NC_064441.1, forward strand.
GAATCTAAAGGGGCCTGCAGTGTGCTACTTGTACACCACCAGAGGAATTACTTTCTGGAGTGGAGAATACTCCTATTTATAAGGATTTATAGGGCCGTGGTTCTCACTAAAGGAACAGAAAAGACAACTCATACTTGAGACACAGTCTTTCTGTTTGTGTGTTCCCTACCAAAGAAATCTTCACTGATATCAATATGTATAAATCAAAAATGTACACAGAATTGAGATGAAAATATAATTTCTTTCTTACAGTAGAGGCTACTGTAAAGAAAACTTTCCGACACTACAAAAGAGAAAAACAAAAATCTGTCTACAGAATACAACTGTATTGTAATGATTACAATCGTTAACAATATTCTATACAAAATAATTGGCAAGAGAAATGCATTCTTCATCATACCTTAATAATATGGCAGTAATGATGTACGTAAAAAAAAAACTGTCTCTTTACCTTTGCTCACTTAGTTTGTACCACAGAAATGTTTTTGTAAATGTCCAGACTACATTTATTTTAAAATCAAATAGGCCATTTTCTTTCTCCTTTTTGCTTCAGGTGACACTGTGTGTATTACATCACCCTACCCTGGAAACCCAGGTCCCCCTGGTTTTAAAGGTGTTCAAGGTATGTTTACAGATGAAGAAATTTTATTTTAAGTTGAAAGTGAGTTTTTAATTAAAAAAGGAGTTTGTAATTAAAAAAAAAAAAGAAGCTATCCTACGAAAATACACTAAGGACTCTAGTTTTTCAGCAGATACGTATCTCAAAATGTAAAACTGCAAATGTACAGGTATATAGTTATCTATTACAACCAAGGGCTGGAAAGCTCCAGTTTCCATGATCAAAAGGTATCCAGAATGTTTTCATAGGAGTGACTAAATGAAGGTACCATGAGACTGTCCTGCTGCACTTAAAAGACGTGAGACAGACTTAAATAAACAAAGGCTAGATGCAATAGGACCTGGAATATCCACATCTGGATAACAGGATAAAAATGTATACCAGGCAAAAATATGCTTCAAGAATGTAATTTCTAAGATAACATAGTTCAGAACACTTGAAGCCTAAAATCTGAATACTTACTACTTTCCTTGTTCAACTTAAATTCAAATAACTCATCCAGGAATTGGCCAAACGTTGCTTTTGACAACTCTAAAGCATTTGAGACACCACAGAACATCATGATCAAAACTAACAGGGATACTGGATTTTCAAGCTGTCACTTCAGCATGGTATTATGCAACTCCCTGACACAAGTACTGTGAATGGTAACGAATTGCACGTATGGAATGATACAAAACAACAAAGATTAGCGTATTGAGTTCAACTGTTCCATTCCAGAAGAAGTGTATAGCACACAAGAATTTGCATTGACAATTGTAGCTCAATAGGTTGATGCCCTGTAGTATTAAAATATTTTAGACTTTTTTTCCACACGTTACTCAGGTGATTTGAAGTCTGCTGTTAATGTTATAGGGTACAAACCCATTTGGAAAAACAGAAGCCATAGATTTGTTTGTGATTTGGTTGGCAACTCTTGCTTGAAAAATTTGAGTCAGCTTGTTTTCCAAGTACATATTTTAGTATGAGATAGAGACAAAATTCTGTTCTCTTACATTACAAATTTTAGAGCTCTATTGGATTTTTACACCTTTTCTTCCTGTTTCCAGGGCCAAAGGGCTTAAAAGGACTCCCTGGTCTTCCTGGACAAAATGGGTTTGATGGGCCAAAAGGCCAGCAAGGCAGGCCAGGAGCAGGAATTCCTGGACCAGAAGGTGAATTTACTTTTCTCAGTTAAGGACACCTGTTGGTCAAGCTGTAATACATACAGACAGGGTAAAGTAGCTACTGTGTAAAACAGAAGTATATTTCAACTAAAGCTAATAGAAGAGGAATATTTACCAATGTTCACCCTTTCCTCCAGCAAGTACTGCAGCAACCTAATATTCAATGTACAGGGAGGAAATGAATTTGGCATATATAAATTTTCATAGAAAACTGAGACTAACTGGTGCCCTTACAGCAAAGGAATTGATCTTGATAAGAATGACAGTACACAAAAGAGATGCTGCCCTGGAGAAAAGCATTGTCCCTTCCCACAAGAATACTTACTTCCACCATCTCTCACGTATTATTAGCAGTAAATGAGAAATCTGAAAATTACTATATAATATTACTTTTCCTTCTAAAGTGATAATGTAATTCTGGTTAAATACGATTTATAATATTCCAGAGTGTTAGAAGAAAAAAATATACTACTTATGCCCTATCTGAATTTAAAAATCATACCAACAGGCTTCCGAGGCACAGCTGGTGATCCTGGTGAAGAAGGTGAAAGAGGACCTACCATTGATGGTAAAAATGGTGCTCCAGGTCCACCTGGCATAGATGGCCAGAAGGGTGTTCCAGGTGATACTACATATGGCCCTCCAGGAATCCCAGGCAACAGGGGACTGCCAGGACCACCTGGTGCACAAGGAGCAAGGGGTGACCCAGGCATTCCTGGGCTTCAAGGTATGAAACAGTTTTTCTGAAGCATTTCCATGTATTCAAATATAAAAGTCTGTGTAAGATCAGCACTGATAACCTTATTCTTAGCTGCATCCATAATGGTGACCATGAAGGGTACACCATATTTTTACTTTTTCACAGGTAAGGTTGATCAGCCACTGAGAAAATCTGAACTGCAGGGGAAGGAAAATGTCTTTTCCCTGGTTTGCACAGTAACACTGCAGCTTCCAGTTGTTATTACTGTCACTTGCTGGCTATGGGCCATCCATGCTTAGAGTTTCCTGCTGTGCTCCACAGACACAAAGATAGACCCTGCCTCAGTTTGCTTTCTTAAATCAGAAAAGATGGGCTAAAGATGCGAGAACACTCAAGGAGAGAGAGAGAGAAAGAGAAAGATGAACAACTTTGCCCAAAATAATCCTCAGTATCCAGTTTTGCTTGCTGCTGCAAGTGTCTCCACAGTGCCACAGCCTTCCTACTTTATAGCAGATGTTCCTGTTTGCTTTTATAGGTCCCCCTTTTTGCCTGGCCCTCAGTAACACATTTTTTCCATGCAGGGAACACCAGTAGAACCATGTTGCTGCTGCATGCCAGTAAGCTCCCCTCATTCTACTCTACACATCAGACAGATAGCTTTTGCAACATAAAGACCCTACTCACCTGTAGGTGAGAGCTGACTTTGTGTTTTTCTTAAAGAAAGAAGTGCTCTGCAGCAGCCGATTCTAAATTGCAGATAAACATCCATTTACACAAACTGTGCAAAAGCTGTAGGATAAGTGATTCCAGTAACAACATAGTATTTCAAAATTGAAGTAGAAATTATTATGGATAACAAGTAATGGAATTGAAAGACTTTACAGTGGTTTTTGTTGGTTTCTTTTTGTTTCCAGGGCAACCTGGGACCCCAGGATTTCCGGGTGCTAAAGGTTTTAGGGGCCCAGAAGGTGATACAGGAGCACCAGGCTGTCCAGGCACCCCTGGTCCACCATGTGACACAAGATTACCAGGGCCACCTGGACTCAGAGGTGCCATAGGCGTGCCAGGTTCTCAAGGTATTTGACATTCATCAGGTTGCCTCACTTTTGTAAGCTTTGCACATCTTTTCTAGTGGATTTAACCACATGATTTTTGTCACTAGCATGACAAATACTTCCGTGACAGCTGCTCATTAGTGGCTGTGTACATTATTTTGTACATTTCCTGTAATTCAAGGAGTGTATAATATTCATCTCAGATTTTTCACAACTTTGCTTTCTTTCTCATAAATACTTTCAACTTTTTACTTTATTAAATACCTTAACTGGCCAAATATTAATGTGTTCACTGTCAAATAATAAACAGAAAAGTTAATTGTCTTTTATTCTCTTCTGTCCTGAGTAGCTTAGCTGAGCTCCTGGCATTGCTGAGATAAAATTATCTTCTTCACTCTTAAGCTGAAGTGCTAGCTAAGGTGAGCTAGTAAACGTGTGTCAAAAGTACTTAGGGATCTTGGCATTCTCAAAATACTCAAAATTCTCAAAAAGTTGAGATTTATTGCAGGGAGCTTCTAGCTCTATGTCTCTTACTTAAGAAGTATAAGAAAACAAAACATTCCAGATGAAAATTCAGGCAGAGGCAGGACTCCAGCATGGTGGCGAAGTTTCTAAGTTATTTTGCCATGTTTGATTATTTCAAATTTATACTCCAGTTATACTTTTAAAATACAATTGCTGAATTCTTTCCCCGCATTTATGCTTATAAAGTAAATATTTTATTTACAGGCTTACCAGGCTATAAAGGTCAGAAGGGAGACAGGGGTCTAGCTGGGCCACCTGGAATCAAAGGTCTCAAGGGCTCTCCTGGCTCACAGGGCCCCCCAGGTCCTCCAGGGTCCCGAGGACTTCCAGGACTTCCAGGCAATAACGGACAGCCTGGCTTCCCAGGTCAAACAGGTATGTTAAACGTCCTGCACATCACTTCATCCATAACATTTCTTGTTTTGGAAGCTATCTCAACGGCTTTCAAAGATATGACACACTTTGCATCCTCTTTCCAGCTTCTAGAATAAGATCCTGCAGCAAGGTAGAGGCAGTAATAATAGCATCTTTTGTTCTTTCTATTAAAATAAAAACAAAGGAGTAGAAAGATACACTTTGATGCATTGTGGAACCTTGTTTGTTAAACAACACTGACATATTTTGGTGTATAATTTGCTATTTTTTATAGTTTGTTGCTAAATATATCATAATGAGAACAATGTTTTTATTGCATGCAGACTATCTCCTTTACTGATGCAGTCTGGGACTGTATTCTGTATTTAGAACATATTCTCATAAGTGAGTGAATAAACAGTTTCACATTATGTCTAGTCCTTCTGAAAATGTGAGAAATTGTGCCAAAAAAACACAAAAAAACCCTGAAAACTACTTTGGTATGAAAATAACAAATTTACATTCATTTTAGAGCAAAATGTTGTTTACCATTCACAGAAAAATACTCAGTCTAGAATTCTAAGTGCACTAAAGCAAGACTAACCTAGTTAGACAAGTGCAGATTACAAGGTAAAATTAGATTTAAAATAAGGCTAGATGTCGCAGAATATTAAAAGAAAAGGAAAAAATACATAAGTAGTCCAACTTGCAGTATCAGGTATCTTGAAGGTTAGCTTCTCTAGTAGTAAGCATACTAAGTATGCTAAGTAAGGAGATGGTGGCTGGGGAGGGGAATGTTTGTTCCAAGGCAATCTAGAATCTAGAAGTTTAATCTTGGCACAATTATTGTCTCTCTAGCTTTGCTGATTTCCTAAGGAATCCTTGTAAACCTCCTGCCTTTTGCTTTATAATTTTCCTTAGAATGTGATGGCAACGATATAGCAGACTGAGTATGTAAATAAAGCATTTAATATTACCAGGAAGCAAAGGGATTCAAGGACCCCAAGGATTCCCTGGACTCCCAGGAACACAAGGCCCAATGGGAATCCCTGGTGTAAAAGGGGAAGAAGGAAGTATGGGTCCACCTGGGCCTAGTGGAGAATGTGGGGATATGGGAGTGAAAGGTTTGTACAAATCTGCTTCGCTCTATAATTTTGTTAGTACTATGACCAGTATTTGTTAAGACCACGTTTGGTATAGGTTTATATTTTCTGTTTTCATAAGTGTTTTTTTAACTTGTTCTCAGGGACACTAAATCCACTTTTTTCCCTTATGTATGCATGAAAACTGACTGGATAAAAATTAATGTCAAAGATCCATTTACAGCAGTAAATCAAATGATACATAAAGATAATTCACATAAACAAGCCTTGAATTTTCTCCTGTACATATGTGAAACTTTAGATTTTTCAAATTTTGTCATATCATTTGCATATTAATACAGGAGAAAGAACAGCAGTCTCTAAAGTGTACTTGGTCACAGACAGTACATTGTAAAGCAGACATATATTTGCCATCTTCCTTATTTCAGACAAGTAGGGAATAATTCTGATTTATCATGAGCTATATTACTACTGATTTAACTAAAAAACAAGCAAAAGAAAATTAGCTGTGTTAGCATTGAGCCTTCTGAAATAACTGGAGTCTGCATTAGTATTCAAAGGCTTTCATCAGTAGAGAAGACTTTGCTAAAATTAATCTTTAGGTCCTGTAACACAAAAGGATTTACTTACGTTACGTATGTTTGGTTCAAAGGTGAAAGAGGGCTTCCAGGAGATGGTGGCAGCATTAACATTCGCCTTGAGAAAGGACAAAAGGGGGAGCCAGGGTTTCCTGGTGAAAATGGATTTAGAGGTGAAAGAGGTAAGTTCATAAAATAAAGCTGTGCACACAAACATACATTGTACATGACATAAATGACTGATGTTTTTCATAGGTTTGGATTTATAGTTGCAGCAGTATCTAGCTACCTTACTGTTTTTATAGATTCTGACCCTAGCAGGCTAGTTTCTTTGAGCACTTACTAAGGCAATATACAAAGTGTGAAAGCATAGCCATATTCAAAATACGGTTTGACTATATTTGTCATTGTTATCCTACAATTAACTTCAGGTGAAAAAGGAAATACAGGTTTCAGAGGTGCCCCAGGATTTCCAGGGAACAGTGGTGCCCCAGGACTTCCAGGTGACCATGGTGACATTGGACTGATGGGATTTCCGGGATCACGTGGTTTCCCAGGACCAAAGGGCTCTAAAGGAATTACAGGTTTCAAAGGACTACCAGGTGACCAGGTAAATTGAAGTGACAGTGACTGGTCCTGTGACAGTGAAGTGACAGTCCTGGACTTTAAGTGTATCTCTCCCAACTCCAAGAAATACGACAGTGGATACTCATATTGTACTTGTCCTTGTACCAAAAAGCAAGTTCATATCTTTGCTTGTCTTGCCCTTTATTATGTTTCTTTGAAGAGAGAATCTGTTTTGCTGATTGTTTAAAAGGAAAAAGAAAGAAATCCTTATATTTTGATTGTTACATCACAACAGATTTCTGGTTAATGTTTGTAGTGAATTGGGGGTAAATTACAATAATACTTAGTACACCATTGCAGAACCTTTTAAATTAAATTACTCAAACAACCTGTGGGGAATTTAAGATGTTAAAGCAAAGCCAAGCATTAGCATTAACAATTTCAAAATTGTTAGTAATTCTAATATAGAGTTTTTTGGAAGTGTTAATAGTCAGTGTTAGACATGTAATGAAGACAGCATGCTTTTCTGTTGAGTTTAAGATACAGTTTTGTTGTTCATGTTGATTCCCAATCTGTTTACCAGAGTAAAAGAACTAAATGTTCTTACAGATCATTCTTATTACATGTATCATACATCAAACCATCAAACATTTTTTTTTGTTGTTTGCTCTTAAAAAAAAAATAAAATTCAGGGTGATGTTGGCTTACCAGGAATGCCTGGAAACCCAGGACTGACAGGCCCCAAAGGACCTAAAGGTAATGAGCTGATATAAATATGCTTTTGAAAAAAAAACATTTTGTTATGATATATATGCTTTGATATATGGAAAGGAGTTACTAGACACAGGAATAGAAGACAGAAATGAACATAATTCAAACATAAATATAATTAGAGAGAAGTCTGACATGCCTGAAAGGCAAAACTTGCATTTCAACACGATACTTCTTTAACAGCTTGTTCATTGTAAGATAGTTCATTAATTCAGAAGATAAATCTATGTGAAGTTTCACAGAGTTTCAAAAGTCCATAAAAAAAAAACAAATGAAAACATACATGCATCTTTAATACTAGTCAAATCAAATAAGACAAATTGCATTTATGTTATTAGACAAATATGTAGTTTTTTAAAATAGTACAGAGGGATTCACAAGTACTTTTATATCACTCATTTCTCCCCTCCCTCCCCCCAAAAAAGAACAATCTGTACACATATTACAGAATTGCTAGGATAGCACTGTGCTAAATGGGAATTTCACCACAGAAGAAGTTGTGCTAGCTTGCAGAGCCCACAAAATGGCGTTTACTGAATAAATGGACTCATGCTGCATTGATTATGCAAATCTGCACAAGCATATGTAAGGAGCTCTTTGTTTTTAATAAAGTATTATAGGGAAATATCTTTCATATTCAGTATATGCTGTCAGTATTGGAAAAGTTCTCTTTTTTTTTCCCCTTTCCCATAGTGGGAAATTCACATGAACATTGGCAGCAATTACCAAATACAAATGAGTTTGTACTTCAAGATAGGCTGAGCTGTCAGATAATTTCCATTTGCCAAAGCATTTTTCATTGTGTTCTCTCATTCCCTTTTATAGTTATAACTAATAATCATAACTAATAATAACATATACATAATATATGAGTAAATGATCTGACTTTACAAAACTGTTCAGCTTTGTTTTCATGGATGAAAATGGTATTTGTACTACATGAAAGTCACTGTACCTTAACAGGAAAGAGAGGTGACCCAACTCTTCTGCTTGGTCCACAAGGTCAAAAAGGGTCTCCTGGAGATCCAGGATTACCAGGTAACTTCTTTCTAGTTAAGAAAAAAAAAAGTTGAACATGATAAACTTTCTATAAGCTTTGTTAGTGGAGAGGGAGCCCTTCTTTCAACAAACCGAGCTTTTCCACAGTTATAAGCCCAGGGAATGGAGAAGCACAATGTGTAACACAGCTATCACAAACATGAGAGGTATAATCTGGTATGGCCTAGTACAGCACTGGTAAATATCCTGAAACCTTCCTGAATACTTGTCTGCTTCTCACTCACCAGTTCTACTCTTTCAGATATCAGAGAGAGTTGCATAACTTATTGCTGCTAAATAGATGCAACGATCTTATACAACAGGAGAAAATGCTTTTCTATTCCAGGAAAATCTTACCAAACGTTTACATCTTTTTAACATACCACAAGATGAAGAATTGGGTAACTTGACACATGAGACTTCAAGATTTTATTATTATTTTATTTTGTTTTTTAAGGATTCTGTGGATTCCCAGGTGAGAAAGGTTCACCAGGTATCCAAGGGCAGCCTGGAAGACCAGGATCCAAGGGTGAGCCTGGACACCCAGGAATACCTGGATTTCCAGGTAAAGCCAATGTTTAAAAAAAAAACTGGCATGATGTAATGGCTCAAAAGAGGTAGGGATCAAGAAAGCACAGCTGAAGAGGCAGCTCTGTGGAGGAAGCTGTAGGTGGTATGAAAGCCTCTTTCAGTATGTCTGGACAGTGCCAGTAGAGTTTGCTCAGAGCCTGAGAGCAAGATCCATACATATTATATATCAATATTATATATATATATATATATATATTTTTTTTTACAGGAGCTACAGGTCCACCAGGATTGCCAGGAGAACCAGGAGAAAAAGGGCAACATGGAATTTTGGGATCTCCAGGGCTTCAAGGATTAACTGGATCACAAGGTAGAAAAGGTAAATAGCATACAGAACAGTTCTATTGGTTAAAGGACAGCATCATATATTGCTACTCTTTTAGCACCGAAAATGGAAAAGGTCTAACACAAGCATGTTTTGGTTCTGTATTTCCCCAAACAACTAAAAAAATTAAGCCAGCTTTGGGGACCTTTAAAAAAAATAACAGATGTAGCCTCACAAAATTGGACTGAAAATTAAAATGAGTAAGTAAGAAAGTAGAAACAGATTCTGGCTCTACTGATAAAACCGATAGTGGGAGTTAAGGAAAGAAAAAGGAGTTTGCAGTAGTTCAGGTGTTCCACTTTTGCTTCAGTTGTGTTCTACCTTTTCACCATGGAGTGCCACTGTTACTCTAACAAAAACAGCAAACTGCTGGGGGCAGTTCTGTCCACATCAAATTGTAATCATAAGATAATTTGGTTTTCTTTTAATTTACTAAAAACTGTTGTTGATTTTTTTTTTTTTTGTGGATTTTACATAGGAAAGGTTTCCCCAAATTCTATGTATACTGAGGATAGTAAATATTAATATTGAAATTATAAATTACAGTAATACATTATAAAGAAAGATAATCAACTTTGCACATTCTCTGCACTCTGTAATAGTTTAGTTCATAACCAGAGCAAGAGGAACATAAGTGATGCTTATACAGATATGCAAAAATAACATGAGACTGATAAATGGCTAAACAGATTCACTACAAATTTAGACTAAGATGATATTGAGAAGGTTTCCTTCAAAATACTGGAAAATTAAGTGAAAAATGGACATTTCTGATTGTTTGCAGAAGCAAGCAGAGCTGATCTAAACTGTTGTGACAGATTTCTTGCTGGTGTTTAATCTGCAAAGGAGCATTTAATTGCTGCAAACCATATTTTCCATAAGGCAAAAATCTGCAATCACGGGGATATCTAAATTGAGAGAAAAAAGCTGTACCACTGGAAACTTCTTAGCAATGGATGGACTCTTCTGGCCATAAGAGCTCAGATGCTTTTCTGTTGTACAGAAGTTATCCCAAGTCCTGCAAAGGAAACATAAATAAACACATGCTGCAGAGGGAAAAGTTTGGTTCCGAATAGAAATTAATTAGACACCAAGTTGCCTGCCTTAGAATCCCATATGTTGCCATTAAAGTCAAAAACAGCTTTGAAATTATACTCAGTAATGAAAACTGAATAAAATAGGTATTCCAGTTCAACTAGAAAACATAGATCATATGCTATTTTTATTAATATGGTAGTATTAGAAGTGAAACGGTTAATTGGCTGTTCACTGTTAAGGACACAGCCTTGTTAGTATAATTGTCTCTCATTTATATTAATTGTCTTCTGCCTGAAGAGCTTTTAGATTAAAACATTTAGTTAAAGGGCTTCTACCAAAGCATAACAACATTTTCTTTATTACAGCCATAGTTTTACAGGTTAAGGGTTCAGTATGGCAAGCCTTGTGTGAGTAATCCTTTACAAAGCAAGCAATATGAAGAACACGAGCAGATTTACTTGTGCAAGTAAAAGTTGATTTGGGCTGTAAAGTGCAGAAGTGGTGGTTCATGCATAGGTCAGCCAATTCAGCTGCACCTAGAAGTGTGCAACGATAGCTATCCAAAAAGCTAGAAATACAAGTGCTGATATTATAATGGATTGTTGGCAAAGGTGTCAGAAATTCCCTGGAAAGCAAGTAAGCCAAGCCATCAATCCTGACTGAATAAAGCTAAAGATCAAAAATTTTTAAATGGTGGCCTGGGTTCCAAAAGGCGTTAGTAGTTCATAATTGCTTTAAAACACTGCTATTAAATTCCCCAGATTGGCATACAGTTCTCACATAAATTTGAAAAATGGGAACATCCTCAAGATAAAAGCAAGCCACAGAAGACAGGACTGAAAGTTAAAATTTCATGAAAAGTTAAAGAGCGGATTAAGGGCACAGAAGGTGCTACAGGTGGGATTAGTAGTATCCCATACTAATAAATGGATTGCATTACCCACGTCCTGCAGGTTTGTAAACTTTCTGGACTTAAATTTTTCCAGACTGGTGTTTGCTGCTGGCTGTTTGCTTGTTTTATTGTTGTTTTTCCCCCCCTCCTTTGTTAAAGTGTAACAAAAGTAATTCAACGTTCTGAGAACAAAGCTATGGATTATTATTTATGGTGTGTTTAAGAACCTGGTGACCTATTTGAGCTAAGGATGTTCACTTTTGGCAGGTGAACTATTTGATGAAGGGCATTCCTGATGCTGTTCTTGTGGTGAATTGTCCCTGAAACATTTGACTGTCTTAGAAATTTAAAAATATTTCCATTTGTATGTCTACAGTACAGCAATAAATTCTATGATTCGTGCTCTGGATAGACAGCAGATGTGTGTGCTGTGGGACATGCTGGGATCAGACACAGGAACTGAAACAGAACCTCCATCCTCTAAGCCAGGAAGTGGCCAAACAGGGAAAAGCAGACAGAAAAAGATAATTCAGAGTTGCAGAAAAAAAAATACCACTGAAACTAAATTGAGAGTCCTAACTTGTAGGGAGATGAATCAGTAGAAGTAGAAAACTAACAGGAATTCTAACAGTATTGTCCAATTGCTTGAAGACCGACATCCGCTCTAGGCTGTGCTGCTCTGGAGGGAGAAGCGTCCCAATTCTGTTCTTGCCTGAAGTCTTTGAAACCCATTGTCTAATCGGTTCCTATCACCAGGTGCATCCTTACATTAACAGACCTAAATATTGCACTCTCATTTCTCAGGTGAATGTCCAGCTGATAGGGTCCCCCTACTTTCTCCCCCACCTCCTTAGCTTTAAACAAAAAGCAAAGTGTAATAAGAAAACATCAAAGATCGCAGTATTCAGCAATTTTAAGTTAGAAACTTTGAGGATACAATTGATTTCACTCTGCATTTTCTAATTTGTGATAGCTCCGGGTTTCAATAGTAGTACAGTTTCAAATTCTGGTTTTGCCTGGAAAAGAGCATTATGACATCATTCATTTATTTCTCAAGAAACAATACTAAAGTAATCAGGATGAGAAAGGACTTTTAATCAGACTTTTTTACTCTGTTCTACAATAAAACAGGCAAATAACTTGACTGGCTTTTATCAGTGTTTGCACAAAATCAAATTTCAACTTTTGGACAGTTTATGAGTGCCTGTTTTCAATGAACCATGAATTGACTCAGATTAAGTGAAGTGCACCTACAGATACTTATGAAGTTGAGACAGCGTGGCATTGTAAGACAAGTCTGCAGGTTGTATTTGATAAGTGTACATCTTCATATTTGAGACTTCATATATGCAACTTAGGGAACTATAAAATGCTGATAACACGGAGATTTTTTTACCTTCCACTGCAAGAAATTAACATCTCAAATTTGGTCAATAACGAAGTTAAAAGATTAAGATGCTATTTGTATTCTTTACTTACTGTGTTTTTATCAATTTTCCAAAAAAAGCTGTGATCGTAGTGAAAAAAATACTTTCAACTAGCACAAATTCTCAGCTTATGATCTGCTCATCTAGTTAACACTGATAGCAACAAAGATGCTGAATGATATCACACATCAACACAAACCTTAATTACAGATGTCTAAATTCTATTGTTTTCAAAGACTTTGTGCTGTTTGCAGAACTTTTGCAGTAGCATGATACAAAGCAGCATGATTTCCTGTGTGAAATCTGCAGGACCAGAATGAAATAAGACAGGTAAAATTTTTTGCTTTTTCATGCAGCTAGGTTAAATTGCACTTATACTTGGAAAGATGTAAAGAAATTCCAGTTTACATGAGTTTCATGCTGCTAGCTGCAGTATAGAAATAGGATAAAAGTGTATGTTTTCTGATTGCTTTGATGTGAAACTATTATGGGTGCTTATTTTCAGGCTTTTCACTCTTTCCTTTCCCTGATGACTGCACTGAGGTGAAGTGTGATCCCTTCAGTTGCCAATAGGCATCAAAATCAGGAAATGCTCTGCTTTGGTCCAGAACACGTCAGCAAAAAAAATACATAACTTTTAATTGCTGTGGTACCCCTTCATTCCTGTCATACCTTTTTAGGTCTTCCTGGACTGCCTGGACTGGATGGCTTGCATGGACTAAAGGGTCAAAAAGGTTCTGCAGGAGCTCCAGGTAAAGAATGGAAATAGCCACATAGAACAGAAAATACTCTCTTACGGCTTTATACTGAGAGAAAACTAAAATTTAGGATTCTGTAACCCATTTATATTTCAAATTATAGGTAACAATGATGATGCTATGTAAAATAAATCCTGAAGAAGAGCCATAAAGCAAATTCTACTTTTTTTGAAATAGATGAATAAGGACTGGATTCAACAAAATTCCAGCTTGGCCAAGAGAAAACCAGCAAAGCAGTGCTAGGCAATCCTTGCAAAGAGGAACATCTGCAGCTGGTGTTTCTGTTCTGCACATCTATACTTGTAGTCACTGTAGGCCTTATGTACATAACTCTTTTCCTATAAAGGTCAAAGTGAAACAGGGCGCCCAGGATACTCAGGAGAACCTGGACCAAAAGGAGAGAGAGGTGAACCTGGATGGCCTGGTATTTCCATTCCAGGCACCCCTGGAGAAAGGGGATTCCCAGGATTCCCAGGTAAGAAAAGATTTTCTCCTCAGTGGCGCTTTGCAGAGTTGAAGTGAATCTCATGCAAGCTCTTCCCCTGGTTAGTACGAACACAAATACATGCAAGGAGATCTCACTAAAATAATTCTTATTAAGAGCATTTATATTACCGGAGAGGAAAGAACGAGAACAGAAGATGATTGACTTGGACAGGAAACTGCTAGGTGGAGCTGCCTCTCGGGGAAAAAAAAGTACCTAAAGAAAGAGTGCAGTACAGCTGGTAGTCAGAGAAATACAGCAAATCTATTCCAATGTAAATGCAAGATGGAACTGTATCACAAGTCTGCTATGAGCATTCAAGAGCTTGGTGATGTAGGAATTGCATGGAAATAAGAAAAAATTGTGCAAAAGACACATTCAGAACCCAGCTGGACACAGTCCTGTGAAAGCTGCTCTAGCCAACCCTGCTTTGAGGAAGGAGTTGGACTAGAAAATCTCCACAGCCCCATTCCAGCTTCCATGATGAAAAACATTAGTTTTGTTCTTGGCACGGTATCAAAAAAAATCTAAATGATATGAATTCTGATAAAGTGAATACAGTCAGTTTTCTTAATTCAATCTGTTTGTGAACAGAATGGTTGAAAAAAAAGACAAGTTTCATTCTAAGATATTACATTGCTTGACATGAAATTGTCAAGGCCTCCCGTAGCATAACTCCCACAGCATAACCACTTTGATAATTTAAGAGCTCACTCAAGTAAATGGAAGGCTGGAGTCAAAACACAAGACAGAAGAAACCAAATTATTATTTAGAACAGATAATGCAGCAGAGTGCAACACATGCAGATCACCTGCTAGTTTACAGAAGCGTTATGCAGGGAATGGTAACAAATAACTTTTCCTGCCTGTCATACATAAGGGCTCTTAATTTGCAAAAATTCAGATTACAAATGAAAAAATAGATTTATATCCAGAAAGTTTATCTTGTTCACTAAAATTTTTAGAAAAAGGCTGAACTCATTTTTTGTAGGTACAGTCTGGACTACTTACCCTGCTCCTAGGCAGAGTGATTTTTGTAGTCCTCTACTGTCTTACATTTCTATCATTTCTTTCATCATTAGCACTCAAGAGCAGAAGCTGATTGGTGGCAGTATGCCCACATATAACGTGTGCTCTTTAGTTAAGTAGATTAAATAGAAAGCATTAAAAGTTCAAGAAGATAAAATATTTTCTGACGCAAAATGTCTTCCCAATCACATATATTCAACACACAAGTAAGAGCATACACAACTGCTATGTCCATGATATCACATATCGTCAGTCCTTTAGTTAGAAACTTATCTCTGTAATCCTACGAGAAACCCTTGCTGTTGTGTGATTGCTTTAATGTGACCCGTAGGTAGAAGAGGACCTGTTGGACCCATTGGACCTAGGGGACCGTCTCCCAGTAGCGCCCCTCCTGGTCTTCCAGGTGATCAAGGACCACCGGGTTTAGATGGCATCAGAGGTACTTAAATCCAAAAACTTCATATTTATTCATGTATAAAGCCTCTTAGTCTGTTAGGAGTCACTGATTTGTTGCCTGTGGATAAAGATATAAAAGCACATGAGGAACAAAGAAATCAATGCTTCAGTGAACAAACAGGAGCGAACACTGCACAGATCCCCAGAGCAAGAATACAGATCTCCGCCTTCAGTTTTCTGGTGTGTTTTTGTAACTCTGTAGAAGTTCTATTGCTACAACTTATCTTGATTTCCACAGAAGCAAACCAGTAAGATTACTCGCATCTCTTTCTAGGAAAAAGCATAGAAGTCATTGTTGATAGGCCTGCCATACATTGTGAAAAACTTTCCAGCCTAAATCCAGTCTTGCAAAAGCTAAAACTGGCAACTCATTTGTAAGGATTTATACACCTCACTTCTTCCTATAGACCATGGTCCTCAAGCAGTGCTTTTTTCAGTTCTTCTGACCCATTCTTTACCTAGTACAAAGCCTTACCTCCTGCTCTGAAATAGGAAAAGAGCTGGAAGGATAAGTGACACTATAATAAAGAAAAAAGAAACAATGTCTCAATACAGGTATCAACTTTCCACCTTTTGTTGGAACAGAATCCAGTTTGGGGAGCTATTTGTATTATGTTTTCTTTACAGTGCCTTGGAGAAAGACCAACGCTAATATTTCCAAAAACACAAAAGGATTGTCCTATGTTCCAGTGGAAAAAAAATAAATGTAGATAAAAATGGAACATAACTATTTTTATAATGTTCATGCTTTGTGTATTTAAGAATTTATTTTTACATTTTATGGAAGGTCAGCCTGGGAATCCTGGTCCTGCTGGAGAGACTATCTTTGTGCGAGGAGATCCAGGTGATGTTGGTATTGAAGGGGCACCAGGCATTCCTGGGCACCGAGGGCTACAAGGAGCCAGAGGTCTTCCAGGAAATCAAGGAAGAGAAGGTCCAAAGGGTATGGATCTGAGATGTTTTTAACTAGCAGGTGTATTTATTGCCAGCTCTGCGCAACTGAGCCTTATACGAGGCCTTGGGATTGCCACTGGAGAGTCTGCTGTAGCCAAGGGTACACTGGAAGTTTCTTAGCTCTGCCCTTTTACATACAGATAAGATAGAGCTGCGGAAAAAGATTCATATGGACTATTCATATGGACTATTTCCAGCAACTTTCTGAAAGACTCCCCTACCAACCTGTAACTCTGAACTAAAACCTGAGTCTCCAAGATAAAGCAAGCCTTGTCTCTGTCTACAGGGGTCTAGAGAAACCTAGCTGCAAATGTGTCTGAACTAGGTGTCTCACAGCTTTCCCACAGCAGTAGTTTAGGGCTCTCAACAGAATCCTTACAGGATTGAAAGCAGGTTCTAAATATTCTGCTTCCTCCACACAAATAAGCCCTACTTACCTTCCAATCTCTGCTAGAACAAAAGTCAAACTTTAGTTCACTACAAGACTAGGGAGATAAAGGGTGCATTACTTTTTTCAGGACAACAGAGTTGAGCTGTCTCAAGCATTTTTTATTTCTCAAACAGCCAGATATCTTATTTATGTGTTCACCCTGGAATGCAACTACACATCTGCACAACTGTTTTCTTTCCAGGTCCAATGGGAATCCATGGCTCGCGGGGTCCACCTGGTGCTGTAGGACAACCAGGAGACCAAGGTTTTCAAGGAAAACCTGGTCCTAGAGGTCCCACAGGTACTTACAGTCTTGTTCCTCATTGGCACTCAATTGTAACTGTGATCTTTGTATTCATAAATAAAAAAACCTTACTAATTTTTACTTGTATATAAACAATTTAAACAAACTCAAAAAAAATCTAAATTATTTCTCATTTGAGCTATGTAAAAGACTTCTGTATTTGTCACCTCATATAAATGATGTCAGTTCTCATTCCATTCTTTACTCTATTTGCATGTTTGAAATTTGATTCCACTTGCACTGCAATGGCTGAAATCTGCATTCCATTTTTCACGTCCTTCAGGATTCATAGGTAAGTTGATGACTGTTGGTTATTGTTCATAAGGATTTCCTTCTGTATGGGTGTATTATACACTTATAAGAAAGTATTTTTTGGCTTGGCTGCTAGGAATAGTAGATAATGCCACAACAACATAGTGCTAATAGATTTTTCACATAAACAGCTTGTGCTTCCAAGTGTATCATAATAATAGTACACTGAGAAAAAGCCTTGTGCCGTGATGTCAGTTAGACACGCAAAATACCTTTGCTTCAAATTATTTAACACTTTTTTAGTTGTACTTTCTTTTTGTTTTGGAGGGGTATGTCACATTAGATACTTTCTAACCAAAACCTTGAGTCCTAGACTGAATTAGTATAGACAGAAACTGAGCTCCTAATCTGTCTAAACCAACAGAACTCTGATTTTGTTCCAAAATACCAGGAGCTATAGCCAATAGCTTCTGGGAACTTTCAATACATAAATGTGTCAGTTCTTTATTACTACAATACATGGAGATTGTGGGCTAGAACAGTTAGCTCTCTTCCTTTTGTCTGCTTGTTGAGGGTTTTACAGTCACAGAATAAGCACAGTACTGTAAACGTTTACATGTGCTAAGGTGTTTGAGCTGAAGTTAAGTAGACTTGATACTTCAACTCAGATCAGTTTGGGCCATATTAAGACAGAAACTGCACACCAAATATCTGAAATGTATCAGTTAGCACACACCTGCTAACACATTTTCCATGGTATGCTGTTAAACGCTGTTCTTTAAAGACTAAAATTAAAAGCAGTGAGCGTAGCGCAGTGTTTTAAAATATTAAAGTATGCACTTGAATAGCAAAAACAACTAACAGGTATGTTGACTTTTCACATGGGAGCTATTACTCATTTTTTGTAGTTGTCATTTTAATGTAATTTAATCTACTTTCACATTGCATGCAACAGGTGATCCTGGTGAACCAGGAAAAACAGATGACTCATGTCCTACAATCCCAGGGCCTCCTGGGGAAGCAGGACATAGAGGAGATGATGGTTCAATAGGATTACCAGGGCCGATAGGTCACCCTGGACCCCAAGGTAAGATTTGTTTTAAAATCTTAGATGTCTATTTTCAGACAAGGAATTGGAAAGGGTCACTGCACCTCCTCTACTTTTACCCTTAAAACAATGGTCTGCAGCAAAAGGCAGTGTGTTGGTTAATGCTGAGGATGATAGACCAGTACAGCTAAACCAAGCTACTTGAGTCTGCCTACGCTACATTCCTCTTCTCCTGGGCCACAGAAAGCAAAACATCATGAGCTGCTAAGAAAAATAAATTCTTCAGATGGTTATTTTTCCTTTTACCAACAAATAAAAAGCAGTGCCTAGAACCCCCACTACCGTTTAATATTAACTGGTGGTTTGGCCCAGACAGTTTATATTCAGATGTAAAACACATCTTTAAATTTTAGAGAAACACAGATTCATAAACCTTGCTCTGCTAACCAAAGTCCTAAAAAGATGTACCAATGATTCCAACAGTTACCATCCTCACAGAAAAAACTATAGCAAATCTGTATGGTGTCTTCAGTATAGGTAGCATCTAAATGTAATGTCCTCAATTTAGGTAGTAGAATCCCTCCTACAGTTTGAGACATTTTTACTTGGGCAAGTTTGTTGTGGTAACTGCACTGAACATACTATGTCTCCAATAGGGGAAAAAAAATTCTATCATGTGCTCCCAGTAGATTCCCTGCAGGGGTCATTGCTCTCTTGAAAGTGAGCACAAGGCAGTTTTCAGTGAACTATGTCATTTTATACTGCTTAACTGATTTGCCAACCAAGAGGTGTTTCTAAGCTGAATTGCTGTTTTCATTCTATATACCCTTACAACAGTTTCTGTAAAATCAGACAGTGCAATGATATGTATTTACACTGGTTTGTACAAAAACCACTTAGTAATGCTTTTTCTTTCATTAACACAGCAGAATTCCAAATGTCCCTGCTGAGAAAGCTACATAGATCAGAGACAGGTTTTACTGGCAGAATCAGGGTATATTACTAAAACTTGCCAAGGTTCAAGTGCACAGAAAACAGCCATGCAACAGAAATTGAAAAGCTGTTCAATTGTTTTGAATTTGTGGAATCCCAATGAAAAGGTAACATGGGGGATGGTTAAATGCTGTAAAAGCAGCTTCAAAAACCAGTTTGCAGGTTAAATGTTATAGTTTGCAAGGAATAAAGCATGCACCGTTAATTATAACCAACACATGTGCTACAAAACAGTTGTTTTTCACACAAATTGGAGAAACACTGCCAAGTGCAACAACATCTGACAAGTTCAGATTGCATTTAAAGTAGTCAGAGGAGTATTGTTATCTGTACCCTACATAGGAGATATTTATTACTGTTTGACCATGCTTTATTATCTGCTAATGCGTACAAATGTTTTTGTGTGTGAGAAATATAAAAAAGCCTTTGCTCTTCCCCACTGGAGGTAATCCAGTTCAACTGTCTCTCTCTTTTCTGTTAACACTTGAATACATGCATTGCTTCACAGGAAGTTCAGCATGTTTAAAGGCTTTGTTGAATCAAGCCCTAAAAGACGAAGGCCTGCCATAATGAGTTATAACACGTTACATAGTAGAAATACTAATGGCAATTCTGCAAGAGGCTTGTCATTGTAATGTTTGTCACTGGTTTTATTTCAACTGTAAATCATACAAATTCCATAGAGAGAATATAAAACCTTATCAGCAGTTATCGTTATTAAACTCTCACCTCTGAGCTACCACTGCAGTCACCAGGAGAATAAGTTGTAAAGAGAATTCCCAGCAGAAAGCATTTCTGCACCTCTGTTTCTTAGGTGTTGTTCCTTTGTGGCATCATTTCTGCTGACCTTTTGCATACTGTGTATGTTTGGACAGTGTACTAACATTAAAAGGAGTTATATTAAGGGAGAGTACATACTTCACATTTATCTAGGAAGGAAAGGTGAAGAAGGGTCATGTGGCCTGCCAGGTCAAGATGGCTTACCAGGAGCACCTGGACCACCAGGTGACCAAGGGCATGTGGGAGAGCAAGGATACACTGGACCACAAGGTAAAAATGGTTTCTTTTTCTTGTCCATTTACTGCTATGGAATGGGATAAGCAGATACTGCAACTTCATTTTGAAAGCAACTTTGCTGATGTTCTTCAATAGTGGTGGCTCCAATTCAAAAAACTCCTAAAGACTCTGCAGGAGTTGCAGCTCAAGAAGTGTTGGATTTCCTGTCTGTGCCACGGCTGCAGCTACCCAGTCACATTACTTTTTGGGGGGGAGATATGCAGGATGCACAGAGTGGGTTCTCCTTGCACCCCTAGTTCACACATGGACACATCCACCTCCATTCCAACAAACTATGACACTTCTTTCTGCCTCAGTCCAAGCGCTGACAGTGACATTTCTGGTTATCACCATAACACAAGAAATTCTCTTTCAAGAGTATTTATCTTGGCAATCAATGATCAATCAGGTTGGCAATCAATGATCAATCAGGCAATCAACCACACATACTTAAATGCCATTTATCAATAGGTATGCAACTCTGAGTCAGGGCTACAAGTGCAATTGTACGAGTAATTGAAATTGTATTTCTGCTGTGACAACCGTTAATAAATTACCAGCTTAACATGTGAGGAAAATGCATAGACTGTTGCTGCAGGGATTTAAATTCAGTCCAGACAAAGTAATCCACAACTAAGTCTGGAAGATCATTGACCACCTCAGATCATTTCTTCCTGGGCAAATATCCATGCAGCACAGGACAGAGACACAGTAGAAAAGCCATCTATGAAACATTCTGTACAATTTAGTTCTTTTCTCTCTGATAACAAAGGTTAACATGAGTCTACTGGTGTCTCTATTGCCCATGACAACCTCAAAGTTAGTATTAGATTCAGCCAGAAACCCCTTGTTGAACACTAAAATACAGTAAAAGAGAAACATTCCCACTAGCTACATGTTCCTGCAAACAAATTCACTTTACCTTTTCTTCTATGTACAAAAAGGTCCACCTGGCCAGACTGGTATCCCAGGACCACCAGGGCCCCATATTAGATCTTCAAGTGGATTCTTGCTCATCCTTCATAGTCAGTCAGACAGAGAACCACTTTGTCCACAGGGGATGCCAAAATTATGGACTGGCTATAGTCTGCTGTACCTGGAAGGACAAGAGAAAGCTCATAATCAAGATCTTGGTATGTATTGTAGTATATGATAATTTCCCTGTGGATAAGGTCTAGGATGGTGTGATCTACACAGTGAAAGACAACTCAAATAGAGCACAGTAAAAAAATTACTTATTTTCTGCAACACAGAACCATTCTAAAATGAGTTGTGGTTTGCTTCCCCCATCCTGGCTAGCCATCTGGGGCTGTCTTTGGGCTCACTAGAGAGATTCTCTTAGATCAGGGGCAGCTTGGGAAAAATAGCTGCTTAGGTTAGATGGTTGCAGTTGGACAGCATAAATAAACTTTACAAATACAATTATGCATCATATACAGCAGAATTTTGTGCTCAAGTCTAATTTTTTATCTATTCACTTTCAAAAAAACCCAAAATGTCTCCCAAGGATAGTTAATTCTGGAATTTTGAGACATTTCATCTACATAAACAATTTAGACTACAGTTAAAACGTAAAAAACTGATTGGCTGTAGTTCACGTAGAAGTAATTTTTTAAATTGTTGTAATCTTGTTCTGCAAGAGCCAAAGAACCTACTAGGAGAAAAGATCATCCTTATTGGCTGAACAAAAAATATGTAAGAGTTAAAAGAACTTTTTTTTTTTTTTTACTACAACAGTGTCACTTTGAAATGTTTTCACTATTAGGTGTTTGGCATTCCCCAGGATAACCACAGTTGGGAACAAAATGTCTTATAAAAACACTGGGAATATGATCCAAATAAAATAAAGTCCTTGTTCCCTGTGACCAGTGGGTTCTTTTCTCAGGCATTTTTCATACTCAGGGTATTCCAGATCACGTATTATTACTAATATGGAATGCTATCAGTGGTAAACAAAATTGGCTTCTCTATAGAAACATCACTTCTGTAAAGAAATAATAAAAAGACATTAGGATTTTTGGGCATGAGAGAAATAACGCCTCATACAAAGATCAGAGCACAAGAGAACTGCAGTGTTAACTACACAGGTCATCACAAAACTATTCTTAACTGAATTCTAGGAGAATTTCACTTTGAGAGTCTGTGAAAACTTTTCGGAATGAAGTTAAACAACTGCTGAGTTTTCAGCTTAATGCACTGGTAGCAAAGGTCTGTCATACTTCACAAAAAAATTTCTATTTATCAGAATTGGCTTCTTTTTTTCCTACTGCTTCTAATGAGTTCTGATCTCCTCTTAAGCCAGCTGCCTCCTGCCCAATTTATTTTTCAGTGTTGGCACAGCTACAAAATTTGTTATACCTGTTTCCCATGGTAAGAAACTGCTTCACATTTAAATGCTAGACTGCAGCACTATTCAGTGCTACTGAAGAAATGAAGGTACGGATTGGTTAAAAATAGTTTCAATATAACAAACTTTTTGTAGGAAGCCCGGGAGGTTTAAAATACTTGAGTGACATAACCTCTGTCAAGACCTGCAGTTTTGCTGCAATGCAGGCCAGAAGATTATTATCAACATACCTAAAAAAGAAGGGACAACATTTTCAAGTCTTCATCTTTTTTGTTGTTGTTGTTTTCCATTCTTATTATTTTCAGGTCTGGCAGGATCTTGTCTTCCTGTGTTTAATACCATGCCCTTTGCTTACTGTAACATCAACCAAGTTTGTTACTATGCCAGCCGAAATGATAAGTCCTACTGGTTGTCAAGTGCCGCTCCCTTACCAATGACACCACTCTCTGAAGAAGAAATACAACCATACATAAGCAGATGTGCTGTATGTGAGGCTCCAGCTCAAGCAGTAGCAGTTCACAGCCAAGATCAGTCGATTCCTCCGTGTCCAATGAACTGGAGAAGTCTTTGGATAGGATATTCTTTTCTGATGGTAAGTTTCTGGGCACATGATTTCTTTCATACAGCTTTTGTGTCCTACAGACTGAAACATTTCAGCTCTAAAGGAAAAGCAAGCTAACAGATGTCTAGCAAATAGTACCAAGAAAATTCAGAAAAAAACTTCATAAAATGAAGTTTTGACAGTTTCAAAACCTGTCTGTAAGTACATATATATTATGCTAAAGTCATAGCTTTGAGCTGTATGTTTCTTAAAATTGCCAAGATTTTTGCATGCTTGTCCCATAAACAATGGAATTTTCATGTACAAAGACACTTCAGGACAGTGCAGCAATAGGACAAGGAATAAAGGCTTTAAACTAAAAAAAGGTAGATTTAGATTAGATACAAGGAAGAAACTCCTTACTCAGAGGGTGGTGAGGCACCAGAACAATCAGCCCTGAGGAGCTGGGGATGCACCATCCCAGGAAACGTTCACAGGCCAGGCTGGATGGGGCTTTGAGCCACCTGGTATGGTGGAACATACCTGTGCCCATAGCAGGTGGCAGAGTTAAATCTATAAGGTCTCTTTCAATTCCAAACATTCTATGATTCTGTAGATTAGAAGTGCAGGTCTTTTCACTGCTGTCCTTTAGTCACATTAGAATGAAGAACATCATTTAGCATCCACTTGGATTACTCTTTTCTTCAGCTTGTTAAGTACTACAAAAATAAGCCCTAGACTGTTGAGATGAGAGATTTCATCCAACAGCTGAAGGCGACTGCAACCTGAGATCACGAAAAAAAATTGAAAGCAGTTAAATAGAAAGAAAAATTAACATCATTTACATGTTTTTCCACACACAGTTAACAAGTTTTTTCACTGTTCCTTCCAGCACACTGGATCTGGTGATCAAGGAGGTGGGCAGTCCCTTATGTCACCAGGAAGCTGCTTAGAAGACTTCAGATCAGCACCATTCATTGAATGCCAGGGTCAGCGGGGAACTTGTCAGTTTTTTGCTAATGAATACAGCTTCTGGCTAACAACAGTGATGCCTGACTTGCAGTTTGCATCAGCTCCCTTGTCAGGAACTCTTAAAGAAGGACAAGAGCAGAGGAAAAAAATCAGTAGATGTCAGGTATGCCTGAAGCATGATTAACAAGTGAAACAAATTAATAGCTAGAGTGAGACAAAAAACATGCTAAAGACAAACAGTATTTAATATGTAAATATATTTTAAAGTGTGTAACTCTTTTTGCTTGAATGGATACATAAAATGGAAAAGATGCATCTATTCAATTTCAGCAACCCATGTGCACATATCTGCAGGTGGTAAAATCCAGTGTGAACTACTGGAGTCTGCTACCATAATGTACAGGTAACAAGCTGAACTTGCAGGGTTGAAGTCAGTCTGGAATACCAAGAATACAGTACATGATTATACAAGACAGTGGATTTCCTGTTAAAAATGGCATTTAGAACAAAATATGGCATTTTATAAAGAACCCCCTCTTAAAAAGTATACAGGTGCAGATATGCAAAGAGTCAAATGTCTTAAAGTCCTACAGCTGAATTTCCCAAGCTAAAAGAAATTTTCCCATGCTGTTTCTGAGGGAAGGGGGAAATGCAATTGTTAAAACCACATGATTACACATAATAAAAGCAACAAAGATCAAAGTCTTACTGCTGCTGTACCTAACAAAACTGTGAAAGAACTTAATTGAGATTTCATAAGTAACAATAAGTTGCAAATCCATTTGACAACAGATTATGTAAGAAAATAAAATTAGATGAGATAATGAAGCCTTAAAAAGCTATATTTATATTAGTGATGAATTTCATGAGAAGAGGTAAGTAAAATTATTAAGCTTTAAGCCAA
Source organism: Lagopus muta (assembly GCF_023343835.1). NCBI lineage: Eukaryota > Metazoa > Chordata > Aves > Galliformes > Phasianidae > Lagopus > Lagopus muta. Next base: position 14,663,111 of record NC_064441.1, read on the forward strand.
GTAGCAGGAGACAACAAAGCAGTTTTTAATGCTAATTGAAAAGAAATTGCAGCATGCTGATGAACCTAAGTGAGGAACATAAGAAGCACTTGTAAAATGTTACTAACTATTGTCGGGGGGGGGGGGAGGCTTTTTAAAAATTATTACTATTTTTAGAAATACACCACAGGAAAATTCATCACCTTTCAGAGTATTATAGAATGAATCTCTAGAGACACTTCTGATTACTGAAAGCGTTGGTTATGAAAAATTTTCTAAGCTCAGCACTAGTCACTTTCTGGGAAAAAAAAAAAAAAGCACCTATTCCTTTCTCATTCAGCTATAAAACCAGAAAAATGCATATTCAAATTTTGATGAAACTACTGAAAAGCCATTGATGGCACACGGAGAATTCATCTTGTCCAGAAGGACCACAAATGCTCCTTTTACCACTTTCTAGGGAAGAATAAAGCGTTTTTCCAGCACTTTTAATTTCAGTGTGTTCACTAAGAACATAAGCAGAAGGATTTTCAGACTGAGATGCAAATCCAAAAGACCCAATAATTAAAGGAAAATTCCCTCCAAAGCCATCGCAAGCATCTGATCAACCAGCTTACAGTGTGGATGCGCAAAGTCAAAAAGCAGGAAAAACACAGTCCAGCCTCAGCCAGAGGAAAATGAAGCAGTCAGAGTAACTCCATTCAAGTGTGAAAACATCAGATTGCAACTGCTTTCTGCCGAGACCACCAAGCCGTACTGATCTGCTGTGCTGACATGGTTGGCTCCTACCTTCTCACCCAGGAAACAAAGCCTACCTGGGACACATCCCTGTAGCCACCTGCCATGGGACACATTTCCCTTAGGGATCCTATCTTCTCACTAGCACAGAACCCTCAGTTCACTGCTCAGTGACCGTAGCTGCATGTTCTTCCCTTCAGATATGGCATATCACTTTTTTTTCTCTGAGAAGGGACTGATTTTTCAAATTTAATCTTTTCCTGCTTCAGATGGCATCCCACAAGCACAATGCCAGCTTTCTGGTTGAGAAGTGAGAAGTAGGGTTGTGACCCTCCAAGGTGTTGAGGATCCTCAGCATCTGTTGCAGTGAGAAGAAAGCAGCACGTGAAGGGGAGCACCGTGTCTCAGCCGCCTACCCTGTGAGGTGCGCAGCCTGCATTTCCAAGGCCTAATCTAAAACCACACTGTTAGTTTCAGCTTACATTCAGTAACAGCTGAATACCCTATTTGTTTTTCTCAAGTGAGGTCCCCATTGCCTTCTTGGACTTTGAGGACTCCACATGTAGGTTTCACAAGACGACATTCACCACCTTCTTTGTTACACACATGCAACCCCTTTTTAGGTTAGAGGCTCTCTGGAAGGGGCAGGCATTTTGTTACGAGTACTTGCAGTGTAGCTTACAGTAACATACCACGGGACATCAGGAAAAATTTCTCTTCTCCAGCCCAAACAGCCCCAGTTCCCCCCACCCACTCCCTCCTGCGTCATTTTCTAGTTTCTTCACTGGCTTCGTTGCTCTTCTCTAAATGTGTTCCAGCAGCTCAGTAACTTTCTTGTGCTGAGAAGCCAAACTGAACACAGCACTTCAGGTGCAGTCTCACCACCAGTGCATACAAGAGAACAATCCCATCCCTGCTCCTGCTGACACTCTATCTGACGCAGGCCATGTGCTGTTGGCCTCCTTGCCCACCTGGGCACACTGCGGGCTCCTGTTCAGCTGGCTGTGACCAGCACCCCTGGCTCCTCTTCTGCTGGTGACTTTCCAGCCTCTCCTCACCAGGCCTGTACTGCTGCGTGAGGCCATTATGGCCCAAGGACAGCACCCAGCATCTAAATTAGCCATTTCAAAGCACTCTACTGCTTTGGTCATGTTCAATTTTAAATGATCTAAAACAATTGTTCTACGATTTTGAAACAAAGTTTTTGCACCCGTGTCAGCTACATTTTACTGTTTCCTATAAAAGCATTGGAGATGTACATTTAATCTACCACTGATAGCTTTGGATGTCTAATAGCTATGTAGGTTTCTGTCTTGCATTTAGCTGACGGAGGCATTTGTCAAATACCACATTTAATTCAAAATGAAGTTGCAGATGAAGTGCTTAATGTTATTAAGCAAATAAGACATACTAAATTACAAAGCAGGTGTACTCTAATTCTGCAATCATTTGTCCAGAGAGTGTACACAAAAAATAATTAGGTAAATTATTCATATGGGATCTAATTATGAAATTAAATGTAAAAAGGTGTAGCTGAAATAATTTTTAAGTGTTAAAACAGTTTTAAGGCAATACTCCCGTGCTAGTCTTACAGCCCAAGTATCACTGCATTCAAGAACTTCGAATCTAGTGTATGCCCCACAAAGAAGCAAAGATTTTCCTACACAGTAGGAAGATATTAATAGCAACACCAAAATATTCTGCTGGCTGGGCTTCCTGGTTGTTGTCATTACAGCCATTCAGGATTCCATTTGGATGGAAGCCCCACTCCTCGGGGAATATAAATGTCCTACTGCATTCAGTGGTTCAACTATGGATGTATGGAAGTGCCAACGAGGTTACCTGTATGGAACTTGTTCCTAGGCACATGACTGATGTGAGCCTGAGCAAGCAGTGACAGCACAGCTGTTCTTCCTGCAAAACCCCCTGAGCACTTACTGGCACAGGCCACCAACAGCAGATAGAGCTTCATCAGCTACCAGTGAGGGAATGGAGCAACAGCAGGGCAATCCCAGATCAGAAAACTACTTAAAAGTCTTATTCCCAGACCCACATTATTATATGCAACAAATTCAGGCAAAAGCCTTCCAGGAACTTTTCCAGGGTAAACTCTTAACCAAAACAACTCTTTCTTCCTCTGGCTGGATTGTAAGCGCCAGTGAAACAACAAGTATTAAAACAGTCCAAAAAATCTGGTAGTCTACACTTCTTTCTTATTTTGAAAACAGCATTAAAGTACACAAGTACTTAAATAACTGAGGGGAAAACAGGTTGATCTGATTGTATCACTTTTTCTTCCAATATACAGCTGAACATAGTCAGTTTACTATGACAGTGCAAGCAATCTAGCACAGTACATGAGACCATATCATTAACCCTCATCAATTCTGCAGGTATTGCCAATGTTCAAATTCAGGAAACAAACCACGTCCATCTGGGCAGTTTTCTTTGTGGAGTTCCAGACAGGCTGCTGTAAAGGAGATCACTTTACAGACTGAAGCCTGGTCTTGTAAGATCTTGCACAAGCAATCCCAAAATAACTTTTAATTGAATTCAGTTTGCCATACTTTAAAGCAAGGCTGCAAATGTGGACTTCTGTTTAATGCTTCACATGCCCTCTGGAATCAGCTGCCTGGCAAGAAAGAAAAAATATCATTCAAAATCATAGGGAAGATGGGTCAATGAGAAATAATGGGGAACAGTTGCTTGCAAGAAAAGGGATTACTCAAAAAAATGTTGTGAAGAAGAGTCAGGAAAGGATCAGCCTTGCCTCTGAAATGATAAAAACTGTTACACAATTGCTTTGGTAAAAACTTCAGCAGGTAAGGAATTACTTCCCCAGAAGGAGCATCCATTTCATGGCTGGATACTATTTCAAAAACCAGCATTTTAAAAAAGTAAACGTTTGAAGTTCTGCCCACCACAACCAGCTGGAAAAGAAGCAAAGTAGAGGAATCCTGTGCACAGCATTCAAACAGATACTGCTCTGTGCTTGTACCTTTCTATCCACTTCATCTAGAGGGTCCAAAAGGTATTGGAAGATCAATTAGAGGTGAAATTCTGTAAGTGTTAAATGAAAAAACAGCTCCACATCATTCTGGAATTTATATAAACACGTGGTTCCCCAGCATAATGTGGACAACCTTCAGCATCTAAAAACACCTCCGAACAAATCTCACCTTTTCGACCAGCACAGTGCTTGGCTGCTTCTCAATAGGTAACAAGTACGTTAAATGCTTTGTTTTCCACAGTTACAAGCGAAGCAAAAAGATGATGCAAAAGAAAAATACTGATTTCTAAAGAAACATGCACACTCTGACACAAATCAACTCCTCTGGTTAGGGATGCCAAGCAGAGAACCATCACCATGCACTACCACCTCACAGTTTACAGAAAGATTCAGAATAAAGTATTCAAGCCCCAAAACTACACCGTGTTCAGCTTGGTAAATCAAAACTTTGCTACAAAAAATAAAAAAAATCCAGATCTTTTACAGAATTTAGTCTTCCATGCAGTTACAACAAATATCACTGCTTCAGATACTCAAGCCACTTTTCCACAACAGCCACTCTGACCTCAGCTCTTCTTGAAAACTCCAGGCAGAATGGCAGTGGGAAGCCTGACCTCTGCACACCGTGCATTTCAAAGACTGCCAACACTGCTGAATTACAATTTGCTCCAATGCAAATGAACAAAATCTTATCAAACCAGATGAGTTGCACTGTTAACAGGATAGCTGAACTTAGCTAATTAAGAACGCAGCCCACCTGTTAATCAGACAAAGGAACATAATAGCGTTTGCAGATGCTGGATGTATACACTGGAACTGGTTTTCAGGAATCAGCAAAAAAGGTCATCCCACACTCATTAAAATTGCACAGATTTAGGAACCATTCCTTAGATCACTACGTACAGAGGGAAGAGACAGATTGCTGGTCTTCCCATCAACACAGCCATTCTCAAATGATCCCTGTAACGAACACTTTGGTGATGGACTTAATCAAACACCCCCCAATAATGCAAGAACAAGTAAACAGTAAATGTTAGACTCAGATATTTGTCTAACCTGCTCCATAAAGACTACAGAAGGTGACAGCAGAACGTTGGCTTATTACAAAGGTCCACTAGTTAGAAAGCCTTCACTCACATTCATTTTGCTACACATTACCCAATTTCTTCTTGTAAACGAACAAAAGACACCAACTTAACTCTGCTCTCATACAGCAGAAGACTGTTAGCACGTGTATCTCAGTCTTGTGTCTTACTAACCCACTGCTTCAATCTCCAGGTGACACAGGTGAATATAAGTAAAAACACCCACACCAGATGAAATGTTACTGAAAGTCCCCATTCTCCAATTTTCTCATCTCTGAGCTAACTTACATGAGATAAGATTTATACCCTTTAGGAAGAGTAAGTTTCCTTTACAAACAGTTCTACAGCTGAAAGCTGAAAATCATTAACGTTTACTTACCTGATTTAAGGTGACAACAATGGAAGGGAAGCAGGCAGATTTTGACCTAATTTGCAGCCTGTATTGAGAACAGTATCAGCAGTGACACTCTAGAACCATCTCTCCTGCTGTGGTGATGTACCATTTTGACAGCAGATTTTAGGGCACCTTCCCCTTGAGGAGAAGCTGTGCTGCTTGGAGAAAACGACTCACACATGAATATATGCTTTGCCTTTGCTGAAAGACAAAACAGAAGTTAAAACTGCTTTTTAACCGCATCTTAATTTGGGACTGCAATGTACCCATATTTATAAGCAGTAAGATGCTAGGTCACTGAATCAGTAGGTTTCAAGAATAGGCCTGTTAACAAGCCTGCTGCTTGGGACTGATTGATGGTGTAGGATTTCTTACATGGTAACTGATCACTGAGGTCAGACAAAGCATAAAGCATTCTCAAGAACACACAGCATCTGAAACAAAGGAGACAAACTTTAGGTGTCAGAAGTGTTGGTGCTTCGTGTTGTTTGTTGCTGCCATGTGCTTGTGGGGTTTTTGTTGTTTTCTTTTTAAATCAGAACTGCTCTTTTTTTTCTTTAAATCCTAATTTTATGTAGCCATTGTCAACCACTAAACAGAAAATACTCAATGTGGAATTTCCCATTCACATACACTGTCCTGAATTTCAGCCCTTGAAGAGACAGCAGTACTCATGAATGTCAAGAATTCACCTGTGACTTTCATCCACCAGCCTCAGTGGATGTAAGTCCCTACTGAAGAATCACTCTAAAAATTTCCAAAATGCTGTTAATAAAGGAACTTCCCAGTAATCCAATCCCCAAACTTCCACTAAGTTCAGAAGAAGCAGGAATAGTCCAAACACAATTAATCTGCCCCCTCAGTATCACCATTCTTCATTTCTAACACTATTATGGCAGCTCTATTTGAAATATATGCTTTAATTACTGTAATGAGAAACAGACACTATGAAATATAAACAAACTTTATTTCAATTTTTTTTACACAAAAAATGAAAACAGCTGAACAGCTATTAGTACTGAGAGGTTTTCTTAAGAATTTAATGGCAAATGTTCAACAAAATGTAAGCATGAGGAACTTCCTGTGTTACTCACGTGGTTGTAATCACATTCTTCATCTTGGTTTCTGCTTTACTTCCTCCAACTAACTAGTGGAGTGCAGTGCTTTTAATTAAAATGATAGACAGTAAATTGCACAAGCATTCGACCAGTGCATTACATTTTGTCTGAGACAATCCTCCTACTTCCTCCTTTTCACATCATTGTTACACACTGAGCAAAATGTGCAAACTATGCATCTTTTTGATATTTAACTGAATACCAGAAAGTTAGCCTGCTGTAAGGTACGCCTACCTGCTTTTTTATTCTGCAGCTACTGAATATACTGAAGAACAACCAAGGCATATCAGGAAAAAAAGGCAAAAACACAATAATTCACCATTACTTATCCTTTGTTTTAGAATCTGACAGAAAACACTGTGCATAACATCAACAGCATTTTTATATCACCTAAACAATTACATCCAAAGTCAAACTGCATTCGTGCCTTTGGGCTCTCAGAGCCTTGAACCTCATACCCAGTATAACAGTGTGCAGCTGCTGGGCACGCAACCGGGAATAGGTAGGAAGGTGAAAGAGAATGGCACATTAGTGGGAGAACAGCTTATATGTTTTGCAGTAAATATAAACTTCCCCAGCTTACATTAATAGCAGGTGATACATTCTATTTAAACCACATCTTTTTTTTTTCCCTTTTACACTCAATCTGTAACTTCATAGAGAGAGACTTCACATAGCACATGTTGGTGATCATATCTCTGAAAAGAAATCATTAAATTGCTCATCCTAGCACCAGGTTAAGTGAGTGCTAAAGAGTTTCAAACAATTCTGTGCCGAAAGACAAAACCCATTTTTGTTCAATCACACCTCTCCAGGTCTGAAAACAGTTCTAGGAGTATCTTTCAGATGAATTTTTTCCCATAAACAAGAAAAATAAGTCTAGGCAATGAATGGTTTTTCAGAATGATACTCAAAAAAAGCATTATGTTAGTTAACATCTCTGAACAGACAGATAAGCCACCAGCAGGGCAGAGAATAGACGGCCTGTGCACAGGGACAGCCGAGCTCCCAGCTCTGCTGTCAGCCACTCCAGAATTAAGTCCAGGAATGCTTTCTAGAAAATGAAGAATTCCAAGTTCACTGTGTTAAGGCAAGACCTCCACCAGCCTGCAAACTACTACCACTGCTCCCTGGACCTCAAACGCGATACATACAGAGTTGAACAGCTGAATTTCAGCTCTATAAACAGCTTATGCACAATATAATTCAATGTAATTCCCAAACCCTCTTAAACAGGAAGACAGGTATTTCTAAGAAGTACAAGTTAACTAAATCTATTCCTTGTATGGCTTATGCATCTTCCTTTCCATGACTCGTGTGATCCAGCTGTTGTCCTCATGGCAGTCTTTTCAAGTGACAATTCACATCCAATCCCAGAAGAGTTGTTCATCTCAAATCAAAAATAAGTAATTGCATAGTTATAATTATAAATAATTGCATAGTTTTAAAGTTACACTTTAAAAGGGTTTATTGTTTTTTGTGGTTTTTTTTCTCTGTGATGGATGAAGAAAACCTGTTGTCTGAGAATACCAGCAGTCAAAGAGCCAGGCTACACAGAACTTCAGGGAAAAAAAAGCTTGGTAAAAAACAGTTCTCTTCCATCTTTAAGATGCATCAAAATGGAATGACAAAGATCACATTTTGATTCCCAACTCATTTTTATCCAATTTTTGAGTCTAAGCTCACAAAATCTTCTGCAGTTTTGCAAATAGTAGTTAAAAAAGAAAATGAAGAAACCCAAATAAATAAATTTGCAAATATTTTGTGAATTCTGAATCTCACTTTACAGTTCACATCAATGCCTACCCCTGTCATTGTCTCCAAAACCTACGAAGCCTTTGCCTTCGCATTTCCTCTTCTGAATGCTGCTCAGGGGGGAACCAAAAGCCGTAGGGCCGCCGCTCATTATTGTATGTTGCTCCACCAAAACCTAGAAGACAATGAAAAACAATTGTTATTTTGTTCTGTAATTTGAAAAAAATGCACACATACCCTGCAATCCAAAACATCACAACACAAAGGAAACAAGGCATTGAATGTTTCCAATTCCAATGGTTTCAGGACTATCCACTTCCAACAAGTGCTCTTAAAACTCTGAAATGGAAAACAGCAAGAACATTCCCACATCCCGAAGTCTAGAGTGTATCAACTTGGGAGCACGCATTTTTCACAATCTCCACTTCATACAGTAAACTCCAGATTGTTACAATATTTAGACATCCTCAATAGCTACTTCTGGCAAAACAAGCTTCTGTATTTGCTTATATAATAGCAGTACAACATGCTGACCCATAACAGATGCACAAACAGGTCCATATTCAGTTGGCAGCAAGCAGTTTTGGAAATAAACTAAACTAAACTTGGCACATCAGCTAGAGAGAATTGCAAGTTAAAGTGAACGGAAATCTCACCAAGACTGAAGGAAGGTTCTCTGCTCCAGCACTGCAAGAAAAAACAATGCACGCAATAGAAAACAAAGCAAAGCAACTGCTCCAAATTCACATTAAGTTACAGAGCAAAGAGAAGGATTAAAAGGTTGTGGTTGCACACAACCTCAACCAACGGGCCTTGGGAAACAAAAATGAGAAACCATTCTCTGAGCTAATGCAGAGTGTTCAGGTTAAAGAAATTAGCCTTAAAGATAATGCAACAGTCTTTGTGATACCTGGTATTTCTTAAACCTCCACCTCAGGATCTCATATCAGAACAAGCAAACAATGAAAACCAAAAGCAAGTACGCTATCATGCTCGTTTTCAAAACAGATATTTAATTGCAGGTTGGAGTGAGCAGGCGAGACCTGTTTACACTGGGTATTAACAGAAAGTCCAATTTATGAAGGGGTTCTTCTAATTTCTGCTTCATTTAGAAGAGCATTTCAATTTGTAGAGCACTTGCCTAATGCAGTATTTTGTGAAAATACAGAACGTGGTCAGAATTTCTTTTGCGCTTGCCAAGTAGGGAAGCTGTGGGAAAATGCATCCAGAGATAACTGCAGCTGCCCAAACACGGCTGTGCAGCAACAACAGCATCAACGTTTAGAAAACAAGATGCATTGTGTGAGGGTATTTTTTAAATTCATTAATACACAGAAAATTAATGTGTATTTTAGTATTTTATCTTCAGTTTGTCCCTCTGCTTTAACTACCAAAGACAAATCCGAAAATAAATTTAAGCTGTTTCTTTGTGTCTGGAAAGGGTACTTCATTGTTTGACAAATGTTACATGAACTCCCTGAAACTTACCATCACTTACCCCATGTAGATGCATTATTCTCCAGAGCAAAACAGCACGCCAGCTAGGGAATTCATCAAATTTCAGTGAGGAACTAACGTTACCTCATTTTGAATGCATTTCAATAGCTTATCTTAATACTGTGACAATTGTGAATATACATGCATGGCAGCAAGTGCAGATGGGCATTAGAAAAATAATGATCAGAGTACTACATAAACCTGATGTGCATTGGAAACCCTACAGCTCAGCACAGGTCCCATCTCTGGTTAGTTTTGTTTTTCACTTTAAATCCAAGAGTAAACTCACCATCTTCAACAAATCAGTTAACTTGATGTGCAGCATGAGCAGAATGGGTTTCGTTAATTAAAAAGATTCAGCAAACTTAACATTTATTCACTACTTTTATTTCACCTCATTTTACTTTCTTATACATAGAATGTGTGTTTGGAAACAAAAACACACAGTTGTTTAACTGTATCCTACGAGCACAAACGGAGAGACGTGAGCTTGAAACTTTCCATCACCCCATGAACATTCTTCCTGAAGTGAAAAAACCCAAAAACTCCAAATTGGAAAGCACGAAGCAAAGTGGTCAGCAGACATCAGAACCTTCCACAATAGTACCAAGGGAAAAAAGGCCCCAAACCACCCAACACATCTTTTAATGCCAACATTTGTGAATGCCTCATATTGTGAAACATACTGGAATACTATTTTATCCGTGAGCAAACTGCATTTGTTACAACACTCTCAGCAGTGATGTTTATGTCAGTGCATGAATGTTTCATAAGATCAATCGTTGCAATTCTCAGTTCTTGTTTTAATTGCTATGTTACACCTGGGGTAAATAAACAGAAAATAATCAGTAAGTTAAGACTGATCAGTCTTAAGATATGAATGTCTTTCTTCTGACATATGAAGAGCAATACAGTCATGACTGTAATCCTGCTAGTTGCTGCACCATACAGCATCAAAACAGCACTGTTTTGGTTTTTCTTTTTAATCATCATTAAAACATTTCAACTTAAAAAAATACTTTTCATCATGCCACTGTCCATGAAATACCAAGGAGTCTCATGAAGCTGTGAATTTTTCTATGCAGCATCTGTGGTCAGGTTTTACTTCAGAAACCAGATACCATTTGCAAATTAAGACGAGTTCTGGCAGAGCGCCCCAGCATCCGCTCAGTTCATTAAATACAAGGAGCTCCAATAACCACTAGAAACAGAACAAGATTTTATAACAAGGATGCAAAGCGTTCCTCTATCTGCTGACACCAAAATGAGGCGAGCAACGTATTCCGAAACCTTCATGAGAAGATATTTTTGTACATCAAACAACACGCTGATGAGTGAAGTTGTTTCAGGGAGTCTTAAAATAGGAACATAAATATATAACTGCATATACCTAAATTACGCCATCACCCAAAATAGTTCTGCCGCCTTTTTTAATTACAACAGAAATATTAATGAAGTAACAGCCTTACCTAACCAAAATATTTATAGGCCACGTTGTTCAGAAATGGTAATTAGGCCACAACCGCACAAGAGAACGCAATCTTTTCAACACATCAGCAAAAAACTTCCAGACTAAAGGGCTTTAAGACTGCGTTTACAGTATTCCAAGAACAGCAGTAACAGCAGGGAGATAAAACAAAGGATACAGCACAGAAATCAGAGCACTAAACCCCCAATACCATACTCCAAAATTAATTTTACTGTGAATAAGAACCATCTTCTGTGTATAAGGAGAATAGTCTGTGAGAATTTTCTTTGTTGCTGAAGTTTACAGTTACAGGAGCAGCAATAGAATAGAATGACTGTAATTGCAAGTAGTCTAACTAAATCTGTATTGCTCTCAGAGATAGGGTTTGGGTGGTCCTGCGTGGAGCTGCGGTTGGACTTGAGGATTCTTGTAGGTCCCTTCTGAATCAGGGTGCTCTAGGATTCTGACACCTTAATATATCCACAAGGCTTAAGGATCACTATATCTGCCTTATCTTTGCTTTCCTGTGACTGAGATTTGTGCAAGAAAAGAAGAACTTGTTGAGGAACTGCAAGGTTTATAGAAAGCATGATTACTGCAGGCGAATTATTTTCCCTGAACACGTGCCAATGGACGCTACAGTACTGGACGAGGAACAGCCACATCACCATTTCTAGTTATTCAGAAGAACATTTATCTGTTGAATGATAGTGAATGTGAACCTCCAACCACACACACTGCAAACACAAAGCAACCAGACCACTCCACAAAGGAGCACATGGATTTCCCACAAACTCTGGGGCTGTTGATCAAGATGTGCAGCAGCTGCCTCTGGCAGCAAAGCCAAACCCAGCGGCCAGCTGGCAGTGCCAGCAGGCCATTTGGTTCGTGTTCACCTACACATTGATCTCTGAACAAGATCAGATCTAAGGACAATTTGAAACATGACATACTGTCAGTGTAATAATAAAAAGCCATAAAATGTCTGAAGTATTCATTTTTCTCCTCTGCATTAAGTGTGGTATAAGGAAGAAAAATAAGACAATCACCACGCAGAGTTTTCATTCTACCTTTCGTACCTATCACAGAAATACTGCCTCAAACACTCAGTTCCTCCTGCTCTCTGAGGTAATGGCCTCAGTTTCAGGTAAGGCAGTAGGATTTTCAAGAACTTCCAAAAGCGTCAGGAAGATTGAATATCAAAGACAAAGTTGTTTTGTATGCTGCTGCACATTGACAACGGCAGGGCATGTCTGTGCTATTACTATATGTGTATAATTATAGATACTTGGTTTTTTTTAAATGCAAGGAACAGACTCTCAATAGAAAAAAATAAGGAAGAGATGCAAACCAGCCTTAGGACTGTAAGGACACTGCCAGGATTTTGGCCAACAAGACAAAAGGAGATTTATACTTTCCACAAAACTACTAGAAAATACTTATTTATGTAGTCAGACATCAGGAAAAGATTGAGAGCATTTTTGAGACAGTCCCAAGGAACAAAGTGCAAGCTACACTCATTTGTAGAATTAATCCAGAGACAATAAATAATAAAATAGTAAATTAATGGGGAATTCCAAGATTAGGATTATCCATAGATCTTAGTTTGGAGAAGCTTCTAGTGGTAAACTAGGTTTGTTCATGTTCTCAAGAAATTTAATATTTAAAATCATGTTTGGAAAAAAAAAAACTGTTTTTCTTCTAGTGCATTTCTGCACGCCTAACAAAGACACAACAAAGAAACTCTAAACAATATCCATCTCCCAGAGCCAAGACCAAGAATCCCAGACAGATGGACGGAAGCACCAATGACGACCGAAGCCATTCTGCAGCAACTCCCTCTTTCTCCAGAGTGGAAGAAAGCACTTTTATGTAGCCCCACACAGCTTCTTCTAATTACATCCACAGCTGTTCAGCAGAAGGGCCCGTTCTCCAGCAAGGTGACCCTGCCAAACCCACTGTGGAAGGAACATTTCTTCCTCTATGAAAACATTACTAAGGGGAAAAAAGTCCAGAGACCACTGAAGTCAATAAAAAAGCTCCCATTTGTATCACTGAGTCTTGGATCAAAACGCCAAGAACAGACCATCTCCATATGTAGATCCAGCTTTTGTAACAGAAGTAGCATGAATGTAAGGAAAACATTTCTAGCCACAAAGGTTTAACTATTTATTTATTAAAATGTTTTCTTGCTGTTTTCCTTGTCAGTCAAATCTCATGTGAAGGAAAGGGTCCAAAAGAAAGCTGTACTGGTGGTACCTTCAAAAACATTCTCATATGCTTAAGAAGTACAGAAAAAAAGCAGTATTCTGTGTATTTTGTAAGGTGCAGATCTACATCGATACTTTGTGTCAGCAGTAATGTCTGTATTTTAAGTGCAAAGATAACAGTTACTGAGACTTCTATATGATCAACTCCTTGGTAGCAGAACCTGGGAACTGCCCTGTCACTGTCAACTGGTTGCCTAAAGACCAAAGGAACTCAGCCGCACCAGGCAGCCTTTCCAAAAATACCAGCTACACTACCAAGGTTTGATGGAAGGAACAAAGGATGAGCTGCACCACAAGTGTCGTCATCCCCAGATGTCAAATACTGCAATTAGTAACCTTAACACAGCACTGCATCCAGCCTAATTAGAGAGAAGCGAGCAAAACCCATTTCCTGGAAACCTGCCCCAGCAGAGCACTGGTGGTCAGGAACACAGACCACAGATGCAGTTTCAGGAAGCTGTTGAGATCTGTGTTAGAAGCAGCGTTACTCAGGATAACTTTCTGCCCAGAACACATTGCTGGGCACATAGGATCAAATAACACCTAAAGAAAAAAAAAGCTGGACTTAAAGAATCAAGACACCAATCTTAGCACGAGTATTTTGAAATGTATTTCAGTCTGGTATCATGAACTGCACATATGAGCATAGAATTCATTTTAAGACATTTCTACAGAAAGCCATCCGTCAAATACAATGACTAGCATTCCCACAGTAGCAAATGGGGAAGATAGCTCTGAAGAAAGATGGAATCATACATTTGTTTCATAATTCTTGCAATCTTCAATGGATTTAGCACATTCCATAGGGTACTATTAAAACGCCCCATCTCAATACAAGGAAACAGAAATAGGAACTCTAAAATGAAATTCAGAGAACTGGCAAGCCTACATACTTCATAACCATGCAGCAGATGTACCTAAGGTTAGCCTATGCTAGGCCACAAACTCCTCCTTGATTTAAATCAGAATAAAAGAAACGCACAGCTAGAAATGTGCTTTGTAACATAAGAGGACTATCTACATACGCATACTTTAACCACAGAATGCAAAGACCATCACCTACATGTTTAAAAACTTAGAGGAAAATTCCTTTGTGCAGAGACACGAGTTTGCACGGGATTCTTAACATTCTTGAGACTGAAAACCACAAACTTGGAAGTTCAGCTCACAAAAACAACCCAGCGCCCACCACCACAAGAATGCAAACCCACATCCCACACCAATCAAGATATTCTTGCAAGCAGAATACGAAGGAAACAACAGAGAAGAGATAGGGCATACTGGGGTTACATTAAAGACAGCTGTTAATACGAGGATTAAACCAGAACAGAAAGCCATGTATTCTACCTCCACAGTAAAACCATACAGCTCAGTTATAGAGCAAGCAGAAATGCAGTACCTTCATGCTGGGCTTAGATAACTCATGCATGGTGGGATTATACTAAAAATTACTGGGACTGAACTTGATGCACACCTCGATACAAATAAGTTTGCAGTTGTGGACAATAAGTGATAGCAGGACATTCTGGACGATGCCACAGATGGCTTTACTAGCCTGGCAGGATACTAACACAGCCATTTGATAGAACACCTCTACATTCCAAATCTAATGATACATTCTGTGGCCTAAAAACCCTTGTAAATGCATTTGTCCAACAACAACAACAAAAAAATTACCACTGTCCTTTGTTCAGCCAAGCTACAAAGCAACTATGATGGTTTAAATGTCACAGACGATGAATCAGAGAAGAGTACCCTGAACTTTGGTTCTGTTTACATCCACTTACGTGTCTGCTTCACATTATTTCATGTAATTTTTAGTCACGTTAGGTACCTGTTTCATCATCCATATAATTGCAGGCTACAGCGAACGCCACGCAAGCGTCTTCTGTTGAAAAGACAGCACTCACTGAAGCTGATTACTTTTCACACTGACAAGGAAGAGTATTCTATTTGCTCATTAGCACAAAAAAAACTCATCTCACCCTTTCTGCCACTCTAGTGCAGGTATGATCAATTACCTACCCTGTATTACTTTATTTTGGAAATATGACCTGTGTCTGTAGGTAAGATAACTTGTTTCACTTGTAAGTAACTTGTTTTATGAAATATTTAAAATTGAGCTCTCAAATATTTTCCAAACTGAAACAGCAAGTAGGGAAAAGCGATGCAAAGCTAAAACACTGCTCAAAACCCCTGGAAACAACATCTGTAGAAACGTCACTGCAAACACCACACAATATGATACATTTTCCCACTTATCTGCGTGCTCCAAAAGCTCTAACCAGCACTGAAAACAAACATGGCCACAGACATCAGAAGTGCTGCTCTCTCAAACTGTAGTTAAGCCTGTGACTTGGCACACCAGCTTTCCAGCAGTGAGGCATGCTTAGCTAGAGATGCTATTTTAATTCTCTCTCAGGTTTCATAGCACATCCTCCAAATAAGAACACATTTCCTCTTATCTTCGTCCAAATGCTGCATGGAACTCCAAAACACGAACAGAAATAACACTCACCTACAGGAACAGAAGTAAAGGCTACAGAAGAAAGGTGCAGGTGTTCCACACTGATGTATGAAAGACAGAGATGCAAACTGTCCAATAATTTATGTTATCCATTTTGTCCTTATTATAAACTGATTTCATTCTGTGGAAATATCATCACTTTCTTTTACTGTAATATCAGCTCCTATGTGCAAATCCCTTCCACAGCGAGCTCAGAATTTGACATTTTCAGATACTTGAGACTCTGATAAAAACTTACAGCCTTTCCTTGTACAGTGTGACTTAAGGCTTCGAAATGAGAGTCAATTGTTTTAAGGCAGCATCCAAACCACCCTTCACCCCAAGTCACAACACAACCACTATGTGCCTATGCTCAAACAACTCAGCAGCCACAGGCACTCAGCTGTTACAAACCAAAGGACCCGTAAGAGCAGGACTCTGTACACTGACTGCTTGGAAAAATAAGCAAAACAAAGATCTGGTGTATTTCCTTGATAGTTTAAAAAACCAAACGACCACAAACATGTCTCATTCTTGCAGCACAACACATCGCATAACACCCATCTTGAAAGTTTCTAAAAGATTTTTCTCAATCAGTTAAAAAAATGTTGTAAAACATCATCTAAAACATCAGGAAAAAGCATCCCTTCCAAAAAAGCTTATTTTAGGCATATTCCTTCCCAAAAACTTTATTTTTCCCTACATAAATATCTGATATTATTTGGTGTTTTATTTTTAAAATTCCTAAGACAACACAATGATATCAAACACATCAACTTGTGCTGACAGAACAGAAGAACCAGATGCTATTTTATTCAATTCCTTGAAAGCTAAACCCCTCACCAAGTACCAAGATTTTCAGTGCAGTGTGATTTTAAGGCAACTGTTCAGATTACTGTAATTTCTAACCGTATCACAGGGACAATTTTGCTGCAGAAATCAGAGTGGGTTTTCCTGTTCTTTCAAGTTGCTGGTTTCACAGTACTTCAGGGCAGTTAGGAGCAAATTCCATGAGAGAACAAAGGTGAGCACACAAAAGCAAAGACAACTAGAAAAAAAAATACTTTTATTACTACTTTTCCTCAAAGACTGAACTTCTGCCTCCAAGCTGACTTCCCACAACTGATGCAACAAAACAAAAAGCCATCTTTACTTACAAATAGAAGTTAATCAAATTTTCAAGCAGAAAAAGCCTTTTCAGACCACATTACCTTGTCTGCTGCCTTGTTGAAAACACTGCAGATAACACAGCGATGTTCTTCATAACAAATAGGATCACAGCAGTTGTGAGTTAGTGATGATTTGTGAAGCTATTCATTTCCCTACTTTGCCTGAAATTTCTAATAGCCATAAAGAAGTTTTTTTATGAGCATAGCTGACGTAAATTTTACACACAATGCTCCAATAACATACTGCTAGCCTACTAGGCATATTTCCTTCACGTCTGTTTTCACAAGCTGAGAAGTATATCCCAAGATGTTTTTGTTTTCCCTCGACTTCATTTGAATTATAAAAAAATAAAATATATCTCAATATATATTAATTCAACTGATAAATCACAACTAAAACAAACAGCATTTTTATTCCTGAATTACTTCTCCCCCGTCTTTCAGCTAGCTCTCATGTAAACTTTCTTCAGGGTGAAAGAGAACAACACAAGAAATTGCTATGCTACTCCTCCAATACACATATAAAACAAAATCAGCAGGAAGTTTAAACATCAGCAACATCATTGTTCCTCTGTTATACTGCTTCATATTACAATTGAGAATGAGAGGTGGTTTGTTTGTCTTTGGCACAGCAACTTTGTTTACTTGAGGTTTGTCATAAAAGCATTTCTCTTCCTGTAGTAGCAGCAATTAGCAGTAAGCAATTACTAACACATGCAGTTACGTGAGAATGACACTGCATCCTCATGTTGTGGTCTCTGAAAATTCTACCTGGAAACATTTGGTCATTTCTGAAGGGATGTCCAAATCCTGAACATAAGTAATGAACAACACAGCCTTCCTATTCCTCCCACCTCAACACAAACCATGATCTGAAAGATGACATGCAATGAAACTCTTACCTCTTTCATTCAGACTGTTTAGCACTGCCCTTTCAAGCTGTTCTTCTTCAGTGAGCCCGCCTGTATAGTCATGATAGTTCCTTGGTGTTCTGTATTGATCATCTGGATATCTGTAATACTCTGTAAAGTGAAAACAAAGAAAATAATCGGCTGTTACACAGTGGGAGAGGGTGAAAGCAGATGTTATCTTTACAACATCTTTCTTCCACAAATCAGTTTAATTTGGAAAAGAAAAAATATGATTAGGAGTCAGGAGAACCGGGGTGAGAAAAACAGTAACAGTGAAGATACAGCAAGGATCTCCAGCTTTGCATTTGTTACAAATGTCATAGCATTGCCATGATTTCATGTTTCAAATAAATGGAAATAGCTTTCATCAGCTCCCCCCCAGCATGTAACTGCCAGTACCAGGCCTTCAACCACCCAACAGCAACAAGACAACCACGTGGGCTTCAGGCTTTTCCATGTGCGTCTCGCCTCAGCCCACAAACAACGCGTCATCCTAAGCACAAGTCATGTTTGAACCTAGAACACGACTGAAGAATTCTGCATTTCTGTACAATACTGTACAGTGTACAACACTGTGCTATGCCTGCTCTAAAGAAAGCCAACACAGCCTGCAGATCTCATCTGCAACCACTGCATTTTCCTGTATCAGACATTTCCGTGAACAAAGTCAGTCAAAAACAAGTGTGGAAAACCACCATCCATCCAAACGTGCAATTTAAAAGAGAAGAAAACAACCTGGCTGGAGAATGGAGTGAGACTTGATTTAGCAGAACCTAACCCTGCCTGAACACAGAAAACCCAACCTGAGAAAAACTCATGAGCAAAGTCCCAATTTGTTTTCTAAATGTTGTATTTTCAGAATATAAAACTTTGGATAATTTCAGTTCTCTCTCTTCCAGACAACCAGACATTAGATTTGGAAGAACCAAAGTACAGAAACACAAACAGTTTTACCCACGTGATTAGAGAAAGTACATGAGATTTTCAAAATGAAAGAAATAATGGAAATATTTCTGCATGAAACAAGTACAGCATGCCACCTCTTTTTATCTTCAGATCATTAGCATCAGTAAGAACAGTCACGTATTACCTTGCTAGTTACAGATTCCATGTGGAACTTCTGTAAGGAAGACTAACAAGCACAGAATATAAACTGAGATGTAATTGATTTCATACACGTGTGCACATGGTTTTATATGAGCATACACACAATATAGGTGCACACAAAAATGCAATCCTGCCCTTTTGAGAACAGACAACAGCTGACATTGGGATGAATTTTCATAAAAGCACAGCAAAGATTTGGTGTTGTCCTGCAATCTGAACTGCTGCCATTTCTCAATTATCTGCTATTCCTCCGCTTAGAAAATGATGAACATGTATTTTTAAATCCCTATAAATTAGTCATTTTTAACAAGCTTGAAAAGCCTCTCAGTCACTGTGGCGTTATTTAAGAGACAATTCTGCAGAAAAACATAAAACCAACTGCAGAATATCACTCAGCTGACACACACACATTTTGGATGCAATCTTTATGCATCCCCTTATTCCCCTCTATATTATGTTAATCTCAATGTCTTCTCAGCTACAAATTTATTTTCTAGAGGCTTCAAAACTGCCTGCACAAAGAGTATAAAAATCCTGGTTTTATCTGATAAAAGAAGGATGCTGCCTTTTAAGTTGACCGTAAAATATGGTAAATGTGATACTGTACATTGTCCTCCAGTTGTAAGTGCTGACAAAGCTGTAATCTTCTGTTTTACGATGAGAAACAATTCAGTAACATTGACATGTTCAAGGTGTTCCTATTAATCCCAATAAGTATCCTAATATTTTATTCATGAACTGTCTTTGGAGTAAACCTAATTCAGTCACCAATTACTGGGGTAAAATTACAGCTGAAATATTTTTTTTTTCCTTCTAAATCTGTTTCTTTGTAGTGTTTCATAAATCCATTCTGATTATCTATTTTTTATTTTAATTAATAAAGTCAGGCAGCAATAACTCAGCAATACCAAAAAATAAGAAGTTCAGGTAAGGCTGTACTGTATGTACATAGTGAACTTGCAACACTACAGAGAGTTTTCCTAATTCACAAATGGTCAAATGTATTACTATATCATACAACAAGCAAATTGTGAATTCTTCCTTGAAAACTCATGCAAGTGTTGATGAAAGATAACTATGAAGAATATACATAAGGAAAAAAATGTATACGTATCAGAAATATGTATATTTTACAATTACAATTCAGTTTACAGAAAAGAATTTACTAAAAGAAAAATTGTTATGTCTAAAGCCAAGCTTGGAAGACAGGATAATTCACGTTAACCTCACTCCTTTAGCTCCCTTCCATGACCACCAACTCAAAGCAGCACCACTTCTCTTGCTCTGGAACTGCTCAAGCCATACAACAAGAACCAGACTTCCTTTTTGCCAGTGCCCTACAACTTCTTCCCAGGTACTGTGCAGTCCCCTGTATCATTCTACACTACATGAAGTGCTGTTGCTGGTTAGGAAGAGCTGGAAAAGAAGTACAGGGCAGTTCAGGATCTGCTCCACAAAGGTTGTCTTTGACACCCACCCCCACCCTGAACACCTGGTGTCTGTACAATGGCTGCAACAGATTAGAGAATTTAAATATCAAGTGCAAGTTCTTGTCTTCATTAGCAATTGCCTTTTCCAATATAAACCATTTGATTTTCCACACATGCTGCTATGCTGGTGTACTGAAGGAAGGTTTGGTTGTTATTAACACAGAACACAGTAATGCAGATGAACAGAAACTATACCTAGGTGAACATCAGCTGGCCTGAGAATGCAGCTGGAAGCAGGCAGCTCACGCACCATACATCTCCTATTTTAAGGAGTATGTATGTAATTGTATGTAGGAGTAGTGTAAGTAATTCAACACCTCATTTTATTGAGCAATTCATTTTATTTTTATTGGTCTTTAGGTCAAACATTATATCTTTAATTTGAGAACTGGATTAATAAAAATCCTGGGTAAATACACTTCTAAGTTACAAGGGCCCTTGCCGTTATTTGTAAGGAAAATACACTGGGATATTTGGTTAGGAATTACAAATCAAATACTTTTGAAATACTCAAGGGCAAACTTTTCCATTTGGTCAGCTCTTCTGCATGTTTTCTATTACAAGCAAAAATTACACTCATATTTGTAAAACCAAAATAAGCTTTTAGGTAAGTGGATGAGAATGTTTACCTGAATAACCCGAATAGTAGTTCCTTGGCCTATCAGGGTCTGTGAATGAAGAAAGGCCACCTAGAAAGAAAGAATAACACATATACAATTAGAATAAAGTCTTAAGTTACCCTATTAGGAAACAGACAAGTACTGTGACAACCAAGCCTAGCACATGGTTGCAACAGGTCTCAGACTTCTGAGTAAAACCCTGAAGTTTAAAGGCATGCTCACATAACAGCACAACTGCATTTAAAAATAGATGTTAGTATAAAAACACACTGAAAGTTACCACCTCTTAAAACTGTTTCTACAGTACAAAAACCTGTGTCAATTCAGCGTCACAAAGCTCAAGGAATCTTGTAACACTTTCTCAAGCATCCCTCAGCTTTTTCTAAATTCAAAAATTCCCACATGAACCAATACAAGCAACAGAAACCCAACACAGAAATATTCTGTGTTCTGGCATATTTCTATTGCTTCACACTCCATTTAGAATGACATTTTGGTTGACATCTTACATGGAACATTTTACCTCAAATACATAGCTTTAAAAGAATGGTAAAAATGTATTACTTGCAGCAAAAACATTACACCTGAAAGACACCTTTAATATGGATAAGAACGAGTAAAACAAGGTGAGCTTTTCTTCTGCTCTTATTCACTCTATTTTTAGTTCCCTAGAACTCTGCTGGAACTGCACAAACATCTGCAATTGAATGCAAGATGCACTAATTTTTCAGAGCACCAATGTCTCATGCAGATTTTACCAACCTGCACACGCTTTCATGATCTTTTTCAGAGGACCCATTGTGTACATCAGTCCAACAAGAATCCCTGCCAGATGACCAGCAAAAGAAGTCCTATGAGGAAAAAAAATATATCTCATGAGCAATAGAAAGGTAGACTTCTTGGGCAGGAAACCTGAAGTGGAAATATTGTAATCCACAAAGTCCTTATGTAACCAAGCATAGAAAAGTGACAAGGGTAATGCAAATGCTTATTAATTTCTGCTCTGACTTGGTCAATCTGTTTTCTAATATTAGTGGTAATTATTCTATTAAACCCAGATGTGCAGTTTACAGAACTCCAACTTACAGAACTTCTTACCAAAATTAATTTCCTCATTTTGTGATTTCTAAAAAAACATTGTACATGATCCAACTGAACTGAGCAACGTATCAATTCAAACTGAAGTGCAGCATTTTCTTTCTTTCCTCATAAAATCCTAACACTGTTGTGTGTACACTCACAAGTATGCAACATATATTGAAGAAGCCGGAAGCTAACAGGAGAGATCACTTCAATTGCTTGTGTAAAGCACAGAACACTGATCCCCTACAAGCATTTAAAGCGAAGTCTTCCCAAGACAGAAAACTCATTTCAATCTGTAGAACTTAGATCCACAGAATTACATTAAAATGTCCTAGTAAGAGCTACCAAAACTTACTACCGTTTCAAATGTAAGCATAAGTAGAGCACTTAATCACAGTACTGTCAATTCAATCCTACTATGAAATGGAAGCCCCATCCCTGGAGACATCCAAAGCCAGGTCACACCAGGCTCGGAGCACCTGATGGAGCTGTAGGTGTCCCCATTCATTGCAGGGGGGTGCACTAGATGGCCTCTAAGGGTCCCTCCCAACTGATATTCTACAAACCCTAAATGCAGACCTGTTCCAACATATTTGTACCACAGTGCATTCATAATTAAAAGTAAAAAATTGAAATCCATATTATTTTCTAAACATGCCTATTTACTTTAAAAATACATTCATTGCCCATTTGTACATAGAATGAAAAGACTGAAGTCTTCAACACAGAAGCATTATATATGGGGTAAATCCAGAGATTTGCTCCAAGTATCTCCATGAATATTGTGTCTCAGCACTCAACTTAGAAGTTCAGTGAAAGAGTTTAAATAGGCTCTCCTATGAATTTGCAGAAGCTAATACACCCAATAGTTAAGATTCTCTATACTCAAGTAGGTAGGAACATCAAAAGCAGAAAATGGTCACAAAGAAATACCACAAATTAACCAAGTTTCTCCTTTGTCAAGGAGGCAAAAGGCCTCCCCAGAAAGAGAAACAGCAGGTGGCATGTTGTAGGAACACAGCGCTGCCTCACAGCATTTCTCAAAGGTTTAAAACCCTGGGCAGTATGAACTACACTAAGCAGATACAAAACTGGATAGAAAACCTGGCTTAATGCTTATCAGTGATTTGTTACCAAACCAAGGAGGTGAATTGAATGGATTTCCACATTTTCTGTACCAAATATTACTCGCTAATAACAACAAGCTGAGAGAGGATGCAGGAGTCACAAGAGATAGTGTTATAATTTAAAGCAACCGTGGCACAGTGACAGAAAAAGATAGGATAGGATACAGTAAAGACAAGGAGGGAGTTCTGAATGTACCACATAAATCAGCGCCTATACAAACTGGAAGGGACAGGCCAGTAGGAGAGTTTTGGGACAGAGCCCGGCATGCGCAGTGAGTCAGATGGTTAAACACAGATTCATGGGCCACTACAGGAAGATGAGTATTCCACTGGAAATACACGAAGAACTGGCTGAAAGTAAAACAAAGTCACCTTTCACTCTACTCAGATGGAAATTCAGTTCCTGCACACTGAGCAAAAAGAACAAGAGGAAATAAAATGCTAACAGGAAACAAATGCAGCAGCCATAGACACAAACAAAGGGAAAAAAAACTGCTTACCTCTAGAAGGCCTCAGGTAGACTGAGATCTCCAGCAAGATCTCTTTATCTCCACTACCAACCCTTCAATGAGCTCTGGGAGGAGTGGCTCCTGGCTCCTCCCATTCCAATCACTCAGGTACATCGCGTGCACCTGAGCTCCCCTGGTTAGCCCTGCATGCCCACCAGGTGCTCAATCACTGCTTCAAGCTGCAGCTCAGCACTCCCACTACAAGTAGATTGCCTTGTTAAGAAATTTGCATAATATATTTCTTCTTTCTACAAGTTTTATCTCCTGACATTGAAATTAATGACAAAACTGTAACTGTTTTCACGAGGCAGAACTATATGCACGTGGAATTAAATGCCATTTTGGCTGAAAGGCACAAATGCAATTTATTAAAAGCACAAAAGTTGTAGGAAGGTCTTCTCCAAACACACTCCCTTCACTTTTATTATAAATTCCACTGTTCTCATATCAAATTCAGAAAATTGAGGGTACTCCTATTTTGTACTTTTTGAATAAAGAATATAAGTTTGGATATTATATATATAGGATATATATATATATATATCCTATATATATATATATCCTATATATATATAATATCCAAATATATAATATAATTATATATATATATTATTTTCTTTATAATTATTATATTATATTATAATAATCTATATTATAATTTTCCGATTATTTTCTTTGTTTTCACTTTACAGAGTATTACAGATATCCAGATGATCAATACAGAACACCAAGGATTGGATATATATATATATATTATCAGCCATAAAGCAACCTCCCGTGTCCTATGATTCCAAAAGAGTATTTTTACATTGCTCCCAAGAATATGGGAATCCTGTTGACTTCAATGTCTATTTTTATAAGTTGACTTATTATGCTGTTAGACAACAACATTCTCCTGATTGCAGGAACAAGATAAACCATTGCCTTTTCTCCTGCTTGTTCAGAAAAACTGACAGATTTATTGTGTGTTACAACTTCACTTTGTATAAATACAAACTGAAATTTGAATGGAAATAGAAATGGGGCTCTTGGCTTTTTAAAACACGTTTTTTTCCCTCTAAATGTCAACAAGCTTTATCAATATTAACTAATGTTCTCTTTGATACAAAGAAATTCAAATGAAGCCTCATTTAATTTTTGTCAGAAAATGTGGATCTCCCCAGAGATATTATTTAAACCATTCACTTCATACTAACGATGATTATGCAATATGTCTAAATGCCATTTCCTGAAGAAATGTGCCATCAAGTTGATGCACACTTTACTCAAGAAAAATCTTCCAAACAGAATTAATTATACTTCTTCATTTGGCTGTGTAGTTTCCATGAAAATCGGTGTCATTAAAATGAAAACCATATGACAACATTTACTCATCAGCTACCCAGTTCTGACACAATGCTTACAAGCCTCTCACAATATTATCCTTTAACATGAATACTGTCCCAGTATTCTTATGCACAATCCAAGTAATCTCCTCACTGCTGGCACATTTATCCTGACTATTTTCCACTCTGTGGCATCACTCACCTGACAGAGCACACGAAAGAACAAGGAAGCCTGTATCACTTCACTTCTATAGTTTCCTCCTAACAGCAAACCTGAAAGACTGGTTGGAATTATCATTCATGCACAGAACAAAGCCACTTATTTAGCAAGGTATGTCCTTAGCTCAGCCACTGCTGCAGCCTTCTGTGACAAGAACTTATTTTCATCCATCTCCTACTCTGATGCTACACTACATTCAGGTATACATTCACTCAACAAAGAAATAAGTAATAGACATACTACAAAAATCCAGACCAACTTTATTTTGAAAAAAATAATGAATATTTTCAGATAATGGGATGAACCTTATTATTTATAATAACAATTTATTTCAAAATTAACTCAAGCATGTAGTCACGTGCACATGAATTTATAGCCTCTGCTTCAAAATTTAATCTCGCTGTAGTGATTTAACCCAGCAGATGGCTCAGCACCTTACAGGTGTTCACTCACTCCTCCCCTTCCCAGTGAGAAGCAGGGAAAAAAAATGAAGTAGAACTCATGAGCTGAGATAAAACTACTTACTATGGCAGAGAAAAGGAAAAGGAAAGTAGTTATAACTATATATGTACAGCTGAAAGCATACAACATGCACAAGTAGTTGCTCACCATCCCCTGGCTGATGCCCAGCTAAACCCCTGAGCAGCTGAGAGTGAGAGATGAACTCTCATCTCCTTCAAAACTCCTGCCTGATGCCATACAGTATGGAATATCCCTTTGGCCAGCTCAAGTCAGCTGTCTTAATTCCGTTCCCCCTCAGCTCCTTGGGCCCTTCGCTGCGAATGGCCTTGGCTTAGCAGGCAACTATAAACGTGACTGCGTGAGCTGCACATTTTTCTCCTAGAACCAAAAACAGAGTATCATACCAGACACTGAAGTAAACAATTCTATCTCAAATGAAAACTAAGACACTTGCTTAGAAAGAAAGGCACACAATCTACCAGTGCTAATGAAACCACCTGAATGCAAATTAGATCAAATTAACTCATTGAATAAGTGAAAGTCAACTTGTTTTACACACACGTGCAGGACAACAGCAGTTCATCTTTGACTAAAAACTGGAAATTTGTAACTAACTATGTAATACAGAGGAAAGTAAAAGATGATTAACAAAACAAGCTGTTAGAGCATGGTTTTCACCACACAATGTCATCCCTGTCAAATTTCTTGTGCTTTTTTGGATGCGGTTTTGTTTGTTTCTCCTCCATGCCCTCTTGCTCCTGAGGAACATTCTCATCAGTAAAATCGATCAACAACCAGCAATGACTCAGTGATATCATTGAGCATTAAACATATCCACAATTAAAAAAGCAGACTAGATAAGAGAACAGGCACATAAGAAAAGATCTCTCATGGGGAAAAATAATAGAACAAAGCAAAATATTTGTAGTCATGCTAGAGGCTGCACCAGAATTAAAACAGAGAGGTGAAAGTGGAAGAAAAAAATTAAAATTTCAAACAAAATTTGCCAAAATATATTCCAGTATTTTCAAGTACACAAAGGTTTTGTTTGTTTCCTTTTGATGAAGAGCTCAGCAATTTTGTATTAAGAGGTATTATGTTGACCTCTTCTGACTGTCATTTGCTTCGAAGCTGTGTTCCTGCAGATCCTTGACCCCATGAGAAAGGAAGCAACTAATACTCATAGCTGATCCATTGTATGCTACGATTTTGTTTTCAGTTGTCAGCTATGAACGTGTATTACAGAGATCTGCATCTCTGTCACAGAATGTAGATTCACTCCTGTGCTGCTGTTCTCCAGCTGGGCTACTTCTCAGTTTGCAAGGTCATCTCTTTTTTTTTTTTTTTATATTAACAACTCTAACAAGCACCTTAACTTGCCAAAAATAAGTCTATTAAATTGGCTCAGTCCAACATTTATTTAGTTAGTTACAAACAGAAACGTAGAACAGAACTAAAGGTTAGAACTAATTTATTACATTTTTAACTAAGAAATTTGTATTTTCTGAATTACAATAGATGTCACAGATCTGGAAGGAAAAAATAGTTTTCATCAGGCTCTGTATTACTTCTCAATACTTCATTGGTTATGGATGACCCTGTGATATTCCACTAAAGGCTGCACAAACATACCTTGTGTCTGATGGGACAGAACCCTGCACCACTTACTGACCTCTTATTATTCAGAACATGATGTCGCACCCTGATCTACAAAAGAGCACCATCTAATCAGGCACCTTAAAAACTGTAACATGCCTTGAGCATGCAGAAGAGGATGTAGCAGTACTGCCCTGAGAGCCAATTACTGTGGTTCATTTCAAGGCAGTTGCCAGTTACTAATTAAACATATTATGTTCTGAGACATTAATTTCTGTAGCCTGTTCCTTGCTTTCTGTGGCCTCTGTTAATATTTAAGTGCTGTGAAATTGTCTTAGGTATCAGAATTGAACATAATTAGGGGTTGCTTAGACAAGGCAGCAGCCTAAGCTTCTATGCAAATTACGGAGACATTTTTAACATTATTTCTATACCTTATATTTACTTTCTACCTCCAGAATACGTCTGCAGTAACACAACTGGGAAAAAAATAAAAAACCCAACTGCATCCGACCACTAACCTCATGAATTCTTCTTCCACCAATTAGATATGTGATATGCTCATGGTTTCGCTTCAGATCATTTCCACTGTTTTTTCCACTATTCTTCAACAGTAAAAAATGTTATTTAATGTATCAAGAAAAAACTAACTAATGCTAAAACAACATTTTGTTTATCAGAAGAACAAAATGAATACACCAAAACTTTTGAGTTTTAATACCATGGAAATGATCTCTTAGCTGACAATTCAAATTGCATTTGAAAAAACATGCTCTGCTGTTCTTTTGTTTTTTAACTTGGGATTCCTTGTTTCAGTCAGTCAAGCAGTAAATGATAAAGCAGTATAAACTCTGCTTAAAATAAGTAATATCTGAATTTTCATTCTGGTCTAGGAAATGTTCTACCTGCCACATCATAGCATCTAATGATTAGTATGTCAGTCTTGTTCCTCTCTTTAATCTTTCTAAAAAGCAGCAAATTGTTCATGAATTGCAATTTGGCAGTTAGTAAATTTTGTGAGTTTCTTTCACACACATTTTCTAATACCATTGACACTTATAATTTATAAAATATTATGTAAGAGAACAGATGACTTGCAACTACAACTCCAGAAATTAACTGCAGACAAAGGAAAAATTGCACTGGCATAGATGAGCACAAAGGAAAACTAAGGGAGACAGTCAGCAAGACCGCAGGACAGTCAACTATGAATTTTATCCAGATAACCCTAGATTAAAAAAAAAAAAAAAAAAAAAAAAAAAAAGAGAGCAAGAGAAAAAGAGAAAAAGCAAATGAAATAGTGGATGTCAGTTTAATGGTAAACTAGAGCAGTGATTAGAAGAAATTGACAGAAGGTACCAGAAGAAAAATAAAAAGCAGAGCAGCAGAGCGCTCCCCAAGTTCAGCCATTTTGCACAAAATGAACATCCCTTCCCAGTGCCCACCAACTTCATATCCTCATTCCAGAACTTTGCCATACTTTTGAGACACAATACTCCAGTTCTTCATTTTGAAAGTGGTGTTAAGGAAAAAAGCCTCAGCACCGAACTGTAGCCCCAGCGCACGGTTTGGGCACTACCTCATGCTCCTCACACCTCACAGGCATTTCAAACTACTTCAGGTAACCCAAATCTCATCTACCAACTCTGAAGTACTACATGCACTTACCCTGGGGAAATGAAATGAATTGCCACCAGCTCCACCCAACAAGCATACTTGCTGGATATCTGCAATCCAAGGACGCTGCTAACTCTTCCTGGGTTGTAATGGTTGTTAAGAACTTTCAAAGCAAACAAGACTCCTGCAAACAAGAATAAATAACATCAAGAGAGAAGCACTTGTGTCCAGATAGTAAAGAAATTAATTATTGTTATGACTTAGCTGCTGAAATGACAGCTACTAAAACTGGAATATCACATCATGCAGTTTCACAGCATCACAAAGCAATATTGCTGCATGTCAGAACAACGGTTGGTTTTGGTTTTGTTGCTTTTTGGGGATACTTTTCAGTCACTTAAGGACTGAAATTACATATTTGTGTAATGTAGCCAATTCAAAGCTTCGTTTTAAATACAACTATTTATTGTAGCTGTTCAAGTAAACAAAATACAACAATTCAAAAGGGGAGCTCTAGTTGTAATAATGGACAAACTTAATGAACTTAAAATGTTCAAAATGAGAAAAGCCATGACTGAAAACAAGACAAATGCATGTGTGAAGGTCAGCAATATGCTCAAAAATTGTGAATTAATGGAAAAATCATCTTACATATACTCCAGAATCACCTGTTTCTGCAAAAAAAAAAAGATAAACTGCCTTTAATTACAATAATTTATTTCTAATTGATTGCAACTGTTTTATCATGCAAATAAAAAGCCAATATGGCAGAATTAATTTGCATTATTTATCAGAACATTCAAGAAAGACTATGAAATTCTCAGGAGAAAATGCAATCACTTGAAAAAAAATGGGAAAAGTGACATAAGTAAGTATGGAAAAGACAGTCAAGTTGGACAGGAACAAAGATATACTAAATTCAAAAATATGACAAAGGTTTCCCCTCTTCTAACACCATGGAGAACACAGGACAGCAAAACTTCCTTCTCTGTCCAGCGGGTTTCTTTCACATAC
This sequence comes from Lagopus muta, assembly GCF_023343835.1. NCBI lineage: Eukaryota > Metazoa > Chordata > Aves > Galliformes > Phasianidae > Lagopus > Lagopus muta. The sequence goes on from NC_064441.1 coordinate 14,693,181, forward strand.
ATTCTCTAATACGAGGTAGGTACTCTTATTTTAGGATAATACACACAAATGTTCCTTTGAACAGCCCATGCTTACATTTATTGCTGCTGACAGACCTTATTCAGAAACTATACATTTACTTGAGAGCAGAAATATTTGATAGCAGCACATAATTGAGAAGTTTTCTCTATCCAATCCTCCCTTGGCTCACCAGAATATTCTATGTACAGCTTCAATTTTTATCATTATTTTTGAGGTCTAACTGCCTATTGGAAGGGCCTAGGCCTGCTGTACTGTCAGGTTCCTGCTATGGGAAAAAGGGACTGGTCCATTTCATCCAGTTGCAAAATAAGGAAATAAATCCAGGCATCCTAAAACTCTTAAGAGATGAGAAATGAATGGGCCATAAATATGCATACAATCTGGATCTTAAAGAAACAGTTATTGCCAGGAAAATACTCATTTCTTCTTTAACATCTGCTCCACGTATATGACACTTGCTCTGACTGAAATTACATATGCTGAAGGTCACGTTGAGAATGCTGAAGGTTTAGAAAGATCAACTACAGACGACAATAAGTCTGTCAGAGCTACTTTAATCTACTGCCTGAACAGAGCATGTGCACACAGGCTGCTGCTCACAAGAACTGGACACACAAGGAGCACATGCTTTAAATTTCAGAAATGATCACTTCAGTGACATAATGCACACAGATGCACCTGGATGTGCACCTGTCCATTTACTTCATTCAACAAGCATTATATATTATCCACAGTTATTTATTTTTGCATTTAAATTGGACCAACTCACCCGAGAAGCCTACAGCACAACTCATTTCATACGAAGGATCATTCAGAATCTTCACAAGCAGGAGTTCCAGCAGCACATAAACAATTCCAGTCAGCACTGAGAATACTGCAATTATGTACGCAAACCACACACTTCCAAGTCTCCTTTCCAACATTATTCCCTTCCAAAGCATGGAAATCATGTTATAATATAAATGCCAGTCATCAACATGGTGGACAGGTGAAAGCAGTAAACGCTGCCAGTTCTGTTCGTAGAAAGCTTCCCTCACACTGATGCACGCCTCATGCAGCGGCCTCACGGGATTCAGGAAGAAAAAAACATTCAGCACGAGCACTGCGAGGGTAACAGAAGGAATGTTCTGAAGTCCAACCTGAGAAATCTGGTAAAGCAGCAAAAGCAGTCCAGCATTGACTCTTCCCTGCCTTCGTTGCATTATTGCTTCTTACTCAAAGAAATGTGAAGTTCACTCTACTTCTACTCTTGTTCAAATCCAATGCCATACACGTTCTGGAAACACTGAAAGAAAAAAAGAACTGCATTATAATACATGTACTATTGTGTTTTCAGACTAAGTGCTCTTTTAAATCAATAAGAAAAAAAAAACAGCAAATTCTTCAAGCTGAGCAATTGAAATGAGAAGAAAACAAAATTTTAATCTGGTCTAAGAAAAAAAAAAAAATAGACATCTTCTCACTAATATCCTGATTCACTTACAGTCATTAAACTTCCAGGCAGAAAGCCCTTGAAAAACAACAAAAGAAACCTGGACAGGAACTTGGTTCTCAGGCCTCTCATCTTTGCTACACGTATTGCTTTCAGGATTTTTTCCCTAACTTCTCCTCATACTCAGTGTAAATTGAGAATGGAAATTCCAAGTTACTGTTTCAACAAGTAAGACACACACCTAAGGCTTCTACACAAAAGCTTTGAAAACGGCTCTTGCTTTTGTAGATTAAAATTAAAATTCTAGTTTCAAAGCTTGCAGTGGGGAAAATACTATAGGAGGAAAGCACACATAACAACACAAAAAAAAAAAAGCCAACAAAACTGCATCAAAATATTCATCTCTTCTCTGTTCTATTTACAACAGATAAATGTAGGGAGAAAAAAAAAGAAAAAAAAAAAAAAAAGAGAAATAGAGTAGTAGATCTAGCTAGAAACAAGGTTACAATGGCAAGCACTCCAAACTTCTGCTGGTCCATAAAGGCGAAGGCACCTGCACAGGGAGAATGCAGCACAAAGTGACACAGAGATGGCAGAGTGGATACCTTCGTCATCAAGACGCTCAAGATGCAAAGTTTAATGTTCCACGCTATACCTATCGGGATTCTAGACCCTGCATTTCTACAGACAGCTGCTCTCTGCAAGCAGTTTTCATTAGGTATTCAGAGTATCATTAATAAATTGATGGGACTGCACCAAAGTAAGCAAACACAAGGAAAAGTCAAGGAAATCACCTCTGAACTGTGTGATCCTGCACGAGCAAAAGGAACTACAAAACCTGCAGAGGGCTGAGCAGAAGAAAAGCCTACCTACAGCCCAGCCTCTCCTTAAACATCAGCAGAAGCAGCAGAAATCACTATGGCAGATCACACTTGACAATAAGTGGCGTTGAACAATTGAGCAAATCAAATTTACGATGCTGTAATCTCTGGATTTCTTGTTAAATTGCATTTACGCTCAGCACGGCACTTGAGGAAGAACCTGCTTACATTCTCAAAGCAACACAACAGAACAAAACACAAATAAACTCATCTGCTACAAAGAAAGGAAATTCACTACATTCTTCCCATGGTCTAAGCTTGGTCTGAGGCAGAATGCAGCAGCAGAAACCTGCTGTTCCAGGCCCCTGACTACAGAACTCAGCTGTGCTGGGACCTTTAAGAAACAAATCCTAATCCTCCTAATTTAACTACACAGCTGAGCTAAGACCTCTTACAAAATGGTTGCTGTAAATGATAATCAAGTGTCAGCCTTTGTCTGTTTTTTTTTTTTTTTTTTTTTTTTTTTTTTTTTTTAAATGTCAGAATTATATTTCAAAGAAGTAACTGAAACTTCTGATTATCTAAGTAATGTTATCTTTCAAAACGTATCAGGTCACAATGTTGGTATCACCATCTCCAAATATTCTTACATTCACGAGCCGAAAGCTCTGACTTTTCTTTTTTGCCACTGACACAGCTACATTTTTCCCCACCACAAAACAGCTGACAAAAACTATTAGAATTTAAAAGCCAACCCAATTTAAACACAGGCTACATGGAAACCCCAACTTCTTGCCACACCACATTGTTCAGATTGCCAAATAGTACATACTCTCACTTTTTAAAGCTTTCACTCTCTTCTGACAGTCTTTATTTTCCAGTTTTCATACTTTTAACATATACACACAATGGAAAAACAACCGGCAGGCAGCACGAGTCTGCACCATAACCATGTGAGAGTGGGAAGGCTTTACACCACAACTGCAGTAATGCTAGGTACTGTAAATCCTTCCTATTATTGGGAGCAACCAGGAATGGGTGCCAAAAACACATCACACATTTGATTATAATGGATAAATACATAAAGAAAGAAAACAAATTAGTTATTTAGTTAGTTAATGTAATTCACTTGAAATATAGAGAGCTTTCAGCTGTTTGAACATTCTTTCTCAGCCTCTACTCTGCTCACTGGAAGCCCAACAAGGCTTAAAACAATGAAGCATTTATTCTTTTTCTTTTTTTTTTTTTTCCTTTTTTTCTTTTTTTAAACTATGCCACCCACTTCTAAATGTACAAATTTCCAGCAGGGACCTGAAGAGGACGTTTGTGTTGCTCCTCGGCTGCCACGTGTCTGCATTTTTGTCACCTACTCAAGGAAAAAGGTCTGAACTAAACGTTCTCAGAATCCATTGGTTCAGTACTAATCAAGTGCAAAGCACATAAGCTTTCATTTTTTACTGTGACAAACTCCCTGGCTGGCTTGACAGCCATAAAATATTATGAGTTCAGATCACTGAAAAGTCATGCCAATAAGTAAATATTTTAGTAAATTGTAGTTCAAATGAAACATTACTGTCTTTTCCTACTACAGCTGTAGTTTGAAGTCAAAGATTCTCCTTAAACCCTCATTCCCCTCTAAACTTCTAGAAGTTGACTCTAAAATTGTGATTCATGATGATGTGAAACAAAACCCAGCCCATTGCCCTGCTCCTCAACAGCCGCACTGCGAGGTAAGCCCAGACGTTACAAACACACAAGAGAAATGCATCTCGTTTCCACTGAAGGTAAGCACAGCTGTCATCTACCTGCATGGCACATTCCCACCAGGAAGGTCTGTCAGCAACCTTCTCTCTAGCACTGTTTAGTTCTCCTCATGCCTCCCAAAAACCATTTGTACTGGGGGACCTCAGCACTACACAACGCTCTGCTGACAGAAGAAACCCCAGGGTTAGCGATTCACTTTGGATTGGGAGTGTGATTTTGAAGTGAAACTCTCCATCAGTCCCACTGATGCCACCGCAGTTCTCTGGAGTGGCTACAAAGTGTTTTCTTCTCCTTTCAGATGAAACTAAAGTAGGAGAAGGAGAAGCACTCCAGAAGAAAAACCTGAGCATTTGGCCCACAGATCCAGACTGAAGCTAGGTCAAATTAAAAACACAAAACCAAAGCCACACCACTAGAAACACGTAAAGGATGAAAAGGGCAAACATCAAATCCTGAGCATAAACTGTTTCAGACTGCAAATAAAGCCCAGCAGACCCACACTATTCATCTATGAAGATTGAAACTCAGTACAAAGTCTTATATCCAAGCAAAGAACAGAACAGAAACTGTGGTTTTAAGGCAAAAGGAGTTCTACAAAGGAAGCATCAGCAGAATGCACTTACTATTGGCCTCAAACTTCGAAGGGGACCAAGGAAGGCAGAACAAACAAAACAAGAAAAAAAACATGCAAGAAAAAGCACAAACATCTTAAACATGGTGAACTGTCCTGCTTTTATTTAATAAGTATGCAGGGAAAAGGTCAGCTACAGCTACAACAAGCTTTGAAACATTAAATACAATCACTGCATAAAACACTGTGTCTACCATGAACTCATTCCACCCTGATCCTTCTGTCTGTACATTTGCTTTCATAGGCAGTCACTGTGGGAATAGATACTATGCTCTTGTGCTTCAAGACCAAGGCCTGATGTATGGTGAAAAGGATTTACTGGTAACACATACATCAGTAAGATCCACTATTTCCTCCTCTGGAGACAAAGATCAATCACTTCTTGTAGTGCAATACAAATCAGCTCCCCAGATGGAACAACCTAATATTTCTATTACGTATTGCCTTTGTGTGGGTATATTTATACATACAGAGAAGTGCATTTACACACACACGCTCTTTTCACGGGTGCAGATTATTCTAGTCAGGAAGAACACTTCAGGCTTACCATCAAAAAGAGCCGTTTTGGCTTATATAAATTCATGCAATAGAAATTCTGCTACAGTTGTAGTGTAGAGCAGACAAAAGCAGAAACCTTCACAGATTTTAATGGAAGGCTACCTTTTAGTATCTCTCCTTAGAAATGACGTTCACTAGAAATTAATGAACTCAGTGTTTTCCTTCACTGGAAAAAATCTGTTCCAAATTCACTCAGGAGCCACATGCTGCTGTTGGTTTCATCACTTAAAAATACTAAAAAGCAACACAGAGACCATTTTCTCTGTATTCCTAAATTTATATGCCATATGTGGTCAAAAAGATGAAGCATTTTTGATTGAGCAAGGAAGAAAAACAAATTAGCAGATAATCTCTGAAACATCAGCTCTTTTTAAACCTCTGTGAGAAGCCAGTCAGAACTATGTACCAGCAAAACATCCTTCAGGGGGGAAACAATGGATATATTAAGCTCCTTCCCTGTTCTGTGGAACAAAGCAACACAAGTTGTGATAAATGTTTTTACTATCCTGTCTCAAAACTGGTAGTAAGTAACTACCCTTCTAACAGCTAAGATACATCTAAACGTTCATAAGGTACATAAGTGAAGTGAGCTTTAGTAAATATTGATAGTTGTGTGACTGGACTGCTGAAGGGACATCAGTTATATATATATATCTATAGCTCCAAATCAGAACAAAGTAGATTTCAGAATAGGACCCAGCTTGATTCTTAATTTCACAGACGTTTAATTGCTTCCATTAAGATTGTACTGTTCGTACTTGACTGCAATTCTCACACCATCCTAAAACTGCATCCCCACAGCAGGGGATCATCCTCCCACGCTTAGCTAAGAACCCCTCGGTGTAATTAAAGTGAAACAACCAGCATTTCCTCCCCTCCTCCAGATCCGTGAAGCACGAGAGCACTTCTGAGCTCAGCACTCCAGGCTGTAGTTACTTTTCTTAACCATCTTACTGCTTTAAGGAAAAAAAGCGGATGCAGTTCTGGCAAAAAGTAAGAAGACATTTCGTTATTCCTATCAATTCTGCCAAGATGAGCGCAGGAGCCGCATGCCGCCGATAGGCGCTATCAGGGCTGACACGGCCGCAGCACTGCTCGCGCACCACAGCAGCGCTGCCCGAACAAAACCCCATCAGGGCGGAACTCCGCGCGACACAACAGAGTAAAACGCAGAGGCCGGAACTCGCTTCGCTGCCCGCCAACAGCGGGTGAGGCAGCGCGTAGCGGCCGTCCCCGGCCGCAGGGGAACGCGCCGGGACGGAAGGGGAGCGGGGGGCACGTAACGCTGCCAACCACAGCCGGGTGGGCACCGTACAGCGGGGCGCAAACGCCGAGCTTCCTCAGGGCTGGAGAAGGAGGGAGAGCGAGAGGGCGGCTGGGAGGCAGCGCCGCGCCACCCCTCCGGCGAGCGGCAGAGACCCGCAGTGCGCAGGGGGGGGGCGGTGGGACTCGTCCGCTACCAGACGGCGGCGCGGGCGCCCCCTCCCTCCGTCCCTTCCCGCCCCGCCCCAGCACTCACGTTCTCTGCCCCGACCCCGGCGCCGCACCACGTGACGCGGTCTCCAGTCCGCCGATTCGAGTCCCGCCCGCCGCGTTCCCCTCAGCCGCGCATGCTCAAGAGTGGCTCCGCCCCGCGGCGGGAAAGAGCGGCCGTGCTCTGCGAGCTGCGGTTAACGGGGAGCCGGAGAGGTCTGTAATGAGTCGTGTAAGTCGAACAGTTCAGCTCCTTCATCTTTTTATTCAGGCGCTAGAGATTCTGAGAAGAACACGGTGGTTGAAGCGGTGCGCCGTGCGAGTCGCTGCGTTAAGCGTCGTTCCCAGCGCTGCTGCGGGCGCCGGGCCGCCGGCTGTGCTGCTCAGTGGGAACGCGCCGAGCGAAACGGACACCGTGAAGGAGGTTGTCACAACGGCTGGCGAGCCGGTGGTGCGAGTATGAGAAGCGAATCATACACGGACCGTAGCTAAAGCTACTTGCTAACGGCCCTGCTTTGCTGTCAGTTCTGCGGCACTTCGGTTTCGTAGAACATCTTGGCAATTCACACGAGTATGTCATAGTATTTATGTGAAAGTTGTAATCTGCCCTTCCAAAAACAGCGCACAGCTCAGCAGACTGGCAGGCATGAAAGGGGCTGAATTCCTAGAAACAGGGTGGGGATGGAGTTAAAGGAGCAGGCTGTGCCAAAACAAGCAACTGCAGCATTCTGCTCTCTTCCAAGAGAGAGCAGAAGCCAAAAGAGGAGGGCACGTCCAGTGTGCTGCCATCCACACACCTTATGCTAAGCTCTTCAGTTTTGGCACATTGAGATTTGTTACCTCAATTAACGCTAATCGTCATAATTCATAGAAATCACAGGATGTGGGAGTCAGAACGATAGATTTTCCTAACATACACCAGGTTTTCTATAATTGGCACCATTTTCTGTAATAGCCTACTCTAGTTTCATGCAGCCGTAACTCCAGTCTGTAATTCTTAACCATGCAGTATTTACTGCCCGACTGTAGGCTCAGATCTTATTACTGGATGTATGAGACTTGAGGTCATAGCTGGGACCTGGAAGCCCTGCATTCTTAACATCCTGTGTTAACCTGTTCAATCGTATGTTTTCTATCTTAGGTTTTTTATAAAGCCTGAATAATAGGAGGCACAGGAACAATTGTAGGCTAAGTGAATGATGCATTCAGGTGCTGCGATTCATGGGCCATGTGTGTGTGTTCTTGTGCTTGATAGCTGAGTGCAGGATTTGATACTGCATTAAGCTTTTTTTCCTTTCCACGTTTTCAAAAAATTTGCTAAAAAAGCCCACATGAAATATTACTTTTTACAACATAAATAGCTGTATGTATACATATATATGTATACTTAAGAAATAAAAGCCCTGCTTCTCTCTTTCTCTGATCTCATGCTATTTACCTCATGGATTTCTTCCACTTTTTTACCTGAAAGTCCATTTTTCTTATTAAAAAATAGAAAATACTGTTTTACACGCCACAACTTTTGTATGGTCAGTTTTAAAACATGGTGACATTGATTTAGCCATGCTCATAGATTTCCTGTACATGAGATCACCCAGTTGTTTTAAGATGCCCTGAAAGATGTTTTTGAGTAAGAGGAGCAATTTAGGTGCCAGCTCTTCCGCCTAGCTAAAAAGTACAACACATGCAACAATTTCACTGTCTTATTTAAGCAGCTATTAACAGTATAAGTTCTGTTTCTTATATACACCGGAGCTGATTAAGAAGTTAATTCAATACTTGGAAAGAAAATGAAAAATAAAAACAGCATTTTCATGTCCCATGATGCATTCAGTTAAGGCTGCTTATGCCTTGCTGCTAGCTATATAATCCATGTAAATATTTATATTACACCTATTATCACTGTAAACATACAGCTTAGTCATATGTTGACCAATAATAAAAAAGTAACATTGAAATCTCTCTTGCTTAATGGCACAAGGTTTAAACAGGTTTTGGAGGCAGTAAAACAGACCTCATTTTTCTGAGATACATGCAGAGACTTTTCACCATGAAATAACTGGGAAGGAACAGCTTGCTACAGAATGCATAAATATTGATTAAATCCATATCGGTTTTTTTTTTTAATGCTAGAAATTTGATAGCATAATTGAAACACTGTTGATGTTAATTATGAGGAAGCTAAGCCGGACTAGCTCAGAAATATTAGAAAAATGCAGAAGAGTAGTTACAGGAAAAGAATTATGGCTTTCCTAGACAGTCAGTATGTAGTGGCATTATAGCAATTGGACAAGACAATACTATAGAAAAGGCACGATAACAGAAGGTGCTATAAAGGAAGGAAAGAAGATTGCTCACCCATATCTAGGTTTGCAAAGGAAAGCTCCACCAAGGACAGAATTCCAGAAAGATTCCTCCCTAGGGGCAGTCAGCCCTTAAATGAGGTCTAAGAGAGGTGCAGCCAGGCTCCACCCCTACTGGTCACACAGCTGAACTGCCTTCACCTGTGCTCCACGGGCTGACTGGGTGCTTTGCCCAGGTGCTCAATCAGTGGTGTGTAACTTGTTGTATGTCACCTATGGAGAATGAAATAAACCAAAAGACAATACTAAGGAAATGAACGTGTAAAATATGCTGGGAGGACAGTACCAGATGCTCTCTCTACTCAATTAAAGAGCCTTTTAAAAAAAGGTATCAAAATCCAAGAGAATATAACTCAAGGTCACTGGCGAAAACAAACTGTAACAGTAAGATAGAAAACTGCTATCCCTTAAAACTGATTTAAAAACATGCAACGAGTGTTCAGTAACTGTTGAGTCATGGCCTGAACCACTGATTGAGCACTTGGGGAAAGGACTCAGACAACCCTGGGAGCACAGGTGAAGGCAGTTCAGCTGTGTGACCAGAAGGGGTGGAGCCTGGCTGCACCTCTCTTAGACCTCATTTAAGGGCTGACTGCCCCTGGTGAAGGGTCTCTTTTTGGAGATCCTTTCTGGTGAGGTTTTCTTTTGCAAATATAGAATCTTCTGAGATGGGTAAGTGGTCTTCTTCTTTTCCTTCTCAGTATCTGTTGTGCTACTCCTTCTGTTGTCTTACCTTTGTTGCAATACCTTTCTCATTGTATTAGCTGCCCACTTGCTGCAAATGGACAAGCAGACGCTTCTCTTTGTTTTGCTTGACCAGGGGAATCTTAATAATCATTAGCAAAGTAATCATTAATAAAGCAGCCTGAACATTGTTGATTATAATAATGCTATATGCAGAAAGTATTCTATTGAGTAGTTCTTTTTGCAGGTGCAACGTAACTTACATCTCATTGCTTATAGTTGCTATAACTGCAAAATGAAGTTATATTCTGCTTTTGGTAGAGAGTCTTTATTAATACTGTAGCAATAAGAATTTGTGATTTTTTTCTTATTTCTGTAAAGTATTCAAGTACTGTAGGGCTTTTTTCTTTTTTTCAGAAAATATGGGTTCTGATCCTTTTTTTATTTCTTATTAATTTTTTAACAGCTTTGTTGCAAGGCTGTATCAGTAATCTGGTGATGTTCTTGTGTGTTCTCCCAGCCTGTACTGTGCAAGGACAACTGGAGCAGTGTTTCTGTAGGGCAAGGGAACATCATTTTTCAGTACTCTCAAGTTCCTGGCTCTGAAAGTTGAGCTAATCTGGAAGCAATACTGAAGGGCTTCATCTGGCACTCCCTGTAAAGAAGGATTTGTCTAAGATAGTGAAGGAATTTCTCCAGAAGTTACAATAAGCCTCTTCTTAGAAGTCTTTTCCTGTTCTGTGTTCTCATGGATATAGGTGGAGAACTTGTGTTTTTTGTGCTTTATCTCTTTGAACTAATGTCACTTCTACAGCATGTACACTCACCGTACCAATCCACATCGTGTGCCCCCTGCAGAGAGGTTCAGGAAGCATTGGGAAGAAGAGCTGCTGCCTTTTGGTCTCTGAAAGGTGACCTGAAGTTTTACCTTGTGACTCTGTCTTATTTCTGAATTTTGTATAGTGAAAAAAAACCTGTATTTCCCTTGGAAGCTTTGAATTCCTTGAGCATTATATTCACAATTGAATTGGGAATTGCTTATTTGCTTGTTTTGGTTTGCTTTTAACTTTCTAGAATTGTCTTTAAGTCATGGGGTGTGCACCCATAAGCCTCAATTGCCCTTACCAGCCCCACCTGGGTCCCCACACCCGCTGCCCAGGATCCCCATTTAAGATCAGTCCCATAGAGGCACTTCCTTTTCCTTTAGTTCAGTTTTTAAAGCACTCAGCAGGAACTATAAAGCTGCAGTACAAAGGAGAAAGGTATTTGAAATGAAGATCAAATGGGTTTTATGGCCATTTAAGGCTTTTTAATATAGGCAATATTGTAAGGATTATAATCAAATACTATAAAACTATTGAATATTGCCAAACCAGAGAGTTGCATTGTTCCTGTAGGTTGTAGCTATCAGATTGCAGTCAAGAGAATTTTCAGCCATGCCTGGCAAAAAAGAATTTTCTGGCAAATGTAATATATTTTATCTGACCAGCTGGAAGATAAGTAAAAGAACTTTCTGGCAGAGGAGGCCTTCAACTCTAAAACAGAAACAGACTTCAAAGTTAAATACAAATTGAGGGATGTTTTTCTTGATTAACTTTGGAGCATCCTGGAAGTTGTGCCCAGCAGCAGAGTGGCAGTACCCTTTCTCATCTGTGTGCATAGGAAATAGGTGTTGTTTGAAGCTAACCTAAACACAAACAAGTTTCACTTCCTTTCTGTCATACTGCTGTTGTAGCCATCATGTTCTAAGTACAGACAAAAGTGTGTAGTGCTGCTTGTTGGCAGACCCAGCAAATACAGGTAGAAGTTTTCTACACCTAGAGCAGCAGTAGGAGCTACTTCAGTGTTGTACCTGTGCCTGCCTGTCATGGTGTGCAGCTGAGGCTGAGAAATGGTCTGCTGTGATGCTGTCACTGTACAAGCAGCCTCAATGCTCAGGCTGCTGTCCTCTGTAGCTTACTTTCTGCTTTATTAGAAGTTATTGCCTGTCACCCATCTGCTGATGTTTCTAGTCTTTAAACACAATCACAAGGCTTGTGGCCTGGCTGCAGCTGTCTTCAGGGGCTGGAGGTGGCAGAGCTCACATCATCCTGCTTAGAGCAGGCAATGCAGCTCTGAGTGCAAATAAGCAGTGCAGCCTAGAGCTGTGTTATTTACCTGTTCCACAGACAATCCTGAAAGCAGAGGCTGCAGTGGAGAGCATGTCATTGGTATGGAACGGGCTCCAGCAAGGGAGTACAGGTAGTGCTTGGCCTTCTGTGTGGGTGCTGATGTGAACTTGTTCAGGTTTATGGGGATCTTCCTGCTTTCTAGGTAGAAGGGCAGGTTTTTCAGGTGTTCCAGGGAGGCAAACCCTCCTACTTCCAGGAGACTCTAAGGGTTTTCTTGGAGATTTCCCTTGGGAACCTCTTTCTCTCCAACCAAAATACATGTGGGCATTTGCAGCTTTTTATTTCAGCAGCTGTGTAATATGTATTTTTCTGCTACTTGTCACATTTACTTTGGTTCTTCATTGCTTTTTAATTTTTGTTTCTGTTTAGTGACCTTGAGAAAAATATTTTTAATTATTTGTTTTCTTTACTAGCTCTCAATCTGTAAAATAATGGTCTCTGGCAGCTTTTGGCATTGTGAAGTACCAAGATCAGTTGTGATGAGGTGACTCAGCATTCTGCACAGCTGCTTGTGAATATTTCAGCCAGGCCTCTGCTTGATTAATGAGCATTGGCTTCTTCTTGAGATAATTCTTGCTGGAGTTTGCCCAAGGGCTACAGAGTGGGCGCTCGAGGGAATTTAGTGGAAGGAATCTGTATTTGAAATGACTTCTTTTAGATCTGTTTACTTAATGATTGCTTGCTTGAAGGTGATGCCCATAATAAGGGGGAAAAGTCAGTTAAAAGTGTTAAAAAAAAAAAAACAAAAAACTTTTGTTAGAATTTCACTGTTCATGTGTTAAAGACAGTCCTCTCTGCAGGAGGATTCTTGGCAGATCCTCTTACCTGGGCTGTGTCCCTGAAGTAGGTTGGAGCACAAAGGATGTGAGTTTGCATGCACATGGTACCTTCCAGTGGAGGCACTTCTGATGCTGGGAACTTGGCAGCAAGTGTTACTCCCCTTCCTGCTCCTGTCAGCATTGCTCTCCTCAGAGATGGCTGATGTACCCATGTTTATATCAGTCATCAGCCATATAGGAACATGGATTTAATTTCATTTTCTGAAGAAATGAATGTGTGGCAATTCTACTATAAATTAGCCTCATGTTAATTTTTGAATCGATGAACCCATTTGAGTTGCATCTGCCAGAACTGTGCACTGCTTATGGGCAGAACAACTGCTCCCTGCAGCTACCTGTGGCTCCTGCATGTAGCGGTCATGATACCCACTGCATCAGCAGCTTTGTGAGTAAGGACAGAGCTTTACAGGCCTGTGCCACGTGGTGTTTCTCTTCCAGGTAGCTGGTCAGGAAGATGTTAGGGAGACTTGAGACCGTTAAGTTGGAAATAGGAAGCAGGGAGGGAGAGGAGTAGCCAAGCGGTGTTGAGAATGTGCTGGTGGAGCAAGTGTTCTGGTTTAAACTGGATATTTAGAATAGGAAATTGGGGTAAATATGTCTGCTACTCATAACTTCTTCTATTTTATAAGAAGTTGAACATGTGTTCTTATGCAGTGTTAGGTTGGGGGAAGTGAAATAGCAAAAAAAAAACCTTCCATGTACATAATCTGTGCTGTGCTTGAGTGTATCTATTGGTGTGTGAAAGAAAAGTTTCTCTGAAGTAATCATAACTTCAGAATGTATGAAAAAGTACACTGAAATGAAGAAAGTACCAGAAGACAAAACACAATGTCTGTTTTTAGAGTATCTGTCAATCTGTAGCCATAGTAAACAGGTAATCAGAACCTTCTTAATTTGTGCAAGTTGCTGCATTTAAGGGCTGAATTAACTAAAGCATATCTCTATGAAATAACCTTCATTACACAAATCAGTTTGCTGATGGATTACTGAATTTGCAGCCAAAATAGTACCCCACAATGGGTGTGAAGTTTCCTGATCATCTAATAAATTGATAACTTTGAAGCCTAGTTGTGACAATTTAAATGTCATCACTATTAAACAAGTTGCCAAAATGCAAACAACTATCCTAAGTCATTAAAATGTAATTATAAAGGACAGCTGGGTCTGCTATCAATCTGGGCTGTTGGGACTCATAATGGGGGAAAAATATGAAAGTTCCACACAAAGCAAAATGAGATTGCTGTATGTGCCAGTGAGAACCTGCATGGGAAGCAAATGCAACGTACTTTGTGCAGACAGTTGCTGGTGCTATTAGAAGGCTTACAGATATGGACATTATGGATATGGATGTAGGAGAGAATGGCTGCATGACATCCAGCAAATGTCTGTACCTTCTCTATGCCTTATATGGAAATTCCTTTTGCTTTGGGTAGTTTTTTCTAATGAGATGGATAGACTGGATAGCAAAGGTAATCTAGCAGAAGTGACTATGAAGGACTACGTTCTCTCTTTTGTAGAGAGCCAGCACAGGTGTTAAGCCCTGTTTTGAGAACCAGGTGGGCTTTAAATTATAGTATGCCTATTTTGGTTGAAAAATATTAATAGAGAGAAAAAGAACTATCAGGCTTTGCAGGACTGTACTAGGTCTGTTTGACAGCTGCTTTTCTTTTTAACAGACAGAAAAAAAGGAAATAAAGATAAGCAAGAATTGTTTGGAGGAATAAGTGAAGATGAAAGATGACTGCACAGAAAATAAGCCTTGAGAGTCAAGCTGGAGCATCATGGGTTTCCCTGGGAGGAGAGGGTGCTGGGGCAGGGACCTGGGCACCCTGGGGACTGTAAGGTGCTCAGCCTGAAGAACTGGGAAGCCCCACCTTCCCCTACTGGCTGCAGCTGTGCCAGCCCTCAGATGCCTGCCCTTTTCTGCCACAGCTGTTTTTCATTATTTGTTGTTGGAGATTACTCCCCTTCACCTGCTGGGTGCATGACTATGATGGAGAAGATCAGTAATTTCACCTGCATGTGCCAGTAGTGTTCATAAAACAATTGTACAGAACTAGAAGGTCTGAGCCTTCTTCCAGTGGGGTGTGGAAATAATGTCTTCCTTAGTGGGCCTAATTGAAACTGGAAAAGCAAGTTATGAATGGCCTCCAAACAAAACTTCCAGATTCCAAGATGTAAAGCCTCACTGAAATGTCTGTAATGCAAACAGCAACTTCAGTCCCTGCTTAAGACTTGCAGCTCCTGCTGTAGATGGTAAGCTCTAAATTCATACTAGTTTCAGCTGCTTCCCAATAGGCTTTGTCTGTTATAGAGTGATGTGGTATCTAGTTGTTTGTAGATTATGATATGTACACTGTAAGTGGAGGTAGGATTGTTATACTGCTTCATTGAACTAGGAACATCAAAGGGGTTCACAGTCTCCTGGTACTGTTTATACATTTTATGGGGCTGCCAGCTTCCATAACTAAGCCCTGTTTTCCCTGTACGTGCAAGACAGGTAGGAGTTGATAACTGGTAATCTAAAAGAAACACTTCATTTTGTGTATCTTAATGCGTAAGATACTTTTTGAGGCTTCTGTGAACTGAAATATAGACAAAATGCCTATCTATGAATGTCAATATATTACTTGGAATACTTTAGATTTTTCTGTAAATCAGCCTATAGTGTATTGCTCACATGAAATAACAGTTGAATATTCTGTAGTCTATTCCATGGTGTATTCTAACTGGTCAGTATTCCTGCAATACACAGCTATCAAATTCTCCATGCATCTTTTTCTACTGTGGAGTAAATCCTAGTGATCCCTTCCTTTGTGTTTTTGGAAATGATACAGTGTGGTATATGAGTGTGATTACCCACCTCTTACTTTTCTGAATTGTAACTTTTTTGTTTGTCTTTGAGGAGAATCAGTTGGTATGGAGCTTAGAGAACCATTTAAGATTAGGAACGGTTTCTAATGAACAGATTTTCTGATGCAAATGGAAATCCAAGTTGAGAGTATTTTTTTCCTTTTATATGCAGGCAGCTGTAGGTCACAACAGACTTGGTTTGTTTTTGGGCTGTCCTACTCAAGGGCATGAAGCTTCAGCCTATCAACAAAAAAAATGAGATGCTAACCTGCCAAATATAGGGAAATGAATAAATGGAAGAACAATAAAAGTCAGTAAAGGAGGAAATCTCATGCAGTGTGAATGATTTCCTACATAGCGTAAGCAAAATTTTCTGCTGTTTGTTTCACACTGCTACACTAAGGAAGAATGAATTTTAGTCACCAGTGCTGTTATGAAAAGCATGCAAATTCTACAGATCGCACTGGCTAATGGATAGATTGGTTATTTTGAAAAAGGAGAAGTAAGCTTTCCTGTAATTTCCATCCAAGTCCTCCCTATGTGAGATGACAACTCACTGCTGTTTTAGGAAATTGCTAGTTTTCTGTGAACACTGAGAAGGTCTTGAAATTAACTTAGTAAAGGTGAGGCTATGTGATACTTCTTGCTGCATTGTGAGAATCAGCAGAATGACATTGTAAAATATCCATAGTGATAGTCAAAGTCTGCAGGGAGTAAGGTCAAAGAAAGGTTAGCAGCTGACATCAAATCAGAAGCCAGGTGTGCTGACCCTTAATCATAGGCTTTGTGGACTGCAATTCAGCATAACATTATTGAATTCACCTTTAGATTAAGCTGGCCTGCTCTGACATACACAAACCCATATGCAAGTTAATGGCTGTGGCATCCACTTAATTATGCAAGCTTTGATAACAGATCAGTGAGGTGACCTCTGCAACCACTATTTTCAAGGTCCTTAACTATTTGCATTTTCAACAAACAATGTGGCATTCCCTATTTAGGTCACGTTAGACCATTAGTTCTGTGTATACAAATTACAACCTGGGAATAGTAATCTGCACAGAAGATTTTTTTGTGATTACATTAGAGTTGTTGAAATCAGCACTTGCATGCTGAAAGTCATCTGTTCAGGTACTGATAGCAGATCTTTGGCTTTGAAGGAAATGCTCTTAAAGACAGTCCCTAATAGTCAGTGAACTATAATTAAGCACATATGCAAACCCTAGCTTCCTTGTTGCTTGTATGGTTCTGCAGTCTTTGATCATGAGACTGCTCTGTAGAGGTTATTTGCCTTAATGCTGACATGGAAGAGGGTTCACATGGTATGAATGAAATTTCTTCTAGTTTAACAAACATTTTTGGATTATTGTAAAGTTAACAATGACATATTGATGTGGTGTTATCTTTATTCTGTGGATGTGCTTTCCACTTGCTCACTTATGCAGTGCTTACTCAACAAACTGTGTGGTAATCAGTAGTATTAAGGTCACCAGCAACAGAGCTGCCTGTTATACTATGCACTAAAGGCACTTAGTGAATACTGCACCAATACAAAATCAAACTTTTTGCTGATTCCACTGAAATTACTCCCCTTCAATGCAGCTACAGAATGGGATTCAGCCAGAGGCTGGTCAGGAGTCCTATGCCCTCTGCAGTATTTACTGCATGTAGCTTGACTTGGTACTCAATAAGGAAAATGTGCTAAAGGGTTGGCATATTTCTGAGATTGTAAAACTTGCTCTCTTCTCAGTGAGGTTACTTCAGTGGGAATTGTGTATTCCTAAGTGAAAGACCTTGACAGTGTCCTTAAGGACCTGGAAATCTGCATAAAATGTTATAAACAAAGCATAGTGCCCCAGAACTCAGTGCTCTGTTGTCTCTCCAAGACAAGGTGGTTTGGGTGGATGGGCTGTATCTTTGGGCCAGTACTTTTCTATGTCTGATTTTTTTTTTTTTTTTTTACGGTATTTCCCATGTTCATCAACTCCTATTTTACTCTCTTGCATTCTGTTCTTTGTTCTAAATAATTGTTGCTGTGGGAAGTACATGTGAAGTCTTGGCTGTATAAAGCTGCTTCCATAGAGTCAACTGTGGTCCTCCGCTACTCTTCTTTTAGAGAAATGTGCTTCTAACAGAGAACTTCACGAGTCTTAAGGCTTCAGTCTTTACGTTTTTCATGTATGCATATTGTCTTTTGGATGCCTAATGTGCATTAGTCAGAGCTATGAATGAAGTGCAGGACTCCCAAAGTGTGGAGCAGACATCCCTGCTGTTTGCTGTGTTGTTGGCACGAGTTGCGTTGTGTAGATCTCCAATAGGCTGGCAGAATTAGACATTACAATCCAGTTCATCAGCTGCACCCATCAGTGTGTGTCTATAGAGCAAATTCTGAACTGCTGATACCAGTAGCAGTCACCAGGTTTGGCTGGAAGAAAGCATGATTAATATCTTGTATTTTTAGAGGTCTCAGTAAGGTAGTGCAAATAATTCCTACCGAAGCCAGTCTGTGGCTGATCGGTGAAGCTGTGTTTTGCTGTAACACATATACACAGGAGCCTGGTGCCCAGAAGGCTAAAAGCTGTTTAGCAAGTTGGACCTATGTTTTTACACCAAGTTTGCTATAGCACTGAAGTAACAAAAGAAGCTACTGTAGATCCCATTTAATTAAAGTCAAAAGACACTTGAAGTTAGTTAAGTATGAAATTGTTTCATAATGAGACTGAATTCCTTTGGGATATTAATTTTTTTTTTAATTTTTCCACCAAATGGGCAGGTTTAGACTGGAGGTTATGAACAAAAGCTGGATGCTTCTGCTGGAATTCTTTGTATAGGAATAATTACTGAAGGCAACATTTTAACTTATCTTTTAGTTCCAGACTTGACAGCCATTTGAGATGATTAGGGTGAAACAGACCTCTCAATTAACTTTTCTTCAGGTTGTTCTGCAGACTCAGGAAGACATTATTTATACTCTGCTCATGTATTTCAGTAGATCTTTGTCATTGTGTGGCCAGAAACATCTGTTTGAAACAACAGAAGCTGAGATTGAATTAATTCTATCGTATAGAATAGTGATTAATGGCAACAAACTCTATGGCTATAGAATTGTGCAACAACTGGAGCCTTGCTGATAGCATGGATAAATTGAAGGTTTCATTGTATTGAGATGTCAGTCTCAAATCTGTAATCGCTGCTAAATAATTCTTAAAGGATTAAAAAGCCCAAGAGGTATCCTGTCCTTGTGTAAATTCCCAATTCCTTTGCTATCTCCTGCTATTTTTAGAAGTGGTGGAATAAAGAGACAAATCAGCCAGGCAACTATATTCACTCATAGTCTAATCCTGTGAAAGAGGGAACAAGCAAGGCAGCTGCGTACATCAGAAAATCCTTAGTAGCATGTTCTGGTCTTTATTTTGGGTAAAAATATTCAAACTGGAAAATTGTGATCCTTAAAGACTTCAGTATGAGAAAGGAGGAAAAGGACTGACGCATGGAGAAGGGGCGTCTGCAGGCAGCCTCTGTGAATGCTGTCAGTAACTACCAGGAAATGACAGGGTGCAAAAGGTACTGAATTAAGTCAAATATTTTACTTCACACTATTTGCACTAGCTTTGTGTGTATAAGAAGGCAATATATACAGAAGTTATGTGAAAAGCTAGAGGAATACAAATGCTGCAAAATTATAGGGATACTGGGTGAGAAAATAAGTAAAACTGCTCTAGAGATACCTTGAGGTAAGGGACCTCCAATAGAGCAGTAAAGGTAAAATTCCTGCAGGGTGTGGCCTCAGGTCTGTCATCTGCAACTCAATCCTTGTTTTAGAGCTTTGCCTCTGGCTTTCTTCTGATACAAGATGCAAAGTCAAGAGTGTGTTCATGGTGCTCCAGTTTATCTCCTCATAGTGCTGTAGTCTCACCAAGGGAAGGCCTGGAAAGCAGTCAAATGCAGACAACCTATTTCATGGGTCCCCAGCTGTTTCCATAATTGGCTTGGTTTCCCAGATTTCACAATTGTGTTCTGCTGGTACCTTTAGTCTGTCCAGCTCCATCAATGGCAGAGTTTTGTTGCCTACCTACACCCAGAGACAATGCAAGAACTGCCTACTTTGAGACCCTCCTCTCCTTAGCTGGTCGCGTGTCTCGGGTGACAAACAGTGGCTTGCTGTCCTTTCTGTGTGAATGCAAACATGTTAATCTGATTAAAGAAACTTTGAGAAGAGGGTGCTGTGAGATTGACTATGTTTGGATGGTATGGAAAGGCATTATGAACTCTGTCTGGCCATTAACAATTTTCAGTAGTGCTCTGTAGGGGAAAAAAAAATCTAGTGCATGTGATAGCATAATAGGAGGGGAGGATGTATTTATGTAAATGAACTCAAACATTCCCAAGAATTAATAAATTAAGTGGTTGGAAAAGCTAGCAGAGGATAATAGGCATGGAGACCTTCTGCTTGTCAGCAGAGATGGTTAATTGGTTGGACTTACTGTAGCACTGTGCATGCCAAAGAGAAGCAAAATCCTTTTGAGTGCTAGAAAATCACCTAATAGCAATAACTGCAGAGCAATATGTTGTACTCATGTATTTGTTATATGTATTAAATGCTGTTATTAATACTTGTGTGTGGGGCTTTGTGAATGCATAGTGAAATAAATTACAAAAGTCCAGTTTACTCAATAGTGTTTTGCAGGCCCTCTGTAACAAAAAAAAAAAAGTAGCAGAATTCAACCCGAATTTCTTAGAAGATCTGTATTTTGGTTTCCAAATTAAAAAAAAGTAGGGCTTGCTAGCTCACTTATTAGATTTAAATTTCTAGGGGTAATTAGTGGAAGAGATGGAAATCCTGCTCTGTATTTATAAGCTATGTCAAGCTGAATACAGTATTAAGGCAACAAATAGCTTTCTCTAATTTAGTTAAATGCACAGAGGAGGCCAGTATGTATTTAATACCATTTAATTTAGATAACCTTGCTTATTTTTTGATAAATCTGATGTTGGCAATGATAGCACTCTATTAGAACTTTTATTTATGCTTATAATTTTAGGATTTAAGCTGCAGGTCCTAGGTTGATTACAGACTGTAGCTAAAAAAACAGGAAAGAATGCAAGAACCTGAGAACTCCCATATAGGAATAGTATAACCTGTCAATTCTGATTCTCAGAGGCTGTGTAAACTGCACATGACATAGTCCAGGTTTTCTAAAACAGTTGTCAGAATTGGGGGAAAAAATTAAACTCAGGTGAATGTTTGATTTGTGATGTTTGTTTTTCAGTTGATTGTATCTCATCCTTCTCCCAGGACACTTTCTTTAATTCAGCTAATACATCTCTTCCAGATAAACATTTGTACATAAATTACTATTTCCTTTTCTTTCTCTATATGCTACATTTTTTCCTTTCTGCTGGTATATTTTCAGTGTAAACAAATTGAGTTTACTTTGGTCTTGGAGTGACTGGTGTCTTGGATCTTCTCAGTTTACTAATGAAACACTTGAACTGATATACAAGCCTGTTTTTTATGTAAAATGGGCTTAATTGTTTTATAGCTAGATCAAGACTTGAATGATAGCCTGCTCCGTATTTTTCTTTCTGGCAATCAGGAAGAAGAATGTATTTCCCTGTTGTTAAGCTCCCAGGAATCTCAAAAGGCACTTTTTGCAGAACACGAGTGGTGGTGAGGAAGAAAAAATTTGTTTGAGTTTCTTCATGCAGACAGAACTCAAAACTGTCAACTGGATTTTGTCTACAAGTCTTAAATTTCATTTTGTCTGGGATTAGTCAATTTTGAGTTTTGGAACTAGTAAGAACATTATTTTAACATGAAAATGGAGGTTAAGTTCTTCTAGTGCTTTCCTTTGCATGACAGTGTGTGTGCATGCAGGTATACTTGCTCATTTGTGGACATACATGAAGAGAAGTATTTTTTTCAGTGCTTGATACAGCCCTCTGTTCTCACTCCAACCAAGTCCAAAGTAAAGCACAATAACCACTGTGCTTATGTGTGGTTATGCTGTGGTTTTATATTTTAAGTTTAAAAAAGCTTGAAAAACTGCAGCTAATGCACTTCAGCTGCAGGTGCACCTTTGCACCTCTGGATGATGACCCTGCCTAAGCATTTCCCATGCAACTTCTTGCTCACTGACATAAGGCTATGGGGGTAATGGTTAGAAAGGTTGTGCAGAAATCAGGTAGGAGGAGGTAACAGATGAGGACTGATAACTGCATCTAGTTGAGATGACTCCATGGGAAGTTTGGTTCAGTCTAGAGAGACCACTTGCTGTGGAAGGCAGCATGATTATAATATTTAAGGTATTTTTCACATGCACAAAGGCTTTTTGCATGAGAGGTGTAATGTAGAACAGTGTATTTCTAGTGAAGTTACTATATTAGTGCTGCTTGCACTATACAGGAGCTCATGGATATTTCCTGGGCCTTATCCCAGAAACTGCTCAGATAGTATGGTTTAGGAAAGGTATAGGATTCTCAGTAAGTCATTCACTTTGTACTTTGAATCATTCCCTGTCCAGTAGATCTTTCAAGAAGTCCTTACTATAGCATCTTAAAGGAGTATTTGGCAGGTTCATAGATGTCCCTGTTTAAATAATATGGAATGAATATCGCTGTTTATAAATGTGTGTTTCCTAAAATGTAGAGAACAATAAAGTGCAGTGTTTAAAAATGGATGAGGATATCCTCACATCTACTGCTTCATCACCTGCCGTGCTCTCACTCTAGAGGCTACTGAGCCTGGACTTGACACAGCCTCTTATGTTATGCCATGTTGCATCCTGAAGATTGCTGAAATGCATCCTGCTGAGTTTGTGCTTTGTAAGCTCAACATTTCTCCTCTGGTGTAACCTTCTGAAAGTTGGGCTCCACTGACCATCTTTCATAACATAAAATCAGTAAGTAATACATGCAAAGCAAATGATGTTTTGTCCAACGAAAGCTCCTGTATCACATGTGTGATCTGAAAAGATATAACATTTAGTCTAGTACTGTAATTAATGTCAAAATCACACTCACTGATGGGATGGGCTTATTTTGACTTGGAAGTAGAGGCTAGATTGTGCTTCCCAACTAGGAGAAAATCTGAAGCACTGGGATAATAAGAATTTTAGAATTACAATACACTTAGATTAGTAATCTCTATTGTGTGTATCATGCATATGAATTTTCATTAAATTGTCTGTTGTTCTTGCAGTATTTTGTCTTACTATAGGTTAGGTTGTGGGTTCAAACATGGAAGACACAGAGTTCAGATCAGCCAGAACACTTGCGAAGTTTATTGTAGAAGCATAAGCAAATGCTGAATAATACCAGGGCTGATGTAGGGTTGGTGTTACTGACAGTGGCCAACAGCTCTGTAGCTGCATGTGCAAGTACTGCCCATAAGCAACAATGCTTAACTAAAAAAACCTCACAGCTTCTGCAGATCTGTACCTGGTGCAGTTTTGCAGCCGGTTGTGGTACCTTTGTAATGCGTTGACAGACTTTTCTCCAGGTACCAATCTGCTGATATATATATATTTTTTTCCCAAGTCACAGCATCCTTTGGTGGTGATTTCCTGAGTTCATTGACCTTATCTGGAGAAGTAGCTTCATATTTGTTTTGAGGCTTATTGTTTTGTGTCTTTCATCTTGTGTCTTGAAACAATCAATCTTTCACCTTCTCCTTGCCAGGAATGATATTTGCAGATATGTCACATCACTTCCAAAGCGTTCTTTTTCCAGCCTGAAAAATCTTAGGCTGTTAAGTTAGCTTGACCTGCCTTTTATCACACATTCTCATCTCTTCCAATTCTTTAATAGTGTTTTCAAAACTAGAAAGTAGAATTTCCCATAGTAGGCTAAGGCAAAGTGTACAATAGATTTATTCATTTACAACATTTTGTCTTTTACCTGTTAATTTCTAATATATTTGTTCTTGGTGGTTTTTTGACCTCTATAAGAGTGCTGAACTGTTTTCATAGGGATACCTCAAAATTCTAAGATCAGCTACACTTGAACAAGTAGTTAGCTCAATTTGTCACTGAATGCACTAGGTCAGAGTTGCTTTTTCCTCTCTGTTTACATTTTATAAAAAAGTGAGCAGAGTACAGTGTAATGCTTTGAACCCACAGTAATTCTTTGAAATACCAGAAACTTAGGAAGTATTTTCCATTTAAAATCATTATGCTGCAATTAAGTTTTCCTATTGCATGAGTGAAAACTTAAGGAAGCCTTAATCATAAGCAGAGCAACTCCAGGTCTGGCAGTGGCACAGGCTGCCCAGGGAGGTGGTAGAATCACTGTCCCTGGAGGTGTTCAAGGTACATGTGCTAAGGAACATGGTTTAGTGGGCAGTGTTGAGGGTAGGTGGATGGTTAGATTAGACAATCTTAGAGGTCTTTCCCAAGCTAACAGCTTCTATGATTCTGTGCCATCTTCAAGCAACCATGGGCAAAACTGCCTCTTAGGCTTTGTTTTTCACACCCTCTATGGACTTTGCTACAGGGGCTTTAAAAAAAAAAAAAGGTGGACTTACGCAAAAGCCACCTGAGACAATTGCCTTAATACCAGAACAGACAAAAATTATTATAAATTGGATAAAAGATTCTGTAACTCTTGAAATTCATGCAATTGCTCCAGGCAATTTTGTCTGTGGAGACAGAAAAAGAATTAAAGCAAAAAAGAAGTCTGTGAAGCACTGACACCTTTTCAGAAGATATTACAAGATGGAAATCTAAAGATAATAGATGCAGAGCTGAAGGTTAATCAGTGTAGTTTGGGAATTATCCAAAAGTATCATTTAGCTTCCTGTTAGTTTAGTGATGCTTCTCTGGGATAGCCAGATTCCCAAATGGAAGGCATAGGAATGATGTTTTATCTTTCTTTGCTTCTTTAAACAGAGCCATACTTAAGGAGGTAGAAAAATAATAAGGTATATATTAACACTATTTTTAAGATAAGAGCTGGTTAATTGGCTATTACAAATTAACTATTTCATGTAATTAGTGCATACTCTGTATGTTGATACCAGTAAAACTGTTTTACGTGTGTACTGGCCAATCTGCAGAAAATACACTGCAGAAACAATTCTAATAAGCAGCAGATGAAAAAGATGACTAAAATGTTTTTTTTTGTTCTCATTACTGTGACACAGTTAAATACAAGTACTATCAGATAAGCTTACTACTTGTAATGTAATACATTTGAGAGCTGTCATTAGCTATTCCATCAGTGTGCTCAGTTTGCCATAGAGATGACAGTAGAAGTTGAGGATGTAAGTTCTGTTCTGTGTTTCTGTCATACTCATGATATTGCTACCACTCCTTTAATAGAAATCAAGCAGCTTGTTTACTCAAGTAATGATTTAACTAGCTTACAGTCGACTATGCTATTTTTGAAAGAGTTATGCAAGTTTCATCCTGAGTGTTGAATGTAGAGGAAAGTAAATACTACAAATGAGCTTAAGCAAATAAAACATGCAATGAAGTCAGCCTTGGAACAAGGGCCAGATCCAAACTGTCAACGTGCAGACATACCTGGTAGGAGGGATACAGGGCTGGGCACTTCTCAGTGACTCCCACTGGCAACAGGCACAGACTGAAATACTGAAAACTGTGTTCAAACATAAGTCTTCCTTACAGTGAGGGAGGTCCACCATTAGAGTAGTTTGCCTAGTGAGGGATCTTTATGCATGGGGATGTTCATAGCCCATGTGGACAAGAGCCTGAGTGGCCTGCTGCGCTTTACCCTCTCTTGATTTACTGCCAGAATATTCTATCATGTGAACTCCTCTGATATTAATTGTGCAGCCTGAATTCTCACAGGTTCACTGTCAAAGCAGGGGGATATTTATACATAAAAAGCAAGGATACATTCTTCTCCTTGGTCTGCTGGTGTGTGCTTACCTTACCGAGAAATGTGGGGTTTCAGACCTTCGGAGCTCAGAGGAAAAAAAAAAAAAACAAAAAACAACCAACCCAGTCATTCTGAGATGTAGTCTGGTGTGATGTAATCTATCTCTGAAAAACAAAAGTGCTTGAAAATATGCTGGAAGTGTTGGTTATTGTCTGTTCTACTAGACAAAATATGTGAACTGGATCATAAAGTTTGAAAACTTTTCTGGGACGCACAGTGGATCCCGCTGAAAAACAGCCAAGAACAACCAAAAGTTAATGTGTCTGTTGGGTCAGTCATGTTGCTATTGAAGAGAAAGGAGGTAAACAGAGCTCATGCTGTGGACAGGACTGCCTTCTGCTTTCATCCTGAGCTCTGCGTCCTTGTGCAACACTACACATCAGGTGGATTTTGTCCTCTGTCAGGAGATCATTCTATTTGTATGATCTAGTGCTTGCTAAATGCATCAGAATCCTTTAGAAGACAAAGAATGGGGCATAGCAAATGGAAGTTATTACTTAATAGCCTTGTCTATTATGTGCAAAATATCTAATTAAAACTGCATGTTATTCCATGCATGAACATGCACTCCCATGCCTCTGGAGGACAGGGAAAGGAGGTTTAGGAGCTCTCCTCTTGCCCTAGGAACCACAGCCTTTGCACTGCAACATGGCTGCAGTAGTAGCCACAGTTCTGCCCATTGGCTTTAGTCAGTCCCACTGTGCCATGAATGGGGAACTAACTTCCCATCATCCTGTTCCAAGATGTAGTAACTGTCTCAAGGTACAAGGAATGGAATTATTTTCAATACAAACATTTGTTTCTGTCATGGCAAACTACTGTGTATAGGAAAGCATGAGATCACATCAGTGGTATGGCATGGATTACTGTCTGCTCACACCTTTGGTCTCAGCAGGTGGATTCTGCTCTTGCATTACAAAGCATCATTGTGTGGATGCTTTTAAATGATGCTGTGGTTTGGGTCAGCTGTAAGATGGCTAGCGGCACGGCCTGCATCCCCTCAGATCTCTACATGAGTGCAAATGTGTCGGGCAAGCCTTTCTATTCTGAGCTGCCGAGTGGCAATCTCAGACAGCTGTACAGCCACGAGATCCTTCGCAGCAAAGCTGGTAGCGGCAGTAGAAGTCTCTGTGTTATGGAGAAATAGCATGGAGGAGACCCTGCCCTGAGCTCTGCGAGAGCGACGGAGCGGGGGCTGCCCTGCAGGTGGCAGCATTGAGCAGCGCATCTCCCGGAGCTGGCTTGCAGCACTTGTTTCCTACTCGGCGACGGGAGGTACGCATGCAGCACGTTTCAGCCCTCTAAGCTGCAGAGCATGTTGGCTATTCAGTTCTATTTAGCGCAGAACGATGCGGGAGAATAGACAGCTGCTCGGGGAAAAGAAATGAAAAGAGATTCTCTCAGCTAGGAACACACACCCGATGTTTCTGCCCCATGGGGCTCCGTGCCTCGGCGGGGCCGAACCTCCCCGGCGCTATTCGCGGCACGGCGGAGGAGGGGCAGCCGCGCTCGAGCCACGTAAGAGCCGGAAACGCTCCCGAGGCGCAGCGGCGCTCGGGCCGGCTCGGCGCTCGGACCTGCCCTGCCATGCCCTGCCGCGAGGCGAAGGAGGGCGGATCCCCGCCTCGCGCCGCAAGCCCGCCACACTGCAGAGGCCGCCGCTGGCGCTTATAAATAACACGCCGCCGAATGGCATCTACGCCTCCTTACTACGCGCCTCGGCGCGGCCCCACCTCCCCGCCGCCGCCGTGACTGACGGGCGGACGCACCAATGCGGGCGCGGCCTTCGGCGGGCGGTGCGGCTCGGGGCCGGGCCCGGCGGTGGCGGCCCCCGCGGCCGCGCTGACTGAGGGCGGGGAGCGGCGGGGCGGGCCGCGGGGCCGCGGCGCTGGGCTGGCCGGGAGCCTGGCGGCGGCGGCGGCTCGGGGATGGTCCACGCGCTGGCGCCGTCACGTGTTGTTCTGCTCGCAGCGAGCCTGAGCCGCGGCGGCGGGCAGAGGGGCCGGAGAGCGAAGCGCGGCCCCCGGCACCCGTTTCGGTGCGGGGCGCAGGGAAACTCCGCGGAGAAGCCGGCGTGGAGCGAGTCGTCGCGGCCGTGCCCGCGTCCCCCGCCAGCCTGGGGCGCGGGAGGGAGCCGTGCCGCCGGCCGCTGAGGCACTGCCTCCTGGAATGAGGAGGAGGAGGAAGAGGGGGATGTTCGTGCCGCGCTCGGGCTGCTTCCCCTCCTGCCGCCGCCGGGGTCGCGTTCCGTGTGGAAATGGCACTTTCTCTGCCTAACGAGATGGGACTGAATGGGGTCGGCAGCCTCCTCCGCGCGCCCGAGCGGGAGCAGCAGCAGCAGCCGCGGCGCTGAGCCTGGGGGGCGGCTGTGCTGTGCTGTGCTGCGGGGCTTTCCTGTTGGTTTCTTTTTTTATATTTTTTTTTATTTTTTTTTAATTCGGGAGGGGGGGAAGAAGCGTGCTTTTTTTTTTTTTTTTTTTTTTTTTTTGGGTGCAAACCCCGGACTTTGCAAAACAATCTCCGCCCCCGAGAGGATATTTAATCTGCAACAAGAATCGCAGCTCGCGGAGGTAAAGTTGAGAGTGGAAGGGCTGCCGGACCTCGTGCCCCGTGGGGACTCGAACCCCGCGGACCGAGGATGCGATTCTCCCTCCCGGCGGCTGCCCCCAGGACGCGGCTTTCGCCTGGACTGAGCGGGACCGGACTGTAACTTATTAAAGACGCGCACGTAGTGGCGATTGGGGCATAAACAGCGACACGAACTCCGGTCTGGTGCCGGAGGCTGCCTCTGCTGCCGAACAGCTGCTCGCTCCGTGCTCCTGTCCCTCCGCCGTCCCGTTTTCAGAAGGGGATCCTGAGCTTTTTTCCTTTTTTTTTTTTTTTTTTTTAATTTTAAATTGTTGTGTGCATTTTATTTTGGGTGGTTGTTGACTTTTGCAGCTGGCTCAGCTGTTTTGGGGTCTTGTGGACTGCTGACGGCGGTTGCAGCAGCACTGCCTCTCGCCATGGCCAGCCCCACAGATAACAACGAGGGCTTCTTCTCGGATGTCAGAAAGGTGGGTTACTTGCGCAAACCCAAGAGCATGCATAAACGCTTTTTCGTGCTAAGGGCAGCCAGCGAGTCTGGACCCGCCCGGCTGGAGTATTACGAGAATGAGAAGAAATGGAGACACAAGTCGGGGGCCCCCAAGCGCTCCATCCCATTGGAAAGCTGCTTCAACATCAACAAGCGGGCTGACTCCAAGAACAAGCACCTGGTGGCCCTCTACACCAAGGACGAGCACTTTGCCATCGCAGCTGACAGTGAACTGGAACAGGAGAGCTGGTACCAAGCGCTGCTGCAGTTGCACAACAGGGCCAAGGGCCACCACCACCTCCACCACCATCATCACCACCACCACAGTGATGTCACCTTTGGGGGCAGCAGCGTGGGGCTGGGGGAAGCAGGTGAGGACAGCTATGGCGAGGTAGCCCCTGGCCCAGCTTTTAAGGAAGTTTGGCAAGTAATTCTGAAGCCTAAGGGGCTAGGCCAGACAAAGAACCTGATTGGCATCTACCGCCTGTGCCTGACTAACAAGACCATCAGCTTTGTAAAGCTGAATTCGGATGCGGCTGCTGTGGTGCTGCAGCTGCTCAATATCCGCCGTTGTGGACACTCTGAGAACTTCTTCTTCATCGAGGTGGGACGCTCGGCAGTGACCGGGCCTGGGGAGTTCTGGATGCAGGTGGATGACTCTGTGGTGGCACAGAACATGCATGAAACCATCCTGGAGGCCATGAGAGCCATGAGCGAGGAATTCCGACCGCGCAGCAAGAGCCAGTCCTCCTCCAATTGTTCCAACCCCATCTCTGTGCCCCTTCGTAGCAGGCACCACATCAACAACCCTCCGCCCAGCCAAGTGGGGCTCAGTCGCCGGTCCAGAACCGAGAGTGTTACAGCTACTTCCCCAGCTGGCGGTGGGGGAGGAGGTATGGGTGGCAAACCCAGCTCTTTCCGGGTCCGCGCATCCAGCGATGGGGAAGGCACCATGTCAAGGCCTGCCTCAGTGGATGGTAGCCCAGTTAGCCCCAGTGCCAACCGGACCCACTCGCACAGACACCGTGGCAACTCCAGGCTCCATCCTCCACTCAACCACAGCCGTTCCATCCCAATGCCTTCCTCGCGCTGCTCCCCGTCGGCCACCAGCCCAGTCAGCCTGTCATCCAGCAGCACCAGTGGCCATGGCTCCACATCAGACTGCCTGTTTCCACGAAGGTCCAGTGCTTCAGTTTCTGGCTCCCCTAGCGATGGTGGATTTATTTCTTCTGATGAATATGGTTCTAGCCCGTGTGATTTCCGCAACTCTTTTCGCAGTGTGACCCCGGACTCTCTAGGACACACCCCACCAGCTCGGGGCGATGAAGAGCTCAATTACATCTGCATGGGGGGGAAGGCTGCTTCGTCCTGCTGCAGCCTGGCAGCTCCCAATGGCCACTTCATCCCACGCACCTGCCACCCGCAGCAGCAGCCCCGCTATCCCAGCACATCATGCTGTCCCCGAGCTGGTAGCGAGGACATTGCTGACTTGGACAAGGCGTTCAGGAAACGGACTCACTCTGCGGGCACTTCACCCACCATCTCCCACCAGAAGACACCCTCCCAGTCTTCGGTGGCTTCCATTGAGGAGTATACGGAGATGTTGCCTTCTTACCCCTGTGGCAGCAGCCGGCTGCCCTCCTACCGGCACTCGGCCTTTGTGCCTACTCACTCCTACCCTGAGGAGTGTCTGGAGATGCACCACCTAGATGGCAGCCATCACAGGACCAACTCTGCTCCGCACACGGATGATGGCTACATGCCCATGTCCCCTGGCGTAGCCCCCTTGCCCAGCGGTGGGGCTGCCCCCAAGGGCGGTGATTACATGCCCATGAGCCCCAAGAGCGTGTCAGCCCCGCAGCAAATCATCAACCCTGGCAGAGGGGGCCGCCACCCTCAGGCTACGGTGGACTCCAACGGCTACATGATGATGTCCCCCAGCGGCAGCTACTCCCCGGACAGCGGCTCTGCCGGCTACGGCAAGATTTGGACGAACGGTGCCGGCCACCACCCAAAGCTCTCGGTGGAGAGCAACGAAGGGAAGCTGCCCTGCGGCGGCGGCGACTACATCAACATGTCCCCGGCCAGCGGCTCCACCACCAGCACGCCGCCCGACTGCTACTTCGGGGCGGCGGGGCAGCCGGGCGTCGAGGAGGCGGCCGCCGCGGTCCTCCACAAGCCCATCTACTCCTACTTCTCGTTGCCGCGCTCCTTCAAGCACGTGCACCGGCGGGCCGGCGGGCCGGCGGGAGAGGAGGGCAGCCCCCAGCCCCGCGTGGCGCTCGGCTCCGGCCGCCTCCTCTACGCCGCCGAGGACTCATCGTCCTCCACCAGCAGCGACAGTCTGGGCGGCCCCTGCGGCCCCGAGGGTCCCGCGCCGCGCTCGCAGCCCCCGCGCAAGGTGGACACGGCCGTGCAGACCAAGGGCCGCCTGGCGCGACCCACGCGGCTGTCGCTGGGCGGCCCCAAGGCCAGCACCCTGCCGCGGGCCCGCGAGCAGCCCCCTCCGCTACCGCCCCCGGAGCCCAAGAGCCCCGGCGAGTACGTGAACATCGAGTTCGTCCCCGGGAACAAGCCGCCTTTCCCCTCGGCCGCCCCGGGGCTGCCGCGGCCGCCGGGCGGGGAGGCCGCCGAAGAGTACATGAACATGGAGCTGGGGCCGCCCCGCGCCCACTGCCCCAGCGCCTTCGCCGCCGCGCGGGCGGCCCCCGCGGCACGGCCGGGTCGCGGTGCGGCCCCCCCCGGCCGGGACTACGTGAGCGTGCAGCTGGGGGGCTCCTGCTCGGACTGCGCCGACAGCCCCTCGCCCTCCTCGCCCGCTCCGCTGCTCGGCTACGCCGACGCGCGAGCGGGCCGCTCCGCCGCTGAGAAGCCGCCGCCGGCCGCCGCCGCTTCCCCCGAGCTGCCGCGGTCCCCGGCTGAGCTGGCGGCGGCGCCGCCGCGCTCCTCCTCCCTACTCGGGGGCCCCGGCGCGGGCAGCGCCTTCACCCGCGTCAGCCTCAGCCCCGGCCGTAACCAGAGCGCCAAGGTGATCCGCGCCGACCCGCAGGGCGGCCGCCGGCGGCACAGTTCCGAGACTTTCTCGTCCACGCCGAGCACCGCCCGCGGGGCGGCAGGCGGCGGCGGCGGCGGTCCCGGGGCGCCGTTCCCCTGCGGCGGCGCGGGAGGCGCCGAGGAGGTGAAGCGCCACAGCTCGGCCTCCTTCGAGAACGTGTGGCTGCGGCCCGCCGCCGGAGAGCCGCCGTCCGCTAGCAGGGGGCCCGGGGCCGCGCTGGAGAACGGACTCAACTACATCGACCTGGACTTGGTGAAGGACTGCGGCCACCGCCGCCACCACCTGCACCCCCCCGCGGAGGGCGCCTCCGGCCCGGGGGGGAAACCGCCGCAGCCCCGCTCCCCGCGCGGGAGCAGCCACTCCAGCGACGACCCGAGCGCGTACGCCAGCATCAGCTTCCAGAAGCGGGAGGAGCCCTAGGAGCCGGCCGGGAAGGTGAGCTCCGGGGGCGCGGCCTCGCGGGGAGCTCTGCGGTGCCCTCGCGAGGGGGAGGGGCGCGGCGCTGTGACCCCCGGGGATCCCGGGGCCGGGGGGGGGGGCGTGACCCCGCGGTGTCTCGGGCCCGTTCCCGGAGTGCGGTGTTCGGGGGCGGCCCGGTTGCTGTGGCCCCGTCCCGGAAGGTACTGCTGAGATGCGACTGCTGATACCGGGTGTGGACTGCGCGGGTGCGGCGTTGCGGTGCGTAGTTACTGTGTGGTCTGTAGAAAATGAAAATGTGAATTGGCTGAGAGCATGGGGCTGGAAATAGGAAGCTCCGGTTTTAATCCTCCTTTGGCTAGCGCTTGCTCCTGCGGCTCGGGAGGGCGGCGAGCCACGCTACTCGTGTTTTTCCACGTGTAGAACTCTGCTGGCTGCATCATCTCACAAGGCTGTGCTGAACTGGGACTCAGCTAGGTTTGGAAAGTGCTTTGAATTTGGGAAGGGCTTAGGAGTCTTCAAATTGTTATGTCCACCGTTTGTGCTTCAGTTGATGTGGAGCATGGCTGCCCCATGCTCGTGGCAGTGTTGCAGGCAGCATGAGAAGCAGGCCCCAAAAACGTGCCTTTGTCATAGGCCAAACTGGTGTGTTTTGTTTTTCCCTAAAGCTTTCCACTTTTCATTTGGAAAAGCCCTTTGCTGGGCTGTTGCA
This sequence comes from Lagopus muta, assembly GCF_023343835.1. Classification (NCBI taxonomy): domain Eukaryota; kingdom Metazoa; phylum Chordata; class Aves; order Galliformes; family Phasianidae; genus Lagopus; species Lagopus muta. Next base: position 14,725,954 of record NC_064441.1, read on the forward strand.
TCTTGGTTGCAGGTAGCTGATGAGTAGAGGTGTGGCCACCAACAGTGCTGCAGTTCTGCTCTGTGGAAACTTGATGCAGCTGAGCGCAAACATATCTGGTCCAGGAGCTGCTGCAGCACAATGCAGGTGTGGGAGTCACTCCATGAAAGGTGACTGCTGATGTGCACTGGCAGCCAGCTCCCTGGTTAGCTCTGTCATTACATGTGCTGTTAGCAGCTCTTGCTGTATTTGAGCAACAGCAGTCCCAGTAGTGTCAATGGATGTTGGCACAGATGGTGTACATGGTGGTGTGAGGGGATGAGTTTCATACTGCTCTTTATTATTTTGTTGTAAGTATAATGAAGTACGATAAATGTGCTGCTTGTATCATGCATTCGCTTGGTGCAAGGGTGGGATGCTCAGGACCAGAGCTTCCATTTTGCATGGTGACAGTGTTTATAGAACCTGAACAAAGACAGAACAGGCTGTCTGTATTTGCTGCCTGTTTGAGCAGTGCACTCATAGATGTTGGTCTTACAGGACTTGCAAAGGCCAGAACCAGTTCAGAGTTCAAAGAGAGGTCTCAGATTAGCACAGGTGTTGCTGCTCTGGCTTGGATGGTGGCAGGAAGGAAATGTTTTGTTTGTGTCCATGTGGCTGTTACAGTGCTCAGTGACCAGATGCACTGCGCTGTATGGTACTCTGTGGGAGCCCTGCCAGGGCTCTGGGGTGTCCCGGTCCGCATTGCCCTGAGCTCCTGCAGAGGTTTGCCAGAGGATGCAGCATGCTGTTTTGAGACTCCCATTGATAGGAGTATTGCTGTTCTTCCCTGTTCTGCGCTAAGACTGGAGAAGCAGGTGCCAAAGAAATCTGGCACTGAGGTCTGGGGGAGTGATGAACATGTGCAGGAGTCAGAAACTGTGGGTCTGAGGGGCGGCTGTGCCACAGCTGTTCCCTTGCAGATTTTCAAAGATGTGCTTACTTTGCTGTTGACACCTCGCTTTAATTGATCCCATGTGTCACCTTAACACAAAGGCTGTGGCAAAGCTCTCCATCCATCCCAGCAGTGGGGAGGTCCCTGCCGGAGCTGTGCTGATCAGTGGGACAGAATGTGCCCACCTGTCCAAGGAACATGCTGAAAACACCACATGGCTGCTTGCAGAGGGGCGTGATGAAAGGTGTTGTCTAATAGAGGAATTGCTGTTTGAAGTTAGCTCTTCTTCCCCCAAATTAGGATTGGGTTAAGCAAGTAGAACTTCTCCTGGGAGGCCAGGAAGAGTCGATCTGTAATTATGTGGGTAGTCTGCAGCCATGCTGCCCTATGCCCTCCCCATCACTCAGCTCAGCTGCCTACTCAGATGTTAACCCATCAGGCTCCTATTTCTCATGCTGGATTCCTTGCCATCAGATGGAACTTTCCTCACAAAGTTCAGCCTAACTAGTTCATCTTGAGTTCATTAGAGGAAAAAAAATGAATTGTCCATGATAGACCATGCTTAAATCTTTTTGTTGTCAAGTCCTCAGACTTTTGTTGCTTTGGAGGTGGAATTGAGGTTTGGCAGGGTAATCAGCCTGCGCTACTGTACCTAATGCCATGCTTGAGATACTCTGCCTCAAGGTGAGAGGTTTATTGGCCCGCAGGCATTGTGCTCGCACATGCCTGGAACAGTTGTGGAGAACCTTAAGGTAAACCATTCCGTGCTGGCATGAGTAGGGACTGTGCTCCAAGTCTGAAGCTTTGTGCACCCCTTCCAAGGGGCGGCCATGCAGGTTCCATCTCACCCTGTGTCACCTTGCACTGCTCCTGTGCAGCAGATGTGCAGGTGCTGCCTGGAAGGGCAAGCAGGCGGCTGTTGTTGGTCCTTCTGCTGCCTGAACAGTGTGGAAGAGTAAGGAAAAACCACTCGGAATATAGCAGATACAGAGAGAGACAACCAGGCCTGGTGAGGGAGAGCTGAAGCTGCAGGTATCAGTAAGGGATGGGGAAGGCTGCTTCAAGTGCCCTTTCTTTGCTCTCCATCTCTTGCATAGCTGTGGGTTTTTATTTATCCCTTTAATCTCAGAAGTGGCGGAAGAACTGTGCCTATTCAGTTTTCTTTCTCCCTCTCCATAGAGCAGGCTTCTTTTCCCCTTCCCCCCAGTGAAGGCCAAAACTATCTGGATAACTCTTGTTTTATCCATTCAGGAATGTTTTCTTGTTCCAGGCTACAAGGCAAGGACCTCACATGTTTGCCATTCAACTCCCAGTGGGTAAAATGGTTGCTGCTGCTCTGCTGCAAGCCAGCAGCTCCTGTCTTTGTCCTGCTGCTGCCCAGTCCTTCCCCTTGTCCATGTCACTTGCAGGTTGCTGGGGCATTACACTCTTAAAGTTTCTTTTAACTTCTTTGAAGTGTTCTTGTTTCTCTGAACAGTAAAGATACTGGCTTAAACAATCGTGTAGATTTTCGAATAATAAAAGAATAAATAGATCTTTCCCACCCTCAGCTCTTCTCTGCACTCTCTCAAATCCCATTGCTTCCATTGTCACACACTGTGGGCTGTTTCCTAACATCTGGCCCTGTCTTAGCCTTTGTAGCTCTCTTCTCTCATTCTTTTAAAAGTGCAACAGTGAAACTGCTGGGAGCTCCCCTGCCCACACACTTTCTTCTGCTTAGGAGAACTGGGGACTGATTCATGTGCTGAGATCAGCCCGTGGCTCCTCAGTGCTTGGATCCTGTGGCAGGTAGATTTCTGTGCTGCAGTAGCCAAATCCTGCTGGAAAACACCAGCCTGTGGCATGAAGCTGAGGTGAAGTTTGGGGAGTGGTGTTGCATTTTAAGGCATTTTATTCCTGCTTAGGATCTCGCGTGCCCAGGTGATTAGACGTAGGAAGCACATTCTCAACTTTGGGATTGGTACGAGAAGAGAAACCTCCTAGGAGTATCAGGGGTATGAAGATGAACTGCAGTTAGCTTGTGCTCAGAGCATGCAATCCAAAAATATTCCAGAAAGGAAGGCAGTATATGTTGGCATACGAATAACAGGAAAGGCTGAAGCAGGATCACAGAATGAGGCAGGTATGTGGCTTTGATCTCCGGAGCTTCAAAGCACAGGCATTATTCCCCCGCCTCATTTCCATTTTGTTGATGAGCATGAGAACTTGTGAAAGTGAGTGCTAATAACACTGAATAGTTTATGTGTAGCCCGAACAAGTGGTGACTTGGCTCCCTTGCAGCTGTAGCAATGCCTCTTTGCCTAATGCGTGGTGGGGCTTTGGTGCTGTAGGACAGCCAGACAAGGTGCAACAACAGCCGTAAGGGGATCGTGCCTTGTGTCTGGCTCTAGATAAGGCAGGGCTCTATTGAGGTGAAAAATGGAAATATTTTTTGTGTCTCCTGAAGATATACATTAGGGCAAACAGAAGATTACTCTTGTATTAGTGTCCAGTATAAGTGAGATGGCTTCTTGGGGTGTTGCTTTCTATTTTATTTTATTTATTTTTTATTAATTTTCTATAATCGGATTTGCTTCTGCAAGTTAAAAACTTGAGGTGAACAAATGAAACAAAAAATTACCAAAGCAAGATGTGTACCATTAAAATAAGTGTGTGGGGTAAGGTTCTTTCCAGAACTGAAAGAACAGAAGTTCCCCTACTTCTGGATCGGCACCAACACAAATACCAGTGTGTTATGAAAGTTTTCCGTGCTCTGTGGGCATTACTGTAGTCAAAACTGTGCATTACTTACTGTGTGAGCACACCAGTTTTCCCCAAACCTAATTATTTGCCAGAATTGAGCCTGTCTCCACGTATCTGCATATTTGCAGTTGTCCTGTTTAACAAAAACACAAACTTATAATTGCATTTTTTTGTTCATTTGTTTTTGTAGTTTGGACAGTAGATCCACTCCTACATTAAATTTTAATACTCATTTATTCCCTCCTCCTTTAGTTTTAATGACAAGTTTCTCAAGACTTCTCTTTTTTGTTTTCCTGGCTTAAAAACTGTAACTGTATGATTTATTAACTAGTGCAGTAGATAATGAAGTACTATCAGGACTTGTTTACCCCATGGGTTCCATGTTTATCATAGAATCGTAGTGTCATTAAGGTCTGAAAAGACCACTAAGATCATCTAGTCCAACTGTTGGCCACCCCACCAGCCACGTCCCTCAGTGCTGCATCTCCACGTTACTTGAACACCTCCAGGGCTGGTGACCCCCCACCTCCCTGGGCAGCTGTGCCAGTGCCTCACCACACTGTCTGAGAAGAAATTGTTTGTGATACCCACCTGAATCTCCCCTGGCACAACTTGAGGCCATTCCCTCTCATCCTTTCACTGTTACCCAGGGGTAGAGGCCAAGCCCTGCCTCACCATGACCTTCTTTCAGGGAGTTGTAGAGAGCAGTGAGGTCTCCCCTGAGCTTCTTCTGGACTGAACATCCAGTTCCCTCAGCTGCTCTCCATAAGACTTGTGCTCCACACCCTTCACAGCTCCCTTGCCCTTGTCTGGATACACTCCAGGGCCTCAGTGTCTTTCTTGCAGTGAGGGGCCCAATGTCAATGTTTTAACTGGTTTCTGAATATGGTTTAATTTTGGAAATGAAACAACATTGCAGGGCAAGGAGGACACTCATTTTTAACTAGCAGCTGTGGAGAATCACGTGTGTTTACTTAGATAACGCTCATAAGAGGGGAAATACAACTCCTAAATTAGGTACAAAACAAAGAAGAGTGAGTGAACTTTGATATCCAAGAAAGTATTGTTGTTACGAAATGTGTGGTGAAAGGAAAACTGCATTCACACAGATTTTCTTTAACTGCAGTATTTTTTTCTTAACTCTGCACTGATTGGGCAGTTACAATAAATTCCATTAAAACAGGTTCACTGGAGTTTCACAATTTTTCTTCTGGACTAGGAAGTATGGATTCCTTTAAAATTCTTTAATGTAAGTAATATCTTGTGAAAGAAAACCTTAAATGGCAAAAATGTTGTGGCTTGTTCCATCAGGTCTTGGGGTTTTCACTTTGTGATAAGAGCTGCAATGCAAAGATGTTAATATTAACAAATGTATCTAAGTTCGCAATTTGTCAGAATGTTAAAAGCTGGCTCTTGGTGTTCTATATGGAGTGCATTGCATTACCCGTTTGTAAAAGTGAGTAGCATTATGCTGTTTTTACCTCCTTCTGCCTTCTAGATGAATGGTAATCGTGATGGTTATTATTCTGAATTTGTGAGATAAAGGTAGTGAAGGAGAGGTGTCGGTGACTTAAAAAAGATTCTCAAGTTCAACGGCTTTATTCTCTGCTTACAGAAATGTTGAAAAATAGAACAAAAGGCAAGGTGTGAACAGATAAAGGAGGTTTAAATAAGTCTGGCACACTTTAACTAACTAAAAGATGTCTTGATATATATCTCTCTGATCATGCTTGACACATCTAGGTCATGTTCTCTGAAGGCTGTTATTAGAGATTTAACCTTGGGTAATTGCAAACTGTATATTCTTCAGAGCGGTGTTTGATCAGGTTCGTGGGGCAGCAAAAGTTTGCGTGTGTTCAACTGTTTGTATTAATTTGGGAGTCTGGTTAAGGGATCTGCTGTCAGCCACCTGAACCGTACGATGAGATGTACCCGGGCTGTGGCATAGCATGCAGGTTTGCCCGCGTACCACTTGTCAGCTGTTGTAAAGTCCCATTTATTTGGAAACTGGGGATGTGGAAAAAATGACCGATTAGGTTTTCAAGAAAGGTACAGTTCAGGAGAAAGGAATTAGGTTATAGGGGTGTTCCACTCGTTGCAGTTAGCAGAACCACTGAAGTGTGCTTGTACGATTGAACTGTCTGACTAAACATGTTATAAATGCAGTGTGGGAACATCTGCAACTACAATTTAATTTGCTATTTCTTTGTATTTTTTATTTTCCAAGTCTGTGTAGGTTGGATATTAGTAAGTCACTAGGGTACCTAAGCACTGGATGGAGTCTGAGGAAAAACAGAAAATATCCATCAGCCTTGATTCTTGTCCTCCTTCAGTGCTTTGGCTTTCTGTGTAGTGCACAAGTGTTTGCTAAAATGTAACTGTGAGGTGGGAACTCCTTAAGTTGGCTGTGCAACTCAATAAAATGCATAACCAAGCTCTGCAGGAGAGCTTTCCTTCAGTAGAGCAGTTCTCTGAAGGTGTAAAAAAAGAAAAGCTCCACACAAGTGAAGAGTGGACCAGTGATTGCGAGTTCCTTCTGCCAGTATTTGACTGAATTTACACTTAAATCAAAATAAACAAAAAAAACACAAAACAAAACAGCAATAACAAAAGCAACAGACAACTGAACAACAGTCCTTTATTCCTGCCTTGAGATAATGCACATGTAGACATCATCAGTGACATGTTGTTAAACACTGTGTCCAAATGTATATCTTGGCCAAGAGAATGAAACAACCTCCAGAAGTGTACATTGAGGTGGGAGATTGTCTGAGTTTGTTGCTCCTCTTACTGCGTATCTCAGTTTGAGTCTTGCTTGCCAGTCTGTAGGTGACAGCGGGGGAGTGGAGCAGAGATGTGGAGCTGGAGACACCATGGCTGCAGCCAGGGCTTCCCTGCTTTGGTTCTGACTCAAGCTTCCTGTACTCCAGAGGTGCAGGAGAGATCTGAAGTGACAGCTGATTGTGTCAGTGAGGAAACCTAGATTAAAATACTTGGTGGTAATTCATCTTCATGAATTACATGAAATGCAGCCTGGTCTGCATTTAAAGAGCAAGGTAGGAAAGGATTTTTTTTTACCCATAGAGAATGAGAATAAATAACGTTTTACTTTGGAATATATCCTTAAGGATATTTCCCTCCATAGACTGCTTGCATTTCATGGAAGAGACCAATGGAGGTAGCTCAGATGCAGTTGTTGAAAGAGGTAGGAAGGTGGGAAAGGATCTGGAGGGCAAGAGGTGTGAGGAGCAGCTGAGGGCCCTGGGTCCAGCCCAGAGCAGAGGAGCTGAGGGGAGACCTCATGGCAGCTGTAGCTCCTCACAGGGAGCAGAGGGCACAGGTGGGCACAGAACAGATCCCAGGTCAGTGGGCAAAGCCCCGAGCTGCCAGAGTCCAAGAAGCATTTGGACACTGCTCTCAGAGATGGGGTTCGGGTGGTCCTGTGTGGAGCCGAAGGCTGGACTTGAGAATCTTTGTGTGGGTCCCTTCCAACTCAGGATATTCAATGGTTTTGTGGCAACTAGTCTTGCTCAGAGGATTTGGAATGATTTGGATTTCAGTGAGGTAATAGATTGCTTGTTGTGGGAATGCGGATGTTTATGATGGCTGTAAGAAGAGGAGTGAGCCATGCTCTTCTTGCAGCGCTAGTAAATTCAAGCCAAACAGTTTTCATCTGGTGAAAATAAGTGATACTCCAAATCCTTGTGATGGTCAAAGTTTGTTTTGGGCAAGTCACTGCTGTGATAAAAGTGAAAAAAGTGCCTCTCTTTCTGTCCGCTACATTTAACCTATTTGTGTTTTTGACTTCCCTGCTCACACAGCACAGGCACAGGTGTTTCTGAAGTCTAAATGTGCTGAAATCAACTGAAACAAAGGAAACCTGTAGTTGAGGAATCTCAAAAAGCTGCTGCATCCTGGGTGTGGCCCTGCAAGCTGTTTGGGCAGACTGAGGCAGCTTGCTGTACTGAAAGGCTCTGCTCGTGCTGTTCCTCTCAGGCTGGGCTGCCTGTGTTCTTCTGGGGCACTTCTCTGCAGCACATCAGGGAGCTGCTGAGGTGTGCTGGGAGGAGAGGGCTGAGGCCAGGTGTCTGTAGCAGTCCTGTGTCATCCTGTACAAGTAAACGGTGGCTGTGGTTAGGCTGGCTTATTAGTTAGCAACTGTTTATATTTCTCCGTTTTGCATGTAGCAGCATTCAGTTTTCTGAGAAACAGCAAAATAAAATGAGGAATGTAGTTTGTTTAGGAAGCTGTAGGTTGAAAGCTGTAAATATTTTTCTTATTGAAAGTTAATATTTGTTCTAGTGTCAGTATTTCAGAAATAATGTTGTATTTTGTTGACTTTATAATCATCTGGTGAACGTGCTGCTGAATGTCCTTGAATTCCTTGGACAGCTGATGTGGGTGGGTAGCCAAAGGGATGTAAGTCTGTCTGGGAGGGAGGCAGAGGCAGGTGAGGGTAAATAGCAGAGGGTGGCACATAGGTGTGCTGTGCCTGCTGCTGCGCTTTGAGCAGCGACGAGACTTCACTCTTCAGTGGAGCCAGTTAATTTATATCTGGTTTTGAATGCTTCAAACAGTATCGGGGTTCTTAAACAATGAAACAAAGCTCTCCAATAAGTTTCATTCTTTCGGGTACGCAGCTTTTCCTCACAAGCTGCGGTACAAGGGAAAAGCCCTCCTGGAGGTGTGCAGGCATGTAGCTAGGGCATGTTTTTTCAGGCCTTTGAACTAGGTTAGGAATGTGTCTCAAGATGGAAGAATGAATAGTTATTTGGTGCTCTTAGCCTGCAGGCTTGAAGCCAGAGAGGAATGTTATTGTGTCTTCAGCGCCTGGCGAGCACAGCCGTGTTGTACGGGGACTGGCATGGCTCAGTGCCACCCTGCACACAGCTGCTGGCCACCAGCAGTGTTTCCTCAGTTGCAAGGCTCTGGGAAACCAGGGGTATATCTTCAATTAGGAAATGCCCTTTAGAGCAAAGGGATTGCAGCACAGAAGTATACCAGCCTAAGAAAACTCTCTGATTACACTGATGTGATTCTCTGAACCCAAATCCCCCTTTTCCCACCTCTCTCTATGAAGTGCTTTCCTGGGAAGAGAATAAGTATTTACATTTCTCTGAAGTTCTGCTTTGACCCTGGGGTGGTGGCAGTCTGCCCCTGGAGAGAAAGGCAAGCAGAGGCTGAGAAAGTAGGGTGGTTCAGGTTGGAATAACCCTTGCAAGGTTTTCTGAAAAATAAACCTCTATTCAGAATGAATTGTGCTTTAATATGCTGGTGTTAGCTAAACTAAGACGGACCTGTTCAGTCAGCGCAATTCTCAAATGCCACTGCTGTAGTGAGTGTGATTGGTGAAGTATCCAGAATTGGGATTTCAGGCACTGAACACTCACATTTAAGAACAGCAGCCACTGCAGAACTTTGGGTTTATTTCAGTATATGACCATTGTAATTACATGAGTGGTTTATTCAAAGCTGAGTGAGATCAGCTGAAAGTGAAAAGAGAAAAATGGATTTCATTTCTTCGGTTGTTTAATTTACCAAAAAACAAACAAACAAACAAAAAAAACCAAACCAAAACAAAAAACCAAAAAACACCTTTACTAAATGTGAGATATGTAACCAGGCCCACTCAGTTTCACCTACTAAATATAGAAGAGTCTTTAATACAGTAAATTACTGTTAAATGCAGAGTTTATTTTGTTAAGCAACTTATTTATGTATTCATGTATTTCAACATTTCATTGGGATTTTCATTCAGTCTCAGCTTGACAAGTCAGAAATGGGAGATTGAACCAACTAGTAAATGATGACTTCTACTGGCCATTAATTTTATTGGTCAAGAATCTGCATAAATATACACTAATGGTATTATCTAACTGGGAATTACACCAAATGCTAAATTAAAAGGTTATATTGCAAATCAGCATGATTTAGTGGTTATCACTCTTTAAGAATGACCATTAAGAACATAAAAAGATAAGTTTCCTCATTTGCTAATCTAAATGTGATTATTTTAATGACTTTAATTTGAATTAATCCACCATGAAGTCAAGTGTCAGTATATACATGATAATTAAATATACTTGAACTGATACGATCATGCAGAAATAGAGCATAGCCACAGAAAAGACCTGGTTCCAGGACCTTGTGTGATCTAGAGAGAGGAAAGCAGACAAAACATGATGCAGTAAGAGACTGGGAGGGTGCAAGAAGAGGACAAAGCACAAGGGCAGGGAAGTGATGCTTAAACGCAGGGAAGATGGGAGAACTGGGCAGGCCGTGTTGCTTGGCTGGCCTGTTAGTGGGTTGTCTTTGAGTGGAGTTTTACAAAGTTGGAGAAGGCAAAGTTGTGTAGGAAGGGGTACAAGGAATGAGTGAGCAGGAGAAGGAATTGGAATAATGCTGGCAGCTCGCATTTCAGTCAGTGTAATTGAGCTTTAATGACTTGAATGACTCATAGTCTCTTTGCTTGATAGGTTGCTACAAAATTTTAAACATAGGTATGAATTAAGTTACTTACACTGATTTCATTGTATGGTTGCGGTAGTAGAAAGATGTGCCAAGGATTGTCAGAGGAAAAGAGAAAAAAAATGGTATAAGATGTCGCTAACATTTTTGCAAACATATTTTGGAGGAAAGTTTGCATGATGATCCTTCTGCGTGAAGGATCTTCTCATCTTGGTGGGGGAGGGGGAGGAGTCTTGAGTTAACTTGAATTGCTGTAACCTACTTGAAGCTGATGGGACTAGGGCAACATACCTCCTTTCAGAGTCTGTCCCTTTAAACTTTTTTCCCCTCTGTAAGCTGTTACTACATTGTTCTGTTTGAATTAATAACGTCCCCATTAGTTTTAATTAGCTCTGCTAACGAGTTACTTCTAAAGTGCTACAAAATGATCTGTAATTCAGTGTCTGATTTATCTCCTACCTTGGGTATTTCATCTTTTCCGAAAATTCTTCTCCTGCAGCTCGGTGAAGACATTTGATCTGTCTTGATTTGAGCTTGTTTGGTTCTACGTTTGTTAGAGTAGCTCATCAGCTGTTATTCCTTTAGCAGATAACTCCTGTGATGTTAATTGTGTTTTATGGATTTGGGTCACATCTTTGCATTTGTGTTTAGGCTGAAGAAACAGGTAGAGGCAAAAGTCTGCTGAATGCTGAGTATTCTGAATAAATGGGACAGCAGAACACTTAGTTGCAGTGTTTGTGTTGTAGGACTTGAATGGTTTCTGTGGCTTTGCAGCCTGTGGGTTGGGTCTTTCAGCCCCAAGAAGCTTTTTGCATGGTGGAGTGGGGGTGCTGGATTTGATTCCTAGTGGTTTTATCAAAATGGGTTTGCTTCTTCGCTCTTTATGGAGGTACCACTATAAAATAGGAATGTAAGTATAGCTGCATGTGTACTATTGAATAGAACACTTTTCCATTAGGGTTTGTTTTTGTTCTGGTGAAAAATAGCAAGCTGTTTCTGAGATGAGGCATTCTTCACTGGTGAAGCTGCTGCTGTAGTATCCATAGTGGTACAGCCATCTGTGCTTGATATCTGTCCAAACAAATATTTTCCCTCAGACCAGAAGCCTCACTGACAAGCTAAGTTCCTAGTTTAGATAAGGCCATGTGTACAAGGAGAACGATTTCAGGTGAATGTGCCACTCATCCCTGCTGCAGTCAGAAGCAGAATGGGTCTGCACCCAGTCCTGGTTCACACTCAGAGATGATAGGAGGATTCAGTAAATCACAGACTGACACAAGGAAGTATCAGTCTCTCTAAAACATACCCTGCTGAAGAGGCAGCAGCTCAGATGAGTCTGTGGAAGAAAATTGTTGTCCGTTCATTAAAAAATCTTTTACTTGTTCTCCCCTGTGGTGTGGTATAAAAACTGAAAGTGTATTGTTGAGCAGACTTGTGATGGCGAGGGCAAAGCTTGCTTTAACTGCTTGATGAGCTTCTAGCACTCCGATCTGCATTAGGGAGTAAGCTCTTAAAGATAGCTTTGCTGCTCCTCAGAATGGTTCCAGATGGAGTTTTGGTGCAGCTGGAGGATTAACATGCCTCAAGAGCTACTAGAATCATCTGTGGCTTGACTTTTTGTTCATTCCTTCACTTCGTTTCTCTGTAGCTTCCTGTTTTAAGCCTTATTTATTAAGAAGTGTTACTGCACTCTGTTTTTCAAACTACTGTGTCATTAATTTGGCAGGAGAGAAGAAAGGTTAAAGTTCCTCCTTACCTTCTCCCCCTCTCCAGTGAAATTTTTGATTGTTCTCTTTAATGAGTCATTTTTTTCTACAGCTGAAGTTAATTTAACGGCTCATCCAAACAATGAATGTTTTCTGAGCGAGGAAGCGAGGGAACTCCAGTTCTTTTCCCTTTTCTTTGTGTAAAGGTATGTCCTGGGCGTTTCCAAAAAATGTGGAAAAGAGCACAGACACAGATTTCTTACAGTTTTGCAGAAAGAAACTTCTTTATGTGTGTGTTGTTGTTTTTGTTTTTTTTTCAAATGAGCTTGTCTTACTGTGTTTAGGTTTCGTTCCTCCTCCTCACAGATTCATAGAAATCCACCAGTCCAGATAGATGAGTAGTTTTTTCCCATCTTAAGGGGCTCTGGCAGTGCAAGTATTTTGGCACCTTGTGATTGGTGTGCTTGCCTGTCAGTGACAGGATTCCCTCTGGTTCATTCTGCTGTGGCAGCTGAAGGTCACACAGCACACTCTTCATTTGCCATCTGGCAGTTTATTATTAGCAATGGTATGGAAAGAAGCAATAGGAAAAGCAGGACCAGAATGGCCAACGTATCACATGTTGCAGATGTGCAGTGCAGGCTGGGTTCCTGTGGCACCTGCTTGCCTGCCAGCCTGCGGGCAGCGCTGCCATGTGCTGCAGTCTGGCTCTGTGGGTCTTCCCCACATCCACGGTCGCCGTTGGGGTCCATTTGTAGTTGGAATTGCAGTGCCTTAGGAAGATAGATTTTGCTTTGCCTTCTGAGTGCCACTATGATGTTTTAAAATCAGATTATCCTTTGTGCCATTACCTCAAGGGCAGCAGGAAGGGATGGCTGTGCTTATGTGTTTGCACACTGTGGAGGAATGCCGTCCTTTTAGAGTTTGGTAGCAGAACTTCCATTGGCGCGAGTGGAGGGGAGCGCCCTCAGCCCTACAGATAGGGCAGATGGAAACAGATAGGGCTTGCAGTGCTGTGGTACAGCTCCATGTCCACAAGTGTTCCGTGGGTACTTTATCAGTGCTTAAAAGTTGATAGCAGATGTTCCTGAATTCTTAGTTTTTCTGGTTCAGATTTCCCATGCTGGAGCGTATGTGCACATCAGAAGGAGGGTTGTGTGCTCTGTGCTGTTGAAGCCAATGTGCTCAAGTTCATTGTTTTCTGGAGAAAAAGGGTCATCAAAGATTGGAAATGAAAATCACGTGTGAAATACTTCTGACATGTATGTCATAGATTTGTAAAATCTGTTTCATACTTCTGTTTGTGGAACATGGGGTGCTCTGATTTGGCTGCACAGTACCAAGTTATTGTGCGTCAGTGTCCTCACACAAGGCTTTGATTAAGCAAGAAAAAATGCTGTGATTTTAAAGGCTGGCTAGTGTACAAACTTGCACAGAGGAACAAAAAGTGTGAATTCAAGAAGTTAGCATTTTTTATGTGTTTTAGTACCATGCATAATAGTGGCTGGTCTGGGCAAAAAGAAAGCCATGAAATAAAGGGAAATACTCATTTCTACCTTTGGGAAAGACACAGAGATGTCTTTCGTAGCAGATCAGATTTTTATTTGTTTATTTTACAACTGGGTATGGTGTTAACCAGGGTAGGCTCAGTGACTGTTTACTTGTGGGCTATAGGTATGAGCAGCTATGAAGCTCAAGTTCCACGTGGCTCAGCCAGGCCTCCCTGCCCCCCATCTAAGTCCTCTATGGTTTTGATCGCAGCATATATTCCTGTGTTGAATTGGGCTGCTGATATGAATATGCTGTCTTTGATTTGGACCTCTTTCTCCAGCTGTGCATCTAAATATTGTGGATCGTAAAATTTAAGAGCTACCTTTTTATTCCTGCTTTCCCAATTCAGCTTTCGTCCAGAGTTTAATCATTTGAAGTAAGACCTATCTGCTGTTCTTCTTTGACCCTTGCTTGATTATTTTTCCTTCACCTAGTTCTGTATGTAGCTGAAAACACAAGCATCCTAGACTGTTGGGCCAACTGTATTTGTTCTTCTTTTGCAACATGTTGATAACTCTTGTTTTTTTCCACTGCATCAAAAATAAATGCCTTGTATGCTTGTGGAACCTTAATTAAACCTCTCCTTCGTCCAGCTGGCAAACAAGAGGTCACATTCCCTACTCTGTTCCAAACTTCATTGTTTTCCACTTAATTCCTACCTTTCTCCCCTAGTACTGCTGTTCTCTGCTGGCTGGGGGAGCCTGCACCACTGGAGCACTGCTCCCTTTTGTGTTCCTTGCACGTCATGTCAGGAGGAAGAAGGTGTTACTGGAGCAGGTGAGGCACCAAAAGGTCTCCAAACAGCCTCTAGATAAGGGAGTTTGCACCTCATCAGTTCGAAGTGTGAGTGGTACTGGTGTGTGGGTGCCCTGGCTGGCCCTTCAGGCTTACTGGCATGTGAAACCACTGCTGCACGTGGAACTGTCCCTGTGGCCTACGGAGGCATTCCTCCTGCTGCCTTCCTCCCAGCACAGGCACTTCCACCCCAGCAGGCACCTGGGGCAGAGCTCTGGGCTAGATGTGCCCTGATGTGGGGAGGGGAGAAATCAATTTTTAATTCATGTGCAGTTCAATTTAGCTAACAGAACAAATACAATGAGGCTTATTCTATAAACCTGTTGTTATCAACAGTGCATGAACTGGTAGTTTACATTGCTCATTGCATCCATTGACGTGCAGAGGATAGGTTAGTAATTTACTTTGCTATGAAGTGCCAGAGTGACACTTTTTTAGTGCCATGAGGCAGATTCTATCTGCATTTTGTTTCTGTGATCCACAGGCAAGTATTTTAGTTTGGGCTCTTTACCATCTCATTATTTGTTTGAAAGTTAAGAACAGATGTGCATTTCCTTGTTTTTATAACAAAGATGAAATACTTAAAACTCAAAGCATTCTTTCAAACAGGGAGAAATAAAGGTTTTTCCTCATTTTGCAGGACTAGGAAACTATGAACTTCAAGGGAAAACATTTTGGATAAACAAAGACTAGGTTCTAAAGACCAAAAATGTGTTAATGAAATTTTTACTTCAAAAGAAGAAACCTTGAGATTTACAACAAAACTGATGGGCAGTGCTGTGAGCAGTGCAGTGGGAAGAAGAAACCACGTCATCCCTGACCTCTGGCTGTGAAGGAATGAATGAGGCCGTGCCTCTGTAACCCACTGCTTATTTTTTGACTGTCCAAATGCTACTTGGTGTATCATGATAGTGAAGAGGTGTTCTAAGGCCTTATACTCTATGCAAGATGTTGGTTGCTTACAGGCTCAATCCGTGGCGCTCTCGTAAGGTTGTGTATCCTGTACTTCTTGCTTCAGCACAGTGACAGATATGAGTCTTCACTCTTTGGGTGAAGTTCTCTGGTTGAATTTGGGAAGGAGTGTGAGTAGTTGCACTGCTGCAGCTGTTTGTTCATTACTTGATGAGAAGTAGCCCAGCTGCATCCCTTGGCAAGTTGCACATGCAGCTCATGACACGTTGACAAATATCGCACTGTTTTTTCTCTCTACTTCGATGTTTCTACTTGTTTCTTTTCTGTCTCCCAGTAGATTTGCAAGGACAGGGGCTGTCATTTTATTCTATTTGCTCAGCAGTCGGCAAAGCGAGGCCTTTGCTCGTGTCTGAGGCTGCCATGTGTTATCATAGTGCAACCACAACAGTCACTGCTATCGCTGGTGGTTGAATCCTCTCCTGTGTTGTGCTGGGCCTTGTCTGAACCTGTATTTTGCTGCTGAGTTTCCATGTCTTCCTAAGGCCCAGAGCAGTGAGCCTCACCGACCTCTCAAAATGCTACTGCCAGGCCTTCTCTCTCTCTCTCTCTCCTTCCCAGTAGCTGTTTCTGTTGAAACATGGCCAGAAGTGCTGGCAGAGGGATTTTTTTCCAAGTCTGTATCATCAAGATTATACCTAGGAATACGAAGTGTGTACCACCTTCCTTTCCTCCGTGTTTAACTTTGAATCACACATGTAATTTCTGTCATTACCTTGTAATCTGTCTTGCTGCCTCTACTTGCTGATTGGAATTCAAGAATAACAGAGGCTTTTTAAAAAGCCTATCTTTCATTAGTCTGTAAGAATGGGGTCTTCTTTGATGTCAAGAGATATTTAGTTAAAAAGGAAATGACAAGACTATCTGCCTTTTTTTTCCTCTCCCTGTCAGCTCCATCTTCTCAGTGTGGTGGAGCAGACAGACCCAGTCTCTGCCCCAAGAACTGCCTGCACCTCAGAATTTGAAGAGGAAGGAAGAGCTTCTAATTGTTCCATTTTCTGACCCAGGTCATTTAAATTTCAACCTTCAGCGGTGATGAAACTGGATAGTCTGGGAGATTCCTCTTTTGGGGGCACGCGAGGGAGCACCAGGCCACTGACATAGCCAGGCAAAAGGCATCAAAACACACAGCATGATCACTGAGTGTGCAAGAGGAGAGCTGAGTTTAACAAACAGAGGTGCTAGGAAGCAGACTTCAAAGGGAGCACACCCTTCCCTTCTCCATCTGCGCTCTGCCATGGAGGAGAGGCAGGGAGTTCTCCAGTGGAAGTTTGCTTCCTACTTTTGCCTTGGGGAAGAAGTTCAGAGAGCTCTGAAATTAACTTAGAATTTCAGAGAGGCGAAAGGAAGAGAGAAGATAATTACGAATTTTGGTGCCAAAGCCATCATTCAGTAGTAGAAGTTTTTTATTCCTTCTTATACTTCAGGGGATAAAAAGGTGATGTTTTCTTTTCCCCTGTGTTTTCTTTTACTTTATTCTTTCTTAATGTGAATTACTACTAGCTTTCTTACCCACTACAATCTACAGATCTTCCCCCAGTGTTTATTGCTGAGGGCTGTTTGCGTTACTGAAGCACAGATAGACAGTTGCAGTATCTTTTTGAACAAAATGTTTGTGGTCCTTGTATTGCTGAAGTCCTTTCTCTAAGGTAGGGTATAGCTTTGATTCTGTTTGAGTTTTTTTCCATTCGCATATGAAACCATAAACTGTAAAGGGAACTCGATATACTTGTACTGTATTTGCAATTTAGATTGCAGAGTGTTTTGGAGTGCACATGTTTGGCTGCCAGTGAAACCACTGGCTGTGAGTCAGAAGGCATCGAATGCTGTTTGCTGAAGTGTCCTTAAGGGCGAGGTCATGTAAAGGATGGAAAAATGTTTCAGAGTGTTCTGGGAAGCAGGAGGAGGGGATTTGAGTCTTGTGAGCAGGTGACCTGGGGGGCTGCAGGGTATGTGTCAGCTTGCCTCTCCTGTATCCTGCAAGGCCGTTTTAGGTGAGGCAGCACAGTGTGCACCGCCGTGAGCCGTGATGCCGCGGGCTCTGTGGGGCGCTGGGGTTGTTCCTGCTTGGCTCCACACGGCACAGGGGATGGGGCAGCCAGTGGGGAGGCAGACCACAAGCTCCTTCTGGAAGGTACTGCAGCTGGCAGCCTGCTGCTGACAGACGCTCAGAGAGCGGCCTTGCTGCCTGCCCGCTCGCAGCGGGAGCCGCAGGATGGGAGCCGCAGGGATTTGGGAAATGGGGTAAAGTTCAGGCGCTCACCGCAGCTCGCAATGCGCCCAGCCACGCCAGCTGCCGCCCAGCTGTAGCCTCATCCTTCTTCCTTCTCTGCTCCTTTGGTTGAAGTGCATGCTGTTAGCATGCTCAGTTGGTATTCTTCAAACGTCGTGGCTTGCTGAAGCTGGGTCCTGGGACAGCGTTGCTTCTGCTGGAGAGTCTGGAGAGAGCTGTCAGAAAGCAGAGGGGTCGGCAGCACCAGCAGAACCTGTGCCATAGGCATACAGGGCTGTGCATGCCCTTCAGGCAGTTTGGACTCAAGCAAACACAGTGCTCACAAGCACTAAATTAAATGTTCTTCTTGAAAAGTGCACAGGCAGTAATTTTTTTTATTGTTGTCAATATACATACTGCTTCTTTTGGAATTTTACAGTTTGTTTTGCATTCTAATTTTGTTTTCTTCAGAATCATTAATTAGCACTGAAGTCCTTCTCCCCTGCTGCAAAATACCACCTCCTTAGACCACCAGCCAGTGTGTTTGGTGTGAATTGCACAGGCTGTATTTCAGTAGAGCTAGCAGCAGGCTTAGCTGTGTAGAAAGCTGCAGGGTTGCTGACAGAACCCATGCTTATGTGCAGGCTAGGCTGCACCTGACTAACAGTGCTGTGCTCTGATCTCACCCAACTGGGATGGGATTGGTCTTAAGTTTGCACCTCTCTGCGGCATCCATTATCCTTGTGGTCAAGCATGACCAGTTAATAAAGATGTAGGATAATAGATAATCATCTTAAATTCACTGACCTGTCATCATCATGTGCCTCATTTCCCTTAAAAACTTAATGCCTTAACAGATGAAAGTCGTGGTCCAGGGAACCTCAAATGAATAATTGGTTTGAGTTGGAGCAGGACAGATATAAATGAAAGCACACGAGCAGTGCTGGTCAGCTGAGGGCAAACGTGTCCTCTGTGCTGTGGTCTGTCAGTGAGGTGGGCTGAGGCCAAGCTCTGAGAAGCCACAAATACCAGACTTATAAGTGTGTCTTTCACATACTGCCTTCCTTTCATTTGTCAGCTCTTCAGTTTTCTCTTAGAAAGTACTGCATGTTTTAAAGGAAGTTTAATGTTTTTTAATGGCAAACGCAGATGGAAGAATTCAGAAGGTTTGAAACAGAGCAGAGAAGTTGAAAGGAGAGGAGTGATCTATAATGTTGGAGACGGTTACTGTCTGTCTTAAAGAGGTTATAAATGATGTTATTTATTGCATCTGGCTTTTTGTGGACAGCTGAGTATTTGTGCCAGGGTAAATGTGATAGTAGCAGTCGTTGTCCTCCTAACTAAGTTAATCAAAGCAGAGATGTGCAGGATCGGGTCCTTAGAACCGAAAGCGTGATTTAGCACAGCTAGTATCTCGAACGTGTGGTGGCAACTTATCACTAACAAGTTGTTGCTTACATGTTTTTCAGAATTTTTTGAAAACAAATTCTTCGTACAAAGGTAGTAAGGAAAGCAGAACTGAAATAGAAGCTATGTTACTATTTCAAAGCAGGAGTCTTGTTGCTTAAGACAATATTCACAAGGAAAGGACAGCAAATGTGATGTTGCAAGTAGAATGTCTTCTTCGGTTTATGAAATGGTATTTAAGGTTTTGGGTTGTCTTGTGGAATCAAAGCAGACAGAACATCTGGAGTTGGACAAGGAAGGAAATGATTTGTAGGATGAAAGAGCATTTGAGAATGGCTTTGTTTTAATGAACTAACTCATCTTTTTTTAAAAAATGTACGCAGACTATCATGATTGTAAAGATATTTAAATCATAAGGAAAAGGGAAGATAGAAGTCTGTGTAAGTAAGAAAGATGTTTTGTTTTTTCTTTCTCCTTCAAGAGCGGTTTGTCCCTTAACAATGTGAAAATGTTATTTTTACTTGTATGTTGAAGCCAACACCATTCCCTGTGCAGAATTGGAAAGTCAGAGCACGTTATGTGAGGGAATGGTGATGCATGGTAATTAGGAGCCAAATGGCTCTTTCCTTTTCCTCTTTTCCCAGAGGACTTGGAGCTGCTGGTTGTGTGGTCAAGACTGAGAGACTGCACCATGTTGCACCACACAGCATAATGCCTCAAGCTGTTCTCTATTCAGTGGGCACCACAGCAGTGTTAATATCTACTTTGTGAAATTTCTTACTACACAAATCTTTTTTTTTTTTTTTTTTTTTCCCTGCCTGGTCTTACTGATGCTTCCCACGTTACAGCTGTCTGCTCTGAAACCTCTTGCTCCTTCCATGATCTGGATTGCCATTTTCATATGCTTGGGAAGCCACAGGCCAGCTCTTGTTCTTTCTGAGGAACCCTCTGTCGGCTCTGCTGGGGCAGGAGGAGGTGTGCTGTGTCTCCCACCTCAGCATTCTGGCAAGACAGCGTTACAGAGGGATTCCTTCCTTGTTCTGCAGCAGTAAGTTGCTAGCAGCACCTATTTTTTTTCTGTTTAGGAGCAGAAATATTGTTTGGTTTGGTTTTTAACATCCAGCTGTTTGGTGACAGATGTGTGGAGGAAACACCAGCAGTGTGCAAGGCAGAGCAGCAAGTGCTGGGTTGAGAGGAGCTGATGGGCAGTGACCTCACTCTGCCTCTGCTTGGTCTGTGCCGGGCAGTGAGGAGGGGGCTGGCTGTCACCTTTGCTAAGCAGTTCCAAAAGTTCTGTGATTTTAGTGTGGCTATGCCATATTTGCTACTGGGTGCCGTAGTGCTGTGTTCTTCTGACTGGTTGGCTTGGAGGAAAACAAAAGAAGTTCATTACTTCGATTTGGTTGAAAGTGTTGTGCCTCCTACCCTGAGATTGACTCCAAGAAAGTCGTTCTGCTTTGCTTGCATTGAGAGCACAAACTTAGATGCCAGGTTGGCTAAATCCCCTAGCTATGGCTAAAAAATAGCTTTCTCTTTTAAAGTCCAGTCAACAGAACTTGATGAAACTCATTTTTAAAAATATGAAATGCTAAGGTAAGGAAAAATTAAGTAGAACGTAAAAAACAAAGATGGTGGATTAACCCTCATCCTCTGAGTTACAAATATTGAAGTTCCAGTTACTTCATTCAATACATAATAGAATACTTGGTGCACTTGCGCCAGGGCACACTGACTCACATAATGCAGTAAGACCTCAATTATGTCTTGTCCTGAGACAAGGCCACCTCTTGGCTGGTCAGCAGTGCCTTTTGGCATCGCAGCCCCCAGAAGGCATGGTGATCTCCTGGGCTATGCTAAGTCATTTGTTTCCTGCTCATCTTAAAGTATTGGAATGGGGTAAGTTCTTGAAATTGGAGGAGCGTGTAGATCAACGTTTGTCTGTTGAGGAGAAAATCAGAGGAAATGCTCTGAAAATACAGTATTCTTACTTGATCCTTCTATTTTTTTCCTAAGTAAACTGTAATTTCATAGGTGAAAAAGCACAATTGTATTTTTTTTCTTTTTTGCTGTAGAATAAACGAGGGACTGATGTTACTGTCAATAAATAGAGTGGCAGAGAATGTCCAAAAAATCCCCTTTCAGGCCAGAATTCAGGTCTTTCCATTCTCTGTTTCATGACAACAGTTTCTAATGTCTCAAAACACTTCTGGACGCTCTTCCCAAATTGGGTCCTATGGCAGAAAAAGAGAGTTTTGTGCTGTTCTCTACTGTCAGTCACGGAGGTGTGGTTATTCCTTTTTAATTTTTTATCTTTTTAAATTTTGTCGCTTATTTCTGTCTTAATAAATCTTCTGTCTTCTAGTAGTCTTACCACAGTGATAAAGTAGCTCTAGTGCTCTTGATTGATCTCGGTTGCTTTCCCTGTGGCTTGTAGGCATTACTCAAACCAAGAGCTTGATTTGTTAGCTTGTACCAGCCTCAAAATAGTTCCAGTTCTGGTGCAAACCAAGTAGTTAGATGCTATGTCAGCACAGAGAAATTCCAGAAGGCCATCATATAACTGAGTGGGCAAAAAAAAGCGGTAGATGAACCTCCACACAGGTAAACATAAGTCTTCAACTGTAAGTTTTTTCCAGTGAGGAAGAAATTAATGTAAATCATGGCAGTGTGATGCTGAGCTCAGACCTGATGACTGCAGCCTGGGAGAGGCCTCGATGTTATCACTGATAGTTCTCCAGAACCACTGCTTCAAATGTGAAACAGCAGCAGCTAAAACACAGACAGAAAACCCTGGTGTTGCCTTTGGCATCATCAGAAAAAGGTACTGAGAACAAGACGGTGTCGTTTTGCCAATGTTTAAAGCATTGTGTGCCCATGTTTGGAGCACTGGGTGCGGTTTTGGTGTCTGCACCTTAAAAAAGATGTCGTTTGGGGAAGGTACAGAGAAAGATTGCTCATAGGCAGGGAGTTGAATTTGCTTTTTATGTGGAACACTTTTTGTCATCTCCAAGGTTGCAGTGAAGAGAGGAGAAGCTGATTGGGGCAACATGATCAAGGTTTACAAAGTCATGAATGTGGTGGGTAAGGTGAACACGGAGCTCTTGCTGACAGAAATCCTGCAGTACCAGTATTGCAGGACACTTGGTGAAACAAATTGAAGAAAGTGTTTGTTTACACAGCAGTAACTTGCAGCCAGAGGATGTTTTGAAAACAAATAGTATGAGCAGGTTCAGGACAGGGTTAGGAGAACTCATGGTCAGAAAGTGGTGTGAGGGAAATGGACCCAGAGCATGGTTTGTAGGTTCTCTCTAAACAACCCCTTCTTCCTTGCTGGAGGTACGTTCTGGGTGCAGGGAACTGTTGGCCTGACCCAAATGGGCATTTAGGACACTGAGCTTTTGTGCTCCATGCCATCCTTCTGTGGCATTCTCAAGATGACACCACCATTTGCAGCAGGGCAGGGGGGAAGGCTCCTTTTTTTTTTTTTTTTTTTTTTTTTTGGCACATTCAGTGAGTTTCATTTCCAAGGTGACTTTTGATCTGCTTAAATTCATCAGTATTGGAAGCTGACCTGGCTATTGCTTTACAGTAAGCTGGAAAAAATTTTCTTCCTTCTAGCCAGGAAAAAAAGGCTGGGACGTTTGTCTGGGAATGTGATTCATCTGGGTTACACTTATCATTTTCCTTTCAGATTACAAGGAAAAGTTCAGGACGGTGCTTAGCTATCAGTGATAAAGCTTTATTTAGATGTAGTTTCCTCTGGTTTGTGGTGGTGAGCAGGTACACTGTTGTTTATGCAACAGAACTCCAAATACATTTAATCACTCACCAGTGTGACATATTCCTTGGTGTTTGGTTTTGTCCTGCTGCACTTTGATGAATGTGGATTCTTCAGCCTCTGCCTGGTCTCAAAGTGGCCAATCATCGAATCACAGAATTTGTAGGGGTTGGAAGGGACCTCTGGAGAGCATCTAGTCCAGCTATCTGCTACAGCAGGTTCCCGAGAGTAGATTGCAGAATGCTGCAAATTGATGCAACTAGTTGGGGGGACCATGCTTGTGAGTGAGAGTAAAAACCTCTGTTAAAAGGCATTGAATCCTAATCTGGAAAATCTGAGTACTTCTTAAGTTAGAGTCTAAGAGAAAATATTGCGCTATTTTCAAGTGAATGTGGTTTTGTAAAATTGTCTTGAAGTGAACTACAGCGTAGCAGTGGCTTGTAGGGAGGTAAACAATGATAACTGGAGGCAAGTATGCCTAGTGAAGCTGGTGATTTTTTCTGCCATACTTTTAGAATGAATTTAGGTGGAAATCTTCTAAAAGACAGATTAATGAAGAGAACATGGAGTCTTTGCATAATTTTAAGATTGAGGAGGTTGCAAGGCTGAACAAAAGCAGTCTGGTCAAATACTGAAAGTGGCATGAGAAGAAGGAAAAACGGAGAAGGCATTAACAGAGAACAAGCCAAGTGGCTGGTAACATGATGAGCCCTGACACTGCAGAGCTGACCTTAGGAGGCTTAGGATTTGGGGTGGCTCGGTGCCAGCCATGGCATGCAGCAGTGGAAAACTTTGTGCGGAAAAATTTGCTTTTTGTTGCCTACTAGGATGTACCTGCTGAACAACCCAGGAGAGTTCACTGTCCTGCTGCCTTACCAAATTCTTGCTCTGGTGCAGAGGGAGACTGCTGATGGACGGTTTTGTGGCTTCTTTTTGCTTCCTAGAAATTATCAACTGTAATGATGAAGGAAGCGGGAGGGGAAATAAAGTCTTTCTCAATGGTGTCTTTTTATGGGAAGCTAAAATGAAGAAGTGCTGGGCTGCTTTTCCCCTTCGTTGTTACCCAGCACTCCTCTCAGTGCTGCATTGCTGCAGTGGGCAGGGATGCCCTCATTGGGTCCCAGCACTGCCCGCAGGTACGTGGGGATGAGTTTCAATACCTTTAGATGAAAGAGAGGGAAAAAAAAATGGCAGCTGGAAGTACACACCCAAGTGTGCTTTTGAGGGGGAGAGGATTTAACAAATGCAGCATAAAGAAAAGTGCAAGACGCTGAGATTCTCTCTGTGGCTAAGTAAAGCTGTAAATTGCATACCAAGGGTGATGAATTCAGAGTACTCGATATCCATTCAAGTGGCCTTGCTACTTAAAGCGTAGGCATTATTCTTCTGCAGATGGATGCTTACAGATAATGTTACAGCATGCTCTCTGCTGACAGGGAAGAGCTCTCAGCCTGCACAACTGTAGCAATTCTGTTTCTCTGTTTCTATGGAAGCTGTTCGCTGTGTTGATGGTTGTTGTTGGTTGTTTTTTTTTTCCCCCAACTATATTTGTAGAGCAGAAACTGAAATCCAATCCAGCTTCCTAATATATATGCATTCCTATTGGCAGTTGGAATGGAAGCTTTGCTTGCTTATTTAGTTCTGAGAGGTTGGCTAAAGCTGTCCAAAATACTCTTGCCTAATAATGAAGTAATTGACCATAACACAGCATGTCAGGAGGGCTTCTTGGGCAGCTGTATCCTACAAGCAGCACAAGGCACAGGAAGGGCAGTGGGAGACATGCAGCTCCGTGCTGGGCAGTGGGGACAGACAGAGCTAATGTCCCCAGCTGCTGCTGCAGGATGTTACCGCAGACAGAAAAGATGCAGCTTGGTTGGATCAAATACAAAAGGAGCTTGTTAAAAAGAAGAAAAAACATTTGATAACTTGTCAAATAAGCTGCATTATGAGTTCTGGTTGTAACTCTGGCTTGCATGGGGCTGGCAGCCTGTCTGTCATGTTTGCTGTTAGAATGAAGGAATTATTCTAACAAAAAGATAGAGTGCTGAAGTCTGCAAACCTCTGAGGACCCCTGGCCTCTCCCTGTCACAGGTTCCTGGCACTGCAGAGTGTGGAGCCTTGCATGGTTCCTGGCAGCCCTGCGGCTGCGGGTGGGAGTACCGCGGCCTGGCCTCTCGCAGGTTGCTGGGGCTGTGTGCTCCTGCCAGTGGTGTTTTGTACTGTCAGCCTCTCACTTCTGAAGTTCTCTGAGCAGCAAATTCCTTCTGTTTCTCTTGGAGAAATAAGTGAAGTACCCATGTAATGTCTTCAGCATTTCTGCTCCCACAGATCATGGGGTGCTTTGATGGGTGGTTGTCCTTTTCTGTGTTACCAGTGTATTATGAGAAGGTGAGAGTCGTGCTGTACATTTTCAAAGTTAACTTCATCACCTCCTTGGAAGTTATCTCAATCTATGAGATTTGTGACTTATCCCAAATCACCCAAATGTGAGCTAGTTGTAAAAGGGTAGCTGGCTCCATGTGGCGTGCACTTGTGTTTCACATTACTTAAAAATACATGTCTTACTGTTCTCTCACAATCTGCTTTGCAGGGTAACATTTGTTGGCAGAAGGTGAATTTACTTCCTTTGCTTGCTTACTCGAGTAGGAATGAGATCAGGCTCCCCGAGCATCAGCTTTCTTGGCTACACACTTGTCTTGATTCCCCAGTGGAGCTCAGCTTGACTTCTAACTTTAGTTTCACATGAACAGCCAGCGCTGAAATCCATAGGTGTTGGTTTTCACTGAAGCAGATATGCAGCTCCAGCAAGCACCAAAGCTCTGCTGAGACACACTGTGCTGCAGAGTACGCCATTAACGCTGGGCTGTGGCCACGTGTTGACTTCATGCAGTCTTCAACATATCTCATCTTCAGTTGCAGGAGTTACTTGATCTTGATTTTTTTAATGAAAAACAGCATCAGTGTGTCCATGATGTTCTGTACTGATAGTTTTTTAGGGCCTTTTGGGGAATATTGCCAAAGAAACTAACGACAAAATGTTCTGTGAACAGTGCAAAAACAAAATACAGAGAAAGTCTGAATTTCACTGCTGTGTTTATTTGCAACAAATATTTTTCATTAACTTACAGCTCAGTTGCATGCTTTAGAGGTTAGTTGTAACCTCTCCAGAGTTACAAAAATAAATACATCAAGAATAGTGCTTCCCAAGCAATGTATGAGGGCATGTGGAAGAGCCAGCAGGCTGTTAGACGTGCTTGGAAATTTGAGGTAATTACAGCTGTCTCTCTGAAGTGCTGCATTTGGTTTGGAAGCACATTTGTGGGCAGGATATCAGGTACTTGTAGGTAAATTGTGAAGGAGGTAAAGAACAAACAGGTAAGTCCTGGAGCAGGTAGGGATGGGGGGGAACGTTGGGGAGCACTGCTGCAGATTGCGTGGTGCAAAGAGGGAAGCTCCCCTGCTTTCTTCTGTGCGGAACCATGAGAGTTCTCACCCTGCTTCATGCAGATGTTGGTGTTTCTGGTAACTAGACAAATGGTGACCCAGTGATCCTACTAGTTAGTTATCTGATACTCTTGTTAAAGCAAAATTTACCTCGCTTGGTCATTATGTACTGTATTGGTGCTATGGGGTGCTGTGTTCTTTTAATTCTTCCTGTGGAAGATGTACCTGGTGTAATTACCCTCCGCTCACCTGCTCTTTGTACAGTTGTTGTGTGGAAGTAATTGTTGATGCATGGCAGAACAAAAGTGCAGTATGGCTTCTGACCCTGCTGTGCTCCAGCTGCTGCACAGGGACTGCTCCTTCAGGTGCTACAGCTGTGTCCATGGGCATCGTGCTCCGAGGGCAGCTCTGCTGGAACGTGGGCTCACTGCTCAGCTTCTGGCTCCAACCAGTGTGAGGTATTTTTTTTACAAGAGCCCTGAGCCAGTCTGGAACTTATATTAGGTAAAATAAACCAATGCTGAGTAAATAAAATCAAGAAAATTACTGAACATTTGCATGGAAGCTCTTAACTCACCTAGTTGCTAACTAGTTACTTATTTTGTAACATGGTAGCCAAGCTATCATTCGGCATCTACAGGTCATTTTGTGGCGCACAGGAACTAAGATAGTTGTTTTTTTTTTTACTCCAGCTAACTTAGCAAGCAGTGAATTTTATTGTATTACTTATGAAGTGTCTGAAATCCCAGCAGCAGTCTCTGTGTGGATGTGTTTATGATAGGAGATGGTGTCTGCAGGTTTGTAACCATATCTCTCCCAATCCCATATCCTCCCCAGAAGCTTCAACCAGCTTCTCTTGGCTGCTGCTGCAGTGCAGGTAACAGAATGATGTTTGAACGTGGTTTTGTAGGAAATGTTGGTGAAAGGTAAGGCTGCTGAAAGCTCTTGCTACCTTTTGAAGCAGTGTTGGTGAGCACACGTCTCAGCTTCTGAGCTTACAATGATTTTAGCATTTCTGTTTTCTCCCTATAAGCTTCTTCAGGCAAGTCTCGTGAGGGCTTTGAAAGCTTCTGGATCATATGTTTGCGGCTGGTTATTTTCTTGTGGTTGATAAATCTGTGTACAGTTGATACCTGTAGTTAATACTGATGGGCAATGTGGAACACAGTGGAGATGTTTGAAGAAAATACTAAGAAAAATGTTACTTTCTGCTAACACATTATCAACAAAGTCAGAGTGGATGTTCTGAGTTGTATATGTATATGCGTGTACTTGATGTGTTTATATATACATACATATAGTATGTAATCAATCTCTCTGTGCACGTATCTATATAGAGGGGAGGATAATAGCAGAGTTCTGCAGCAAAGGCAAAAAGTAGGCTAGCTTACACAGAAACACGGGCAGGCATCACCACAGTGTCAGGGTTACTGGGGCAGTGCTGAGGAGCCGTGTGTTCCCCTGTCCCCTGTATGTTTGTGGTCGCTTCACCCTCTGAAGTACATGAGCTGCTCTGGCTGCAGCCTTGAGTTTAATTCGCGTAATATTGCAGGAAGTGGAGTGTTTTAAAACTACTGTTGTTGTTTTGTCCTTCGTTCAGGCACAGCATGTTTTGATTTGAATGGACAATATTTTAAAGAGCGGATGCTTTAGAAATATAAACAATTGGGAAGGAAAATACAGCTGTTTTCTATTACTATTTAATACTATGCTCATCTGTGGCCTCTAAGTAATGGGTACTTGTTTACATATGACAGAATATGGATTATAATGCTATAAACATATTGTTCCTGGTTGCATGCTGGCTTCCCAAGTCAGAAGAAAGGCGCAGTGCTGGCTCCCAGCAGTGCGGGCGGTGGGCTGCTCAGAGCAGCAGGCTGTGCCTGCGGCAGGGCTGCGCTTTGGGGCAGCTGCAGGCCCCAGGCTGATGGATGCTTGTAGTGCGTTCTGCTTACTTGCTTTAAAGTTTGTTATAAACGAGGACCACAGCATTATGGTTTTGTTGTTTTTTTTTTTTTTTTCTTTTAAAGGAAAATGTCAGTGAACATCTGTGTTCTTTGCTGGTTTAATCATTACTTTCGTTGGGAACTGTGGAGTGTTTCCAAAAGCTAGTTCTGCTTTCCTACATTTCCATTAATTTTGTCATCTGACTTCCAGTGAAGCATAGCTCTGTTTAGTGGAGTAATATTTTATATATTTGAAGTGGCCAGTTCAACATTTACAATACACAGCTTTGAAATCTTGCATCTGTCTGAGTATATGACTACTTTTTGCTGTTCTAAGATTGCTCTGACTAAAGGAACCATGCAGGTTGTGTTGTTTACTTCATTTTTGAAAGTTTTAAGCTGAGAAATAATATAGCAGCGAGGAGCTCTTTGCATAGAATGTAGGAAGATGGATACATGCTAAGCACATCTGGGAGGCAGTTGCCAAACAGAAGCAGTATCAAAGGAGAATTTTATTTAAATATTTAAATAGAAAGTCTCTATTTACAGTTGTGCAACGATAATGCTAGCAAATATCTTGATTGTCTAATGTACTGTAGACTCACAGAATGCTTTGGGTTGGAAGAAACCTTAAAGACCGTCTAGTTCCAATCCCCTGCCATGGACAGGGATGCCTAAAAGAAGCCACAAAGCCCCATCCAGTCTGGCCATGAACGCCTCCAGGGATGGGGCATCCACAGCTTCTCCAGGCAGCCTATTCCAGTGCCTCACCACCCTCGGAGTAAAGAATTTCTTCCTTGTATCTAACGCAAACCTTGTAAGTTTTAGAACTATTGCTCTTGTCGTGTCACTACGATGCATGATAAACTGTCTCTCCCCAGAGAGTGCTGAAGAATTTTGGGGTCTTTCAGCTAAGTTGTTTATCATTATAATTATTTTGATAACGTGCATTACAAGATGATTTTATTTAAAAAGTCGTATGAATGTCTGTATTAGTGTCTATAATTTAGGTGGTAGAAAACCAGAACATCTCATTTGCTAGTGTTTTTGACAAACTCAGTGTTTGAGGCTAGGGACTGGGTACCAATCCTCCTCAGTGGAAATTCGTTGGAAAGCTTTACATGAGACAGTCTGAGCATCCTCAGGGGTGCTCTCAGTGGGACCCGTGTACCTTCTGCCCCTCCCAACCAATACTTTGAACAGCTCTGATGTGTTGCATGTTTTGAACAGTGTCCTTGAAGTTTAGAAGGAAGTTATCTCTGAATTTCAAGTGCTGTATTTACTTGAAAGCCATACTTTGTTATGTCAGTACTCCAAAGTACTGAAAATTGCCAAGTTGTATTTACAGTAGAACTTGTTGCATCTTTCAGTTATTATTTCTCAGAGCAGTGGCTCCTGCTGCACTGCACTTTGCCCACATCCAAGCTCCATAGGCCTCGGTGCATCATTTCCTAGCAGCTGTGACTTGTAACCAGAAGAGAATCAGGGACAAAAAGGAGCGTTGGAGAGGTGGTTGTACCTTGCTGAAATATTAGCTTACTGGCCTATGGAAAGGAAAAGTTCTTGTGTTTGTATTTCATCACATTGTCTTTGTAGAGCAAGACGTCTATAGATGCTGCAGGAGCTCTGAATTCCAGTTGTCACTGTTCTTAATTAAAATTAAGCATTTCATTAAGTTTTCTGCCTAGTTGGTGACTGGAAATGAAACAAGTTTGACAAGTTGAAAGAAATGGTTTTAAAGAGATGGTGATGATGCTGTTACTGAAACTGTGGATAAAGTGTAGTAGAAAGCTGTCATTGCCAATATGGGAAGCAGTTTTCTGTGGAAAACAAGTGTTCCTTGTTTTTCCTCCTCCCCCTTTCAGGACGGTTCTTATTTCTGAGCGTACTTGGAAGGGACCTTGCTGTGAAGCTTCCTTGCTTTGAAGCCTTGGATTTGGAAGTTGACTTGAGGCTCGCTCCAGGACATGGCTGCTGGTTGTGATCTCACTGCAGCTTGGGTTACCAAGATCTGAGCAGCAAGAGCTTTCTTGAAAGTGGCACTGTTGTGTGTCACTGTGCCACTGGTATTTTTGTTCCGCTTTTCAGGCTGCCTCCTTCCAATGGAGGTGTTTGTTTGGACTGCACTCTGAAGTGTATTGCATGCTTCTGATTTCCAAATGATGTTTAGAAGGCTGAGTGGAACATTACCCACCTTGTTTGATCTCCCACATATGATACAGAAGCCCTGAAATTTCATGTAATATTTAAGAATTTAATACATTCTTTGCATGTTAGGTAACAGTAATAGTAGTGACAAAATGCTGCTCCAAGCAAAACTGCTTATGCAAACAGATGATCTGTGAGCGGTAGAACTACTTCCAATGGCTTCCCTTTCCATTTATTACACTATCCTCTCCTGCCTCTGCAAACCTCTGCACTCTTCTCTGCAGTCCCTGTCAGACGTGGTGCTGTGGGCACAGGGGCTGCTGGAAGCACTGATCTGCTGCTGCTCTGCTGTCTCTGCTGTTTCTGGGCTGTGCTTGCTAGTGCCGTGCCTCAAGGAATCCCTCGCTCAGCCGTGGTGTTTTACACAGCACGGAACGACTCAATATATCTGAAATTTTCTATCTTTGCCAAACTTAAGCTGAATTTTATGTCCTGCTTAGATGGTCTGCTCTCTATTCGATCAATGATATGATGAGCTCCATTTCATCAGGAAACCAGACCAAAGAAACCAGTGCAAACTGTAGTGTCTTGAGTGTGGCAGGATGTCTTTTGCCATCCATGCTGCTTGTACTGTCTTTGTTTTTGTGCTAACTCACCGTGTTTCTGTTTTGCTGCAAATGAATGTCTTTGCCCTTTGACTGGCTTGTTTAACTGCCAGTTGGGCAATCTGATTATATTGAAGGAAAAGAAAATATCTGTGTGCCTACAGTTACTATTTTCAGGGCATTTGAATCAATGGCTGTTTTGGTATGGCTGAACTTTCCTGAAGATTTCAGCAGTGTAATACAGCGTTAGAAGACCTGATGGTAAAAGGAAGCACAAGTGTCAGATGCGATAATTTGTCTTGAGGATATTATATATGATATGGTTTGTCCCTATTCCTGATCCTCCTTGCTTCTTTAGTGCATCTCAGTTTTTGACGTGCTCAGGACTAAAATTAGACCTAGTTCTGGAGATAAGAAACCTATGCTCCATTGTCAGCTCTACTCTGAACTAGGAAGACACTTTGTTTCAGTCACTGCTTATTAGATACTACGTCATGAAACCATTCCTAAACTGTTACTGATGCTCAACCAGCATAACATTGATAACATTGAGCTTCACAGTGTTCCAGGAGAGTGTGGTTGTTTTTTTTTGCTACATAATGTATGTTTTTGAGTAACATTTTGAGTTAAGTGGATATAAAAGATTGATTAATGGAGTTTATTCTTTTGAGAGGTTTAGCTGTAGCATCAGTGACATCTGTGATCACTGAGAATGTCAGCAGCCCAAGCAGGATACTTAGAATTTCCTGTCTTGGTATCCAAGTTCATGTCCTGGGTCACAGAAACAAAGACAAATTCCCATTTTATGAGATTCTATAATGTAATCATTCTATGTAATAAAGTCGAATTGTTATGTGTTTTGTCAGGGTTAATGTTTAGTAGACGTTTTTAATTATCGATTAACCAAGACACCTAAATGGTGTTTTAATGAGATGTAATATCACGTGCAGATCCTTTTGTGTGCATGCTAAGCCTTTAATCTGTATTACTATATGCTTGAAATTTTCTGTTGACTTACACTAATAACTTCTAAAAGGTTATCCTTAACACTAGATGTGACAACTGATGGAAGGTTTATGTCACAACAATACAGTATCTATCATCTGGTGAGATACTTACTGATATTGTGGTGAACAGCTTCCATTATATGGAGAAAATTTCTCCTTGTTGTGCTTTTTAAAAAAAAGAATGAGTGAATTAAAAATTTTGGTTGCAAATTCAGTAATGAGGACAACTTTTACCTACTTTGACTTTTGCTTGTGTAATCATAGTCTCACAATGCTAGATTGGTATTGAAATTAAGTTATTCATGTGACTGTTGATCAGTGTCCCATTGGAAATCATAGCAACCAAGCAAGTGAAGGCTAGTCCATTTAAGCTGTTCATAGCTTTAAAATACCGTGTTGGCAGTCATTCAGCCTTTCAGGATTTCACTGAGCAGAACTCTAAAGAAACAGCAGCAGAGGGCTTGGTTGTCTGATTGGTGTTTATAATTTGGATTTAACTCACAGCTGCATCCAGATTGGCCCTAAGGGCCTGCCAGGTGCTTCTTCCTCTGACCCTCAACTTCCAGCTGAGATAGCCCCATCGTTTTGAATCAGACTGTGGTTTCCATTGTGCCCTGCCATCACCCTGTACTCACTGTTTTTTTGTTACTATGGTTTCTGAAAACAAATTGGATGACAATTGTTTTGAAAGCCTAATCTATATACAAACATCCATTTCAGTGTTTAATGGCAGAGTGGATAATTCAGCCATGAACTCAGACCTTGTTAAAGTGCTCAGTAATATTTTTGAGGTTAATCCCATTGCAGTCCAGAATATCTTCATCATTAGATCAGTGCTATTAAAGGGTGGAACTTGTGCTCTATGAATAAAAGTGTATTTTCTTATGCTGGAATTTTGTTCTTTTTTTCCAGTTAAGAATTTTATTTTCATGTAGCGTTTCCTTATTTACAATTTTACAAATGTGCTTTAATGTTGAATGATGCTTGGAATATAGGAAATTTTCAAATGCTTGTGAGGTTTTTTTAAGCATTGATGGTTTTGCCCCTGCCTCGTGCATATGCATTCTCGTCGTTTAAGACTGCATTAAGAATAGAATTGAATAGAATAAAGACATTGTTTCCTCACGTACAATGATTTTTTTTTCTTCAGTTTGTTAATAGTATTGAGGGAATGAAGCAAGCATTCATTTATTTTTATTCTCCTTGATATGTGTCTGGCCTAATACTGTATTTATAGCACAATGTCCAGATGCTGCCGTGCATCTGTCATCATGTGGACCCTCTGAAGACACTTGTCACCCTGCTGTCTGCTCCCTGACAGCCTGCCCTCTTCCATCAGGTAGAAGTTCTCAACTCGTGGTCAAGGCACTGAGACAGGAAGATAAGAATGAACATCATTCCTTAGATATTCAG
The DNA here is from genome assembly GCF_023343835.1 of Lagopus muta. Classification (NCBI taxonomy): domain Eukaryota; kingdom Metazoa; phylum Chordata; class Aves; order Galliformes; family Phasianidae; genus Lagopus; species Lagopus muta. Next base: position 14,759,058 of record NC_064441.1, read on the forward strand.
CTAAATGTGTGTGTTTGAGACATCACAACGTCTTCTTCCTCCTCACTAGCAAATTTCATTTAGAAGTAAATGGAGTAGAGAGATATTTTATCTATTTTATGTGAGACCCAGGCAGAGCAACTTGAGTGGAGCTATGCAGGGAATCAAACCAAGAACCAGCTTTAGATTTCAGGTCTTTCTGCTTCTAGCTGTACCCTTAAGCTCTTGGGTCAAGGTTGTGTTCCCCAGCCACAGCGCTCTGCTGCTCAGGAATTTGTGAGCACAGAGTTTGTGATGCTTGAGATTTCAGTTGTTGATTTTGAGTGCCAAAGGATTCTGAACGTCAGATTTGAAGTGTGGATTCAAATAGTAATTTCTCAGATGGACTTGTAGTATTAATTATCTTTTTTGCTATACAAAGCAGAAAATGGGACAAAGCAGCTGGAGCAATTCATTTGGTATTAGACTCGCCAGATATTTTGGTGAAAAGCTCAATGTGTGTTTAATTGTTTTCTAGTACAGCTTCAAGTTGTAACAAACTTTACTGTGTCTTTTTGCCTCTCATCAAAAGCAATCTCCTTTTACTTTAATAAAGCACTACTTCTATTTTCTTTTTTTATTTCTGTTGCAGCTTTTTATTAAGGCATGGCAGGTGGTGTCAAAATAACGTATGCTTTGCAGCCACCTTAGCTTTCTGAACCTTGTTACATTTTTTTCTACTTAATGGCATTTCATTTCCTTTAATCCCCTCCTCTGCTTTCATAGCTGGTTCTTGAGAATGTGTTTGCCAGTACCTCCTTATTATCCTTATTATCCTTTTTGATATTTAACGTGCTGTTGTTGGGAATTGAGGAAGTGTTTCATCCAAAATCACTGCAGAACTTCCTTCCCACGCTGCTGCCAGAAGTGCTGCAGACTAGCTACTTAATTTGCACTGGCAAAATTTCAAAGGGAAGGTCAACTGGCCAGGTTATCCCCTGCGGGGCTTCTGTATGTCTTCCTTTTAAATGCCATTTTTCTTCTGCCTTATTCCCCTAAATGTCCATTGGGAGGAAAATAGCTTTGGCTAATCCGAATGGTACAAATCTTTCCTTTAAGGTGGAACTCTTACAATTTAGCGTGTATCATATTGTTTCAAGGTACTTAGAATTAATTATGTAGGGTTTATTGTTGTTTTGATTTGTTCTTGTGTTTTGTTTTTCACATATTGTAAAAAGGCAGTCTGGCAGAAAATGAGCATTACAAAATAGGGTCAGAAAAGCAGAGGGGAATCGGCAATGTTTGGCTGCAGAAATGAGGAAATAGACTGCAATGCAGAAAGGCAAGTGAAATACAAATTAACAGAAAAATAATGAACTTGAAAATAGAGTGACTGAGATGTATTCTGATTTTGTGAAAGCTACGCTGTGTTTTATGAGTTACTGAGCTCTATTGCTGATATAATTTCTTTGATATAGTATGAGCACGGCTTCAGTGCGCTCAAGTTGGTCAAATTTAATTGTGTGAGTTTAAATTGGCACCAAGTTGAGGGTGTGAGAGTGCATCTAAAGGTGTGTTTATCATCTGCTTCCCCATAGAGAGAGAGCAGTTCTAATGGTTCCCAGCAGTGTTGAGTTTACTGAATTCTGAACTACCATAAAAGTTATAAGTAAAGCAAGATGAAGTAAAAAAAAAAAAAAAAAAAACAACAACTCCTGCTAAGAAAGTTCCTTGGAGAAATAAATAGCATAATGAAGATGTGTTTCTGGATGCCGCTTGGTAATGTCATCGGTACATGATCGTATGTTTCCTAAATACTGATTAATGTTCTCTTTTTTTCAAGGATGCAGGCATACGCAGTGCATTTCACCTTTGCTTTCCTGACCTGGCAGTGGGTTATGGGATCATTGGGGGAGCATGTATGTCCCAAATCTGTCAGGGTTAGACACTGAAAACTCAGTGAACTGAACAGTACGAGTTCCAAAATAGTAAATGACCCCTTCTATTGAATTTGCTACTGTCTTTGACTCTTACAAACAGAAGCAGTTTTTTCCCATGAAGACTGAAGCTAGTAACTAGGTGATGCACATTTAGTCTTTGATATCTTTCTCATTAGTGCAGCTGTGGGGAGGGAGGAAGACACTGGGCTGTGAGCGGATCTATCCACAGGACACCAAAGACAAACAGTGCTGCCATGTGTATTACAGGAGCTCTATGAGAAGATTTGGTATTAACGTGGATTATCAGTTTAGAGAGACACTGTGTTCTTAGGCTTGCTATTAATGCAAGTATCTTCAGTCCTGAAACAAAAAGGAATTTCTGTTCGTGTACGTTTGACTCAACCCAGAGCTGAGTATTTGGCCTGGGCTGCTAGCAAAGGAGGAAGATACTGTCTTTCTGTCCTTACAAAACGGGAAGAAATGAGCACGATCAACCCACTTACAGCTTAGCTTACTCTTCCTGTATTTTACGTTTCATTAAGAAAGATAGCAACAACAAAAAACAAATATTAAAAAAAAAAAAAAACAACTCAAGAAACAGCGTGGATCTAGGGCTGTATCTGTTGTTTGTTTGTAATTTTTAATTGCTAGACAGTTGTCTTGCTGCATCGCTGTGAGAAAAAGTAGAGAATTGCTCTACTTCATTAACTGGACTGTATAGAATTCAAGGTATTTCTGTTTAAACTTTGGTTGTATCTTGTTTGTTTTTGAAAAACTTAAGAAAATGAAAGATGAAAGTATTTTACCAGAAATTCAAATGTTGGGTCAAGTCAGTTTTGCTCCAACTTCTAACTGCATAGTAGAGCAGGGGAATACCTGAAATAATTTTTCTGTTGTGATGTGCTTTCTCCAATATCTTTATGTATCAGCACTAACAGCTGACTTGTTTCCTGCTCCTTACAGGTGGAAGTGGCCAAATCTGACCTCTAATGCTGTCGCTCTCTCCTAAGCTAGATGTTTGCTGGTGGTCAGTCCTTGGTTTCCTGCCTGTGGCAGCAGCCTTTCCTGCTGACTGCAGTGATGGCTTTAGTTTTGTCCTGAGTGAGCGTAAATCAGGTTGACACACTGTAAAGTTGAAATCAGATGTATGAACTCTTTGCTGAGCAGAAGCTCATCCAAAGAATGTCTGTGGTCTACTTGGTGTTTTCCCACTATGTGCAGAATACAGGAAATGAGAGTAAGAGCTTCTTTAAGTGTGAGAACCTGGTTCTGTTCATCATCCTGTTTTAAAAGTCTTTGCTTTGTTTGGTTTTTCCCTGCCATCTTTCTGCCTTTCTGGAGAAGATGGGGATGAATTTTGTTTGAACTCCTGGTGGAAGGCTGTACTGCTTATTACTTGTCCTGAGGTTCCTCCATCAGTAATTGATAGTTTATGTGAAGAAGAAGAAGGGATAAAAACACCGAATCCAACTACTTGGTCTGGTAGGAAAGGACTTGATAAACCAAATCACCAGTAATTCTCCATTTATGCCATTCAGGAGAAAGCCGAAACAGGCATTTTAGGCTACAATGAGGAAAAGCTCATTTAGACTTACTAAATGTAGATTATAGCCTGTCAAGTTAAATAGCAACGTTGTAATTACCTTGTTTAGTTCTATTTTGAATTCCTTTTGTTAGAATTCAGACCGCAATTAACATACTAGAGCAACCATTGTTTCTTCTTGCATTCCTTTACTCTTTCAAGGTCTGAGTGAGATTGGGAAAATTGTACTGTATATTTGCATCTCTTTGAAAAGAAGTTATCTGAGCTAGTTTAAGCCTTGTTTGGTGCTTTTAATTTATCCAGATGGAATACTTCCCATATCTGTGTGCATGTTAGTAATGCCAAGAAAAATGTAAACAGACACTACTTAAGATCATGAGTATGGCGAATGCAAAAACATGGATAAATTCAGCTTATAAGGAGATGTGCATCAATTCATTATAGCTAGATGATGATTCCTGCGGATGTCACCCAGACAAGAGCTATAAATGAGTATTTCAGCACTGCTTCATGTATTTAACTTGTGTCAGATTTCTAAAGACTCTGAGTTACCTGGGCAGACAGTGGGTGTCCAGGCTAGGTGCAGACTGGGGCTTGTGAAGTTCTGCACGAGTCTTCAGCTGTATTTTCGTAATGGCTTTCTTTTTAATTGTGACCCTTTGTTCCTGACCTTGTTGCTCTGCTTGGTAGTTGTGTTCATTATGCACTAAGTCACTTCTTAATCCGCACAGAGTAAGATGCACTACACGATCCTAAAGTAAACAAAAATGCATTTGTTCCTTTCTGTAATTTCAAATAAGATGCTGGTGGGTTAGGAACAGTTTTGAAGAATACGTTTGGTTGAGTGAGGCTGATGGAAGAACTGCAGCAGTCGCGTCCTGTGCACATCCAGCAAATGCACAATATACTGAGCAGCTCCAGCATCTGGGAGCATCGTTTAACCCCAGTATGTTCATCAGATGAAGTAGTTATTTGACAGATTGATCATGGAGCTTCAACAGGAACTGCATGTTACCTTCTTTTTAAGTGGAAGGACACTTGGGAAGAACATTTTGTTGATGTTTTAGGGATAGGATGTGTTGTTAGCTTTTAATAGAACATGGAAGATGAAGTTGGTGACAAAAAAGTCTTTTGTTTGAAGACGACTTGAGTTTTTGCTTTTGTTGATGTATTTGCTCTTTGGTTAGCTTTTAGTAATAGTGATTTATAAAGAGGGAGTAAGTGGTTGCACTCAGTGTGTATTTTAACAATACATCTACTTTAAATACAAAAATTCAGGAAAGATATATTGTGAAATTGTCTAGACCTTCTGCTCACTGAGAGTTAGAAGTTTAAATATGCCTTTCCTCCAGTTCCCCCATAATGGAAATAAAGGGTGCTATCGACTTATTTTTAGTTACTGGATTTAAGAATGGGACTTGAGCTGTAATAGGAACTCCAGTTGGTTGTGTTATATCCAGCCTGGACTAATAGATTGGAGCTGAAAGTGTTGCCAGCTGGAACACGCATTTGTGTTATCTGCATGTGTGTTGTAACAGATGTTGAGCAGAGGCTGCTTGTCAAAGGTACATTGTAGTAACTTTTAAAGATCCTTGTTTGTTTCAGTACGTTTTTCTTGCATCACTAATTTTTTCCATAAAGTCAACCACGAACTGCATTATTGGGAGCTCCAGCTAAAGCTTGTGGTCAATAGGAAATAGATTAAACACAGGTTTTCCCTTTTCCATGCTTGCCAACAGTGATGTCAGTGGTTTTAATGATCCTTACCTCAGCTCACTGTAGTCCTAGTGCTCTCTATTAAAACACTTGCCTTCCACGCTGTTTTTATATGTTGTTAAGGAAATGCTTATGGTTGTTGATAAGAAACAGTGAGGTATCTAGCTGATGACTTCAGTACCTTATAAGGTGCTTCCGCCTTGAAACATATTGTAATAATTCTCTGAAAAGAGAGAAAATTATGCCAAAAAATTAAGTATTCTTTTGAGTCTAACAAAGAACATGTGTACACTAAAATTGAGGACGGGGCTTTTAGCTAGAAGTTATGTGCAATCAGGAATTCCCTGGATCAAAGCCTTCCAGTCGACTGTCGGCAGTTGCCTGGAGCAGCAGCTTTCCCTCAGAAGGGCTGCTTTCTGGGCACTCCTGTGCATAAAGGCAGAACAGGCGCCTCTGCCATGTCATAGCAGCGGGGGTGGATGTTCTCTGTTATCCAGTTCTTCTATTGCAGAAAAAGATTTTTAAGAGGAGTTGGGGAGATGAAAACAATCATTGCGGTCAGTTACCTCACAGGGTGGATAGTAGTCTTCATTTTTTTTCTGCTCGTGAAATTAGATGGAAACTTCTCCTTCCCTGTGTTGTTTGGTTTTGGTTTGTTGGTTGTTTTTGAAACTGTAGAAAATGTATGGCAGGTTTTACACATGTGCATTACCACCACAATAGCTTGAGTTAGGGGCTGTTACATTAAACTGAAGTTTGAAAGTTGGTGTTGTTTTCTTTTGTTAGGCCAAATTAATAAATATTTTCTAATGAACTTCTGTATCTTGGTGAGCAGTAGGAATTCTTAAAAATGACTTCTAAGAAGTACTTTTTAATCGTGCTGGTTACAAGGTCACTGAGGTTTGTGAACTGGAATATCGGTAGTCTCTACAGTGACTGACGGCGGCTGAATTGTGGTCTGGTAATACTTTTCCTGCTTGACAAGTAGTTTTCCATATTGTACTTCTGGACATACTAGAGGTGCAATAACAAGCAGGAAGACAGGGCCCATGTCCTGCCTCCTCTTGTACTGGCAACTGAAGTTTGTAGGAAGCACAGCCTGGTTCTGTTCGCACCCTGCACGACTCTGTCTTCATCTGGAGTTTCAAGCTCTCCAATGTTTGAACCTGCTGTGTTTTTTTGTGCTTTTTTTTCTCATTTACACATGCTCAGGTCTTTTAAGATTCAAAGATGCTGTAACTGTGATTTTCTTCAGTGCTGTTTGCTTTGTGAATTCCTCTGGGAAGTGTTTTCTTTTTCGTAGAGACTTGTTAACTCTTTCCTCGTTTACTCTTCTGACTTCTTAAAATAGCAGTTGCAATGTGTTCCCAATTGTGATGGTTGAATGGGTGATGAATTGCATTGGACAAAGGCAGCACCCTTGGCAGTCACAGGTTTTATTTTCTAGATTATATATTTCAGTTGAGATTACCTGAATGCTAGTGTAGAAATGTCACTTTCTGTCTTGCTGTTGCAAATTATTGTTTAAATATTTAAATATCTTAACACAATAAATTCCAGTGATGTTGGACACCTGTCTCCTTCATCTTGCCTTGCCCAGGCAGAGAAGCTGAGACTGGTGGCCTTGCCAGTGGTCACTAAACTCCTCCTGCAGCCCTGCTGCACCCGGGATGGTTGGGAAATGGGCACTTTGCACACATTATACTTCAGTTTAGTTTAAGCCATTTCTACTTTGTCATTAGTCTTTATTAATACTGTATGGCATTACTGGCTAATTTTAGGTTAAGCATAGTTGAAAGCTGCAAAGCTCTGCAAAGCTGTATATAGATATTTGGCTCAAAACATTCCAGGAGGTTGCAATACAAGTGCAGAAGAAAGTTGAAAGTAAATAAGAGATCTGTGAGATAATTCTCTGGGGAGTTTCACAGCATACCACACATCACTTGCAAGGATAAACTTTCCTTTCACTTGAAGGACCACAGAAAATAAATTTGTTTCTTGGGCAATTAAAGAATATAGGACAGGAGGTCTTTTCAGTTTAGTACTTCAACGTGTGTATTAGAAGTTTGTTTGTTTATTTGTACTGAGGAAAATGCACTATTTACCTATATTTTCAGGAGCTTAGTTAATATTTAATATAGAAATAGTCACACATTTATGTAAAGTCTAAGTCTTGCTTCATCAGTTTTTGTGTGAAACTCCCAAAATGAAAATGAGGTTGTCCTCTAACCAATATTCATTTGTGGGTGTGTTGTTCAGGCTTCAGTAAGTATGGCTACTTCCCGCTGTAGTGCAAAGAGAGAAGCTCTGGGGTTGTGTATCCTATTGCTTGGAGGCTGGGATGCAGTTGGACTTAATGACCTTTAAGGTCTTTTCCAACTTGAGCAATCCTGTGATTCTATGTGGCTGCCTGCTTGTGGGCTCTGTGTGGGCCTGCAGCTGGAGCTCTTGCTGGTGCCCTGATGTGTGACTCTGACCCTGGTTCTTCCAGCAAGATCATGTCCTGCCAAGGGCTGGAGAGTCTGCTAGGGGATTCCCAGTAGGACACAAGGCAGATCAACACCGAGTCTCACTCCATCCTCTGTTGCTCATGTAGATGTACCCCATAAGAGTGCTTCTATTGTTGGCCTATTCTATTGTGTAAAGTCAACCGAAATGCAGAGATGGGAATGGACTTGAGGCATCTGCATTGTGTGCTAGATGAAGAGGGCTAGAGCTGAGATGATGAGAATCATTCAGTGACAGAATCATAGGATACCCCAAGTTGAAAGGGACCCACAAGGATCCTCAGGTCCAGCCCCCCGCTCCAGAAGGACCACCTAAATCCCATCTCTGAGAGCAGTGTCCAAATGCTTCTTGAACTCTGCAGCTCAGGCTGTGCCCACTGCCCTGGGATCTGTTCTGTGCCCTATGCCCTCCATGCCGTTCCCTCAGGCCTGTTGCTGTCACACAGAGCAGAACTCAGTGCTGTCCCGCCGCTCCCTGTGAGGAGCTGCAGCCACCACGAGGATCTGCCCTCAGCTCTTCTGCTCTGGGCTGATCAAACCCAGGGCCCTCAGCCAATCCGCTTGCACTTTACCCTCCAGACCCTTCTCCATCTTTGTAGTCTTCCTTTGGATGCTCTCTGATAGTTTTATGTTCTCTTGTGGTGTCCAGAACTGCACACACTTCTGAAGATGCAGATCAAAAGCAACTTTTGGCATTTGCTCATTAGTAAACCTGTGCTACGGAACATAAGTAATCCCTATTAGAGTTGCAGTACCTTGTTATTTCCATAGTCCTCTGTCGGAGAAAGAAATAAAATGTCAATACGTTTATGGACTTTAATAGGATTTTCTGGGTACAGTTATTTTCTAATTTATGTGTCAGTGGTGAATGGTGGTGCTGCACCCCTGATGCTCAGTCATCCTTCTCAAGCAAAACATGGCATCTTCCACATGTTGGGCAAAAATGCCAGCAGCAGGGTAGTTGTTTGATCTGTTTTTTGTTTTGTCATAGGAGTTTTTCTGGGGTAATCTGTATAGATAATTAAATTGTTTTTGCTTAGGTGAATCTCTTGCAAATCTAAATGTATTTCTGACTGCTTGTAATTTCATTGCCGACATCTGTTTTAAATGCTCTTTAAATTATGCTTGAGTACAGTTCAAATGTGTATGCCATAATTTTTCAAGGTGCTAATGTTTTCAGTTCGAGTGATAACACTTTAAATAGGGGGGAAAAAAAAAGTGGAGGATGTCGGGGTAGATGTGATAATTACAGGAAAACTTTACAGTGCCCGTGATGCTAATTTTCTTTCTCTTTCCTTTTCAGAATGATGACCTATACAACCTCAGCAAATCCTTCTTTTAACTCATGGGTATCAAGACTCTAAATGTTTCATGTTACCACAACTAGGACCTCACCTCCTCCTCCTCCTCTTCCTCTGTAAATGGGTACGATGCATCCAGTTCAGTTTGTTTACTTTACACAAACCTCAGGAGTTAGTTGACTGAGCTGCACATCCTGTGTTGTGCCAAGCAGAAGCACTGTGACACCTGGACTACGAGTCTCTCTTAATCCTCTACCGTAAGGACTTAGCTGGCCACAGTGAACTGATGTGCCCACCACTGTGTCGTGGTGAGAATGGGTATTTTACTAGCACATTTACACAACTTCATTTGCTGCTGAAAACCTGTATGACAAATCATCCTTGTAAATTATTACATACAAAACTTAATGTTGGTTGAAGAGTATTAAATATTTAACATAGGTTTTGATTTATACATGTACTTTTTTAATTAAAATGTAACTTTTCCTACAGCACATCTTTTTTGATGTGGAACTGAGGTATACTATATTCTGTTGTAAACAGAGTGGGAAACCTGCTTAAAACAAGGCTTCTAAGAATAGAGTAGGGTACTATTCTTGTTTTAAGATTGTAATTCAGAAAATAATATAATACGAGTCATTGGTCCCCGGGCCTTGATTGTACAGTCATATTTGCTGATACTATCAGTTGTAAGATAACCCTGATGCTGAACTGATTTCTTTCCAGAAGAAAAGTAATTTTGTACTCCTTGTAAAATAATAATCTGTATTAACTGCAATGAAGACAAACTTTACTGTACATGGTATTTACAAGTGTCAACTTGAATTCGTCAATTGCACAGAAACTGACAAAAAAATCAGAAAAAAAGAAATCAAAGTCTTCCATTGTATATATTGTAAAGAACAGAAATTAAAAAAAAAAAACAAAAAAACACAACAGAAAACTACAAAACAAAATGAAAACAAAGGGTGAACTTTTCAAATTAACTCTTTCCCTGGAATGAAAATGTGGGTGTTTGTAAATTCTGGAAATCTCTTTCTATATGTAATAAACTAGATACTGTTTTATCTGCTGTAGTTTGTTTGTTTGTTTTTCTTGGTGAACTGTCTCAGGTATCTCAGATTGCCCCGCTGTAGCTTTCTTTGATGTTGCTACTGTGCCGTTGAGAGTGGCTGTGGATCACTACTATCTAAGGACATCGAGTACAGTTAGATGTAGTAGGGAGTGCGCTTTGTAAAGGGCCAGTGAAAAGCATTCTGCCTTCTGTGATATGCTTGGATATTTCACTAAAGATCTCGTTTCATTGTTCTGGTGAATCTTCAGGATACAGTCCTCCTTCCATTTATGTCAGTGGGAGAGTTCTGAGCAAGTTAAATCACTGAAAGCAAGATAGCAGCATGAAATTTAAAAACAGCGACCAAGATGATTGTCTGGAAGTTGGTGCAAGAGGAAGAATGAAGAATTCTTCTGCGACTTATTTCTGTGCTTTACTCTGGCTCTTTGTGTATATTGTTATTTTATGTGTAGCATTTGCAGAGTCCTAGTTCTTTTTGGGTCTGGAGAAGTAATGAAATTGGAGATCTCAAAGCAAAATGTTGTTGACATGATAAGAGAACAGGCTATTTCAGGTCCCTGTTGGTCATCGCCCTTGCTTCTGCAGAGCAACTTTATGGACCAGGGTGCATTTGACAGAATTCTTGTTGTCAAGAAAAGGCAGGTGCTCGGTGCACCAGCCCTCCATAGAGGATGGGAGGATAGCTGTCAAACTCTCAAAAAAACCAAAGGATTGATTTCCCCTGAGATGTTTACGATGTCTGGAGCTGTGCTGAAGTTAGTGCAGTGTCCTCTTCTGACTGCGACTGAGAAACATTCCCTTCATCTATATTGTTTTTTCACCTGGCTGTCATCTTGGATAAAACAGTATTTTATGACCATTGTGCTTTGCATTGTTTCAGATAATTTGCATGCTCTAGCCATAACTGAAACATATTTGTAGGTACTGGAAGCTACTATTAAATTTTAAGAGGCGTTAGCTAGCATCTGTAATCCAGGTAACTACTTTGAATTGACACATCTATGAGCACATCTTGTTTAAAACGTTTGATGTTTTAGAATAACTAGAAATTGGTGAAGGTGATTATGTTGGTTGGAAAAACTGTAACGGGGGGATAAGGGGATGCTGCTGTTCTGCCGGGCTGATCTGTCCATTTTTGTCCTCAGCATATACAGTCAAAAATCAACCAATTCATGATGTTAACATCCGCTGTGTTTACATTAGTAGTTCTTTTCCTTAGTAAAATTAAACCTGTTTAGCAAGTGTGTTTTGAGAATACTTAATATGTAACCAAACAATCCTCTTGATGCTTTTTTTTTTCGTAAAGGTTCTTACTAATTCAAGACTTCATTAAATAGACTGCAACCCCTTATAAATTAAACCCCTTATAAATTAGAGTGGAATTGCCTCAACAAACAGTGCTATCCTATCTTATTCTTCTGTGTATTCTATTGTTGTGTCTGTGACAACAAACTTCATAATTTTTTAAGTTTGAAAATGGACAGTGATTTCTGTCCTGCATCAGATAGTAAGGCTCAGCTGCTCCAGAGTTCATTTTGCTATGATTTTTTTTTGACTGGAAGTTGGTGATTATTATTTGAGTTTCTTTTTGAGTCCATTGCTGTGACAGCTTTGGTTTTCAAAAAGGACTATATTGAATGCATTTGTTAGTGCTATTGGTTGAAAATGAGTGAGGTTGTAAAAACAGTTTGAAGCAGTTTCCAGAAGTACTAGCAGTGCTTCTAACTTCTTCCTCCCCACCCCCGATAATTGCTGTTTTAAAGCTTGATTTGTTGCTGAGTTGATACATGTTGTGGAGCTCTATATCTTTCTAGTCTTTTATATTAACCTCTTTAATTAGCATTTCAACTGTCGTGTGTCTTCTGTAACGTTTATGAAATTTTTCCAGCAGAAGTACAAATTCAGAAAAGAAAAAGGGAGCACCACATTTGTAGGCATACTCCGATGCTGCAGACTTACTTTCTGCATATTTAAGAACTAAGCATCCGTGTCCATCTTGCTATCAGGTGACTTCTAGCTGAAGCTATTATTCATGCCCTCTATTACATTCAAGGGCTATGTAATGAGTAGTATGTGCTTAAATGGCTCCTATCAACTCAGTGTGTGCCGTATTTTAGTTACATAACTCAGCTGTGCAGTAACAGAGATTAACACTGCAGTATGCACAGCATTCACATTTGCTTTTGAAATGATTAGCTGAAGCTGGTACCTGGTAGGAGCTTAAGTACAGCATGTCAGCTCATGATTGAATCAGTCTGGATAGATGCTTGAATGCTTTGTTCTGCAGCTTAGCTCACCTAAGCTAGCTTACTTAAAGAAGTGAAAACAAGCAATAACCCACCCTCACTCTCTTGGAGGCATTTGTCCGTCTCTTGTGTGACCTCCCAGCCATCTTTGGGTGCAGTATGCGTTTTTGGTCTGCAAGCCCTTGAGACTGGTTCACTGGTGTAAGGTGACAGTATTCTCACTTGTTCAGTTCATCTTGTGTGTATCTGTTCACTAGTAATTTGGGTATGACTTTGAATATACCATAAATGAACTTGTTTTGAACCTGCTCGTATGAAATTTTCCAGACTATAGGATGGAAAATGGAAGAAAAAATGGGGAAATGAGAAAAAAAAAAATAGGACTTCCAGTTTGTAGAAAAGCACTTTCTTTTTTTATCTTCTGTTCTCTGAGATGCTACTATTCACATAACGGATGAAATGAGGAATCTAGCTGGGATGAGGAGGACCATGGTCTGTGCTGTTCACTGCTTTCCAAATGTATGTTCTGAAAGAACGTTTCTGCATGAGAAGAAAAGGTGGAGGCTAATTTAAAAAAAGCAGCGTTGTTACAACTTCTGTGTTTAAGTATTTTCAGATTGCAAGTTTTGAATTCTACATTTGGGCTCATAGCAATGGGATAATCAAATGTTTGTGTATGCCTGCAGTGGGTGGGCCCCTGGGAGGGAGGGCAGTAAGACATAGGACGCCTTGTACCTTGTGATTTGTGCCAGCAGGACAGAGGATGTTTTCTCTAAGAAGCTCTGTGACGTTCTGATCTCTTGATCTGACTTGATTGGTGGTTTGAAAAATGGTGCTTTGCATAACCAAGATGCATAGGTGGATAAAAAAAAAAGAAGGACATGGAGAAGTGACTGCTTTGGAAATTCCCATGACATTGCACAATTTATGGAAAAGCTCTTATTTGGTGGGTGCCGTCTGGCTGCTGGGACCCCAGTCTGCCATTTCTGCTCTATTAGGATTCTTGACAGTAGTATTTGGAGACTGGGAGTAAAACAATAAAATAAAATCTATGTGCCCTCTATAGATTAAACCAATGGAATACTCATCTTGGTATAATCAAGTTATCTGGAGGCAGATAAATAATACTAAATCAGAACGACAAGAAGAAGAGTCACTGTGTCATGGCTGAAAAAAGTTACTGTGCTTTTTCAGTTGCTTTCAGGCCCTATGTTTATCTAATGCAAACGGAGCACGTAAATGAGTATTTAGAGGAAAAAGATCTGACTGGAGAACTTGCCTCCCGTGTTTGCAGAGGGTGGAGTGTTGCTGGGAAAACAACTACAACAGCACCGATGCCTCAGAATTGATAGAAGTACAGGAAAACATCTGTAGCGTTTTGGAGAGGAAAGGTTCCTCTTTCAAGGTCTGTTCCTGTTTGACAATTAGAATTTTCTGGCATTGTAAATATATTTTATGTGGGAGTCACAGGCTCAGCCATTCTTGTATATTTTATTTTTTTTAATTTCAGAAGAAATCTGGCCCAGTTTGACTCCCTGCTTTTGTGATTGAACCGTCCCAATGTGGCAGCAGGCCTGAAGGCCAGGCGCTGCTCCTGGGGCGGTGCGTGTGGGGGTTCTGGCGGGAAAGGCCTCAGCGCCTGCCCTGCTTAGCTGGGAAGCCACGGCTCCTGCGTCTTGTTTGTCCGCCTGTGGTGGTGGTTGTTTTTTAAGAAACCTTACTATCAGTTAGGCTAAGTAGAATGTCAGCCATCCCATGAATCGTTTATTGTCAACAACATATTGAAATGCCAGTGTTGTCCTCCTTGGTTTTACTTGGACAGTGGGACGCTGCCCCTTTAAATTCCCTCAGCGGGGTAGTGCTGTTTTTCCACATCTCTGAGCATTAGCCAAAAGAAGGTATAGGATTTATAACTTTATCAGTTTATTGCTTTACCTTCAGCTGGTGAATAAAGAACAGTGTTTCAGTTCTTTTAAACTAGCATTTGGTCATCTTTCCCTCAGCACAGCCCCAAGCTGCTGTGCACTGTAGCTGAGTGTGCTCACCTCCTCAGAGGAGGCGGCTTTACCACACTGTCTGGCTTTCCTCAGCTACATGGCAGAGCAATCTCACTCGCATGTCAGTTTGCCTTTATCAGCAGTGTGCTTTGCATTAATTTCAGCTTCCCAGCGTGCCCGTGAGGGCCATAGTGCAGTCTGTGCTCCCTGGCTTCCCTCAGTAACGCAGTCCCACCTCACCCCTCCAGACTCAGTGCCACTTCAGCATCCCGCAGCAGAAGGTAAGCTGAAATTTTGCTCTTTCTGCCAGAAAGCAATTTGCCCGGGCTTCCTCCTTCCCTGGCTCTCTCTGTGAAGTGACCTGGTAATCCGTTGGCTCAATGCCGGTTCCTCAGTGGTGTGGGTAATCCTGAGGGTTGCCATCCGAGGTGAGAGATAAGGAGAAGGACTCGAACATGACATATGTGTGTGAAAGATCAAGGCACTTCTGCCTGCTGTGTTATTTTTAAAACGAGAGCTAACAAAGACACAGGCTGTTTGTTCTTACCTCCTCCTGAATGCTGTCAGATAAAACCGTTAATATTATTGTCTTAGTTTTCTGCGTGCAAAATGAGTGATTTCACCTTCCTCACAGAGATGTTGGATTAAGTAAAGAAGAAGCTCATGATTCCTGCAGTACTGGGCTGCACAGAAATGCTTGTAGAGAGAGAGAGAGTGAGCTTTATTGTTGCAGGGCAGTAACACTACTCAGCCCTTCATCTCTCTCCAGGTTTCACTCTCCACTTTAATACTTCCTCTGTTCTCTTCAGTGTTATCTCACTCACTCAGATCTCTTGGCTGCTGGAAGGTCCCATTCTTTGTCCCATGATTTGCCCAGCAGTCCCTTGCTCTTGTGTTTCTTTTTAGCTGTTGTACAGTCAAGGTGTTCTCACTGGAATGTGAGCATTTGGGCCAGGTTTGCAGTTCTCAAAAGCCTTCATTGTAATCTATTAATGGAAGTCACACTTGACCCTGATTGAGGAGAGCATGCCAGCAGAACTTTCTGGAGACATACTGTGAGTAATATCACTGAACTAACTTGAAATTGCCCGTAGTGTCAGTGAATCATGCAACTGCAGCCTCTCTGATTTTAATGAAAGCAGATGGGCTCACAGCATTTTTTTATTTTTTCATTTTTATTTTTTACTTTTTAAATCTATTTCTCCACAGTTTAGAATTACTTTGGTTTAAAAAGGCTCTGTCCTCTTTGGTATCTGATTGGAAATGATGGCCTAGTGGAATACTGGGTGGCTTTGTCTGGTTGGTTAATTTTGCTCCTGATCAGCTGTATGCCCTGATTTCCCTGGATGTAAGAACTTTGGAGGAAAAAAAGAAAAAGAAAAAAAAGTAAGCTCACTTAAAAAAAAAAGAAAAAAAGAAAAAAAAAAAACCAACTGCACAGGTTTTCCTGAATACAGTCTGGAGCATGATAACGTAGGTCACAATATTACTCAAAAGTGGCAACTTCCAGTGTGGGGCAGCAAACCTATTAAGCTTATTTGGGCTCTATTAGAGAAGTAGCAAGAAATTAGCAGGCTAATTGCTAAGTGAACTGCTACTTTCTTTTAGGAGCAGTTTCTTTTGCCCAATGTGTTTGTTAAACATTTTGCTAGCAGGCAGTACAGTGAAATTGTTTGTTAATGAAACTTCCATCACTGTAAAATAACCACGTATCCTCGCTAAGCAAATACCACTGTGATAACAGTGAGGTGGGTGTGCCAGTCCCTTTTCTTAGCAGTGTTGTTATTTAAGTATTTCTGATATATAACAGTAATATAAACTGATGTCATACAGGTTAGTTCTTCTAAGGAGAGCTTTGAAGAATGCTTTTAAGTATTTGCTTGGTATTTTTTGCTACTTATTACCTTTGTATGCATGCAGAGTTGAAACCACTTTCAGAAACTTGTTAGTGATTGATCACTTCACAGTAGACATTCAGATAGATGTTCTTTAATCAATTCATACTTGATCTTTCTGTAGACACTTAATGGGTCACTTTCTAGAAATCAACAGCTCTTTTAGCTGCAGGGATCGCCAGAAGTTATTTTGGGAAGCCACACAGAGTACACGCTCAGTCTGAAAGAAGACAAGGCTATTTCTTAAAAGCATCGAGCCACGAATGGCATACAGTTCACACAGATAACTGCCATTATTTACAGTACTTCTCTAAAAATGCTCCAATAACAATAATGAGAAGGAAACAAGAAAGAAAACTCAAGAAAGGAAATAAATGGTGAGCCTGGTATTTCTGCATATTCTTGTTTTACCCAGCAAACATGTTGGATTTCTTGTGTCTGTCACTTCCGTCCATGATTTCTAAGACTGATGAAGTGAACTTTGCTTGTCTTTAAGTTAACAGCCTTACTGTTCTTGGGTGATTCCACTTTTGGTATACCTATCTGGTGCTCTTGCTGTACTGCAGCACTCTTAGTAAAATTGTTGCTTCTCTTAACTAAATTGACTCTCAGAGTGTAATGATCTGTGCATTCTCATTAATGGTGAAGGAAAATAAAACACCCATCTTGCAGCAGGTTTTACCTCCTGTGCTTCTGCAGAGGAAAAGGGTCACAAGGGTTAAAACAGGAACATGATTCTGCAGTGGTGAATACAATGGTTCCATATGATCATAACTTTAAATTAGTTCTACAACTTCATCACTGCCAAAATTAATCAGGGTAATGTATGACAGAGAGAACTGAACTATTCAGACATGATAAGGTGTCTTTGCTTCCTAAGACATGAAAAACAACATTCATTTTTGAGACTAAAATAATTTCCTAGATCAGTAGTTTCTTTTGAAAATAATTATATCTTACAAAGTAATCTATAAGACATTAGTGTTTGTCTGTTGTTTAAATACTGAGACTGCATAAAGGAGGAGGGAGTCAAGAGGATTCTTTGCTTGGAAGCAAGGGGAGAAATGTATCTCCCTGACAGTGTTTGAGATAATAATGGGAACTGTACCTGCGTTTGTGTGGGAGAACATCATGCACAGCTCCCATAAGCCAGTGCCATGAGGCTCAGAGCAAATAAGTACTTCTCCAGTTGTAAATATTGATCAGCCTATTCCCTAGTTTAGGGTCACTTGAGGAAGTAGAGAGTAGAGGAAGTGGTTCCTCAAACCAGCAAAATTTGGCTGAGCGAAAGTTGGACTGTAAGTCTCAAGCTTGGACATGTGTTTATGCCAAGGAAACGAGAGTTTAAAAACTGTAGCCAACAAAGATTGGGAAAAGTCCAACCAAATCCACAGCCGTCATCTTTGCCCACGAAAACTGCGTGACCAGAGCAAAGCTTGTCTGCTGAGGTCACTGGTGCCGGTAAAGGTGCCATGAGTGACTGAGTGCTCTGCCACCTGGCTCTGCCCCAGCAGTGACAAGCTGCATGAATGCCATCAACCTGGGTGGAGGAGTTAGGGGCCGCTATTCAGGTGTACAAGGTCAACATACCTGACTCAAGCAAACATGCATTTGGCTGCAAGTTCTGAAGGCCTGTCCTGGCCACAGTAGCAGACAGAACATGTCATTACTAAGTACATTCCTGCAGCCCACACAAAGTGGTCCCCGTTTGGTTTTATAATTTATGAATATGTCGCTGGGAATAAACATAGGGCTTGTGTGCTCCCAGCAGTGTTTAAGGCTGTCTATTGCTTCTTGTTTCACTGCAGAGCAAAATCCCCACCACAGATGGTCGCAAAGCTGGGGATGAGGCTTATAATGAATTATGTTAATATTTTCCCCTACATAAAGTTAGATTTTTGTAAACATTTCTTTGTTTGTATTTTTTCTTCTATACAGAATTCCTACATCCTCTACACCTGTGTAGAAAATCTACTGCTGCTCTTTGAGTGATGTGACCTAGATTTTAAAACAAAAACAGCCCAGGAGGTTTTCAGCTGTAGGCTTACATTTTCACTGGAACTGAACTTTCCCAACAGTATGTTGGCCTTGATAAAGCTCTGGAATGGGTGAGCTGGGAAGAGAATTCTTGCAACTCAACCCTGGTTCCAAATCCAGCTAGCATAATTACGGTCTTGCTACTGGCCAGTAGTGTTGCTCTGGATAGCATCAAAGCATTCCTGTAAAACATTTTGAACTGCTTCCAGTGACCACTCCTGTGGTCAGTATATAGTAACTTCTGAGCACATATTAAACTGTGCCTTGTCCAAAGACTTATGCAGTTTCTGTGTGCAGACACCAGCACAGATGTGTGTGAGTTAGCCATGTACCAAAAATACCCAAAAATGTACAAAAATGTACCCAGATAATTGTAAAAACTGAGTAACTTGAGTGACTGGGCATCATGGTGTCCATTGCATAACTGTACATCCAACACTATCTATACATCTATGGGTGTAAAACCAACAGATGCCCAAACAGCACCTACTGCAAGCCAACCAAAAGTCACAAGTCATCCTTGAAAACTAATTTTACACCGTCACAGCCTTAATGTCCATAACTAGTAGGCATTTATTCATTAGTGAATTACAGAGTGAATTACAAGTTATATTCTTTGTATAGGATTGCAGCTATGAGTTGCTTTATATTGCAGTTGCAATGTACATTTTGTAGAGGAGATTTTTAAACAGAAATATCTCTTGGAGGAAATGTTGAATTGTTTCTACTTTGAAGCATGTAAAATATTCACCCAGGACTCAATGTCAATAACAGAGATGTTTCTGCATTGTTGGGGTACAGTTCAGCAGTTTCTGTTGAAGGAAGATTCAAATTATTTTCCTGAAGGTGATAGCCATCCTGGATCTCTGTCTGTGTAGAGGAGGTCAGTGTATGACTCTTGCATTCATAGCAGGCTGCTCAGTAAATTAGATGGTTCTTTGCTATTTTTCATTTGAGGGCTTGCTCTTCTGGAAAAGACAAATACAGAGGTGAGTCCATGCACTGATGTAGATGGTATCTGAAGATTCCTCTGAGATGTTTGTTGGTGCAATATTTCAGATATATATGCAATAATGAAGACTGACACAGACTGGAAAATAAATTGAGATGAAATAGCTATTGCCATTAGGATATTAATTCCTGTTCATGTTTATAGTACTGTTGATAATAAAAGAAACAAAATAATGACATTTCCTATAAATGTATGTGAAATTATCATAGTTGCTCATCTGCCTATTCTGGCAGTGCTGTAGAGCTAAGCTTAAATTTTCAAATGCTCTCCTCCTGCTGCTGTTCTTAACTCTAAGCAGTCAATGCTTGGGTTGCAGGAAGATGAAAAGGAGGTATTTCATTTGTGCGTTTCTCATTGAGGACAGTTTAAGAAATGGAGAAAAGTATGTGAACATCTGCGAGAAAAACAATGCGAGTATTACAAATGTATTAATTTTCAAATTAAGTACTGATTAATTAAAAATAGGAATTACTTTAATACTACAACATTAAAAGTATTTGTATTATTTACTTCCAGACATTAGGATTGGCCTGGTTTCTACAAGTGCAAGGCAAGGACAGATGCTGTTTTTTCCTTTGGGATCTGAGGTTATAGAGCATTTCTGAGAATCAAGCCACTCGCTGCTACTTCTGAAAGAAACTTCTTAAGGTATTCAGGACTATAAAAAGTGATTTATATCATCCTTTGATATTGTGAATTGTTTGCAAAAGCCTCACATTTTCAGGAAAAAATATAGCAGTTCTTATGATAGCATTAAAGAGCAACCAGACCCAGAAGAAAACAAAACAAAATCACGTTTGAGTGAGCTATTGTGCATCATTTTGGGGTTTAAATCTTTCTTCTTTGCATTTTATTACAATTTGCAGTGCTTTTTTGTTTTGCTGTGGTTGAAGAAGATGGTGCTGATAAAGAAATAGCTCTCCCTTCCTTCTGCTTGGTGCGAATTCTTGCCTTTAAGTCAATAAACTGCATAACATATATGTGTGTGCACATAAATAACAGTTTTTAGAAAGAGGCAAATGCTGTGAGAGCCGCCTCAGTAACTTTACGAACTTAAGTGCTAACTGCTCAGAAGAGTTATGATCCTTCTGTTTGATGGTGAGTATTGCTGTAGGGTCATATTACTATTCTTTGTGCTGTATATATTTACTTGCTTTCTTGCAATAAAAGGAATCCTTCCTTCTATTATAGGTATTTCCAGTTTGTAACAGATCGACAACTTGGTGTTGTTTCTTGGCAGGGTGAAGCACTCAGTACTGTCCTGTATGGGATTTTCTGGTGATTCAGGTGATTTATTGGCTGTGACTTTCTTTCATACAACATTTGAAGTTTCATCAAAATAACTTGGAGTATACTGGGACCAAATAAACAGCATAGCTTGAAATATCTGTTTTCCAAGATAACCATGCTAAAACTTGCCAAATCAAACATTATTGTCAAAAACATGGCTCAGCAGTAATGTGGAAGTGGTTTCATGGGTAAAAAGTTTGCTCAACAAAATACCCTGTACTTGGAGAAGAGAAAGCATACCTATTTTAAAGAAGTTTAAACTGTAGCCAGTTCTGCGGCTTGTGGCTGATCTTTATTAGCTGCTATCTTTTCAGATTCTATTTCTTTATTTTTAAGGTATTATTAAACTTGTTTCTCCATTGCTGTTTCAGAGGAGTCATTAGGGAAAGTAAACTGCTTTTCCACCAAAGTCTCATCTTCTGTTTTACCTTTGAATTTTGAGACTGCGGAAGCTCTACAGAATATTGAGCTGACTGTGACTGCACACTGCCTGGGGAGTTTAGATTGAAGCACCATCAAAGCATTTGAAATCTGGAAGAAATAAAGGTTACATTATGAGATTATTGGAAAGGAAGGGGGAAGAGATGGACTGCATGTTGGGCTTATCAGCTTTGCATCCAGTACTGGAGACAGATTCCCAAATTTAGTAGTGTCATCTAAGAACAGCTCATGCCTTTTAAGTGGCTTAAAGGCTGAAGCTCTGAGAGGCAGTTTCCACACTTTTCATAATCTACCTGAAGTTTGTAATTAGAGTTATGTCTGTCACAAATGGGCATAACAGAAGAGAATAGATTCCTCGGCATCCTCCCCGCATGCAACTCCACAGAAGAAAACCACTATGAATTTTAGCCAGCTTCTAATTTAGTTGAAAATTCTTTT
The DNA here is from genome assembly GCF_023343835.1 of Lagopus muta. Lineage (NCBI taxonomy): Eukaryota > Metazoa > Chordata > Aves > Galliformes > Phasianidae > Lagopus > Lagopus muta. The sequence continues at coordinate 14,780,454 of NC_064441.1, forward strand.
CCCTTTGTTTTTATGAGCGAAACAAGTGGAATTGGTGAGCGCAGTGGCAGAGGCAGAGCCTTGTGAATAGTTTGTTGTCCAGGGACTGGGCGGCAGTAGACAGATGCAGAGCACCAGATCAACAGGATAAAGGGATTAAGTAATCAGGCTAAATTCCTCTTCCTGATAAACTCAGTGGAAACTTTGCTATTGTCTCCCCTGGCTATTTAGCAAGGAGAGCTATGATTAATCAGCAGTGTTGATTTAGTCTTCCCTGCCGTGTGCAGTTTGTTCTAGGAGATTCTGAGGAGATAGAGAGGATGATGAAGCATTAAACTGCCATACTTACAGCTGCCCTTTCCATTCCCTTTCACATGAACATCATAAACAAAGTATCATACAGATACATGGCATTTTACCTCATGAATGATTCTAGTGCCTCGTTTTTCCTTGGTTAGATTTCTTGAGGTTGTTTTCTTTTGTTAGTTTGTTTTCTCATACCATTGATGCAGCTGATGTTTCGTTCTTTCTATAGCTCCCATCAAACTCTGATGAATCTTGACTATCCTTTCACTCACTAGCTTCATTGTGACTTGTCTGTTTATTACTATTTCCTAGCTTGTCATTTAATAACTGAAAAACTGAGACATATAAGAACATGGGAAATGACGTGTGTCACCCTGTTGTCATGCTTGGAATTGTAGCAGCATGATAGTTGTAAATTAAAACTTTCTGTTCACCTGGAGGATAGAAGAGTACTCTCAGTAGGTATTTGCTTAGTCAGTTTTGCTGCTCTTCATATAAGCATATCTGTGGTGTTTTTTGATTCCTATTTCTTATTTTGTTATTCCTAATAAAAATCAATATATTTGGCACGCTAATGCCTTTATGGGAGATGATGTTTACAACCATTCTTGAGATTGGGTGAAAGGTTTTGATTATGAATTGATTGGCCAAGAAGATATAAAATCCTACTTGTATTTTTCAAAAAACAGCTATATCTGAAATAATTTAGTATAGGAAGGTTTTATGAAGCCTGTCCTTACAGAGCTCCAGGATGAATGTATTTGACACTTTAAAATTTATCCTAAGAGAACTACTAAAGATGATTTTGTTCCAATAGTGTAATACAGATCTACTTTTAGTAACTAAAAACCTTGTCAAAAGTGCCTGCTTTCCACTGGGAGTAACACATTGCAGCAAATTTGGATCCATCCCATTTTCAAGTTACAACCTACCTAAGATCACCTAAGATTTGTCTAAAACCTTTGAGATCTCATTCCAGCTTTACGGGTAAATCCTTCCTTGGTGTAATGTCTTGGATGTGATATTTCAGTGTTGGTGTTACTTTGCTGAAGTTGAGACTGTGAGTGTCAAAATCAACTTTCGAAGGAAAGGACTGTTTCAGCCTTAGCTATACAGAGGCCATTGTCTTTCCAGAATAAAGCAGTAGATATTTCAGAAAAGTGCTTTGAAGTTGTTCCAGCCTCTTCACAGAGCTGTGAAATCTGATAGCTCAGCTTTTAAGCTGTCTGTGAAAGTACAAACTGTAGTACTTGTGGAATTCATTCAGTAACTTCCAAACTGGAGCCTGGCCTGGGAGTGGGAAGAAAGCATTTAAGAAAAGAGTAGAAAAAAAGGCTTCAGTACTATGTGGCAGTTAACTGTCAACTTTGGCATCTTTTCAGATTTGCGGCTTCGTGCTTTCTAGAGATAAACTGTGACTTTTCCCCAAGGACTGGAGGATTTTATTTTCTTTTCCGCTGAAACTCTTAGATCTGTATGACTGTAGGAGCTAAACAAAATGCAGAACTAGCAGCATTGCATCTGCCATGCTCTTAGATAGTAAATTTATGGGTGCAGAACATCTCTGGGAGCTTCTTTCCATTTACATCAGTTTCTCAATATTTTCCACTTGTAAAGCAGATAAATAGGACCCCCTGTCTGTGTTACCATGCTGTGTAGTGTTTCCTCTGGATTTGTCTGAAGCCTTTTTCTTGTTAACAGGTGTATTGAGGACGTTCTGTGGGCTCAAAGCATTCCAAGCACCCTCTGGAACAGGCAAGCTGGTGTGAAAGCAGAGAAGGATCAACCCTAGGAGTAACCGCATCCTCAAGATGTCGAACTTTCTTGTCCTCTTCATTGTCACTAGAGCCGAAATGTGAGTGGGCACCAGGGATTCTCCTCCTGCTGTGCAGCCTGTTGCTTTTGTTTTCATCTCTATTGAAATAAGAAATGTATTCAATTAATGTCTCCTCATAGTGTTCTCTGAGCTCGCCTTGACTGTGCAGTATACTGGAGACATAACATCAGTTTTGCTCCAGTCTTGTGCAAATGCAGAAACCTTTAAGATATGGATGATGTTGTTTTTGCTTGAACTGCCTGGCTTGTTTGGTCACACAGGCTACAGCTCAAGTTAACGGTTTGTCAGCTGCTAACACAGTTATTCTGTGCAGTAATCCAATCCCTCTGTGCAATGCAAGTGTTATTTTGCAGTGCGGCTGCTCTCAGCTAACAACCCCAGTGAGTGAGAAATGAGCGTGGCTTACAATGTTGAGGGGGAGAAAAATGGAAAATGTGTGTTTCTACTTGCTGAAGACTGATAGGGAAAAGTCAGAACGCTTGGGCTGAAACTGAATTGCAGCTACCAAGGAAAGATAGCAAGGAAGTAGCTGAGTAATCAATTAGTAGGAGAAAAGTAGTTTGTTACTTAATGAACAAATGAGCAAATAAAGGCAAAGGTCCTTGATGTCTTTCTCCCTTCAACCACAAAAGAAAAAATGAATTATGGCCAGATGTTAAAGCAGTTGATTTTAACAAAAAACAAGCAGGAAAGAAAACAAACAGGTCAGGTATACTTGACAGATAGAACAGATTATGCAAGTCAGCAGGACATGATACTATATCCTTCAATATGAGAAAATCGCAAATGCTAAGCCTTCTGCCATTTTCTTTAAGAAATGCAGAAGGTGGGTGAGTCTCCTGATGATCAAGAAGGCAAATACATTACTTTTGCTTGAAAATGCAGGAGAATCTGAGGGGACAGAGGCCATAGAGGATTTACAGAAAGGTAATGCTAATTCAGCATCAGAACTTTTAAACGGCATAAATTATTAGTTGATACTTTGCAATCTGTATTGTCCTTACTAATATGGTAAGTAACTATCATATTACCACTGCATGCAAATGGCCTAGTAGTTTTGGTGGAACCTTTTTCCAAAGATAAGCTAGGATGCAGTCCCACACAATGTTCTTGGAAGCAAATTGTGATTTATCTATCATGAAAACACGTTAAGGTGAGCACGTAACTGACTGAGACATTCCTGTACCAGTAAACAGAGATTTACAATTTCTAATCTAAAGACTGCCAAGGGAGGTCATGAAGACTTTGTTGCTGGAGTCTTTTAAAAGCAGTGCAGATGAATGGCAATCAATTGCACCTCTGAGGTGGGATATGGACTAGATGATTTCCTGAGTTTCCTTCCACTTCTTTGTTCCTGTAACTCTGTGAGTGAGGCTGACTGGGGAGATATTAACTCAAGTACAAATAACTCAAGTTAACTGCTCACCGAAGACAAAACTCTCAGCTTAATAGAGGTCATTTTAAAACCTGGCTGGGAAAATGTGGTTTCGTGCATGGTAATAGTGTCCCAAGAGGAAATCCAAAGATGAGTGGTAGTTTTGAGTGTAATGTGGACTGATTGGAGAGGCTCCAAAGGAGTAAATGATCAAACTTCAAGAAGACAAACCTAGAAGGGAGGCAGAAACTGTTTGGATTGTTAGAAGAATAACAGCCGAGAGGAAATATTCCAAGAGTTATCAAATACAGAAAAGGCTGCTGTAAAGAAGAACAGTATGTTGTTTACAGAGAGTAAAAGCTCTGTGGTAGATGGAACAAAAATGGTGGAAGTAAACTGTAGCAGAAGAGACTCAAAGGAGGGGGGGAAAAACACCTGTCCAAAGCAGGAGTAGCAATGCCCTGGAAAGGATAGCTAGAGTGATTGCAAAATTCACAGCGGTCATAACGAACAGGTTGGAGAAACATCTCCCTAGAATGACATGGAGATACTTGTTCCTACTTTGGGACCTGGGATGGACAGGATGTACTTTCAGTGTCCCTATCTGAATTCTTTATCAAAGATCTTACTTCTCCTCAATGAGAATGTTTTGCTTTGATATTTGAGGTACATAGAGATTGGATTTGTTTATTTATTCTTCAAAATAGTATTGCTACTCTTTGTTCCTAAAGAACCTCTTGGCCTGGCAAGCAGGGAAAGCAGCCACGTCTGCATCTAAGATTTTCTCCTTTCCATTCCTTGTTTGTCAAGGAGCATCTGCTCTGTCCTCTACCCTGCTGCAGCCAGCATTGCAGCTTGTGTATGGAATGTAAAAAGTGCTGGGTTTTTTTGTTTTTTTTTTTTTTGCATGGGAGATTGCAAGCTGTGAACAGCTAAGCCATATTCAATATCCAATGGGTGCAAATAAAGCTGTGTCATGCAGTTGCTACATAGGTGGATATCTAATTAGCGTTTGCAACAGTTCTTCAAATAACACCTATGCTTAGGCTAATTGCACATATTCAGATTCTTTTGCAAGACAGCTCTTCCCCAATTACAGCTTAAGTTTAAATTTTCATCATCTGTTTGGTGTTAGGCTGATGGAGAACGTGGTATAAATTTAAATTAAAAAAAAAAAGGAATGCAAAATGTAGCTCATATTTGGGCAATGTCAGATAAGTTCTCGGAGGCTAGATCTGCTAAAATACTACAAACTGATCTATCATTTCTGTTTAAGAGCTCAGAAGGAAGCAGACAGTTTGGATCAGGCAACAGTCTACAGCTATGTGTCCAAAACAAGAGCTTTTGTTCCAAACTGGGCTGATGCATGCCATCAAATATGCGAAGAATGCAGGACCGTTTGTGGTGCTACTACAGATACCATCACAGGAAAGCCAAGCACACAAATTCCTGTTGAAATAACATTACAGTTAAGATGAAGGCAACCAAAATAAAGCAGAAGGATGCCATATTCTGCAAGTGTGCTACTGTTTGATATAAAATGATCTCTGTTTTTCTTTGAAATCCACCATTTGGAAACATTTCCCTTGAGCAAGTGCCATGGTTCAGGCAATTAGCTGTGAAACCCTTCAGGGTTGAAGGGTTGAGGTTAGTTACAAGAAGGGGGTTAAGAATGTTGAATCATCTAGTGTGTTTTCGGAGAAAATCTATGAAGGCTGCATCCCCTACATCAAGAGACAGTGATTTTCCGATTGCATCATTTTCAAAATCAAACATACCCATATATGTGAGAGTTCTCTGTGTAAATATGTATGAATCGGAGGACGTTTTGCACTGGTTTGTGGAAAAGCTTTGTCAATTGCTCTGAGCAATCTTCTTGCCCAGTTCAGTATTTTTGTAACAACGCCACAATTAACACTTAAGATTGCATTCATACTTTAAATTGAAGTGGGAATTATTTTTGTTGTTAGGCATGAAAATAGTGATTGAACATAACCAAAAATAATACTGTTTTCCTTCTAGAAATTGTATGGAAATATATTCATTTCTTTGGGAATTCAAGCAAATTTAGACTAATGCTCTCTAAATTTTATAACATCTGTAACACTTGAACTGTCATTTTAGTGCTTGAAACTCTAAGCAGGCATAAATGGAAATTCATTCCAATAGATTGACTACCTTGAAAATATTTTAAATGAGCAAAATTTCTAACACACTGCATCATTAGTAGTAGCTAAAGAATTAAAAACAAAACAAAACCCACAAAGCACTAAATCTGCCAAATGGCATATCTGAGCTCTGACACTTGCCAGTTTTGGAATTAGCTTCTTTGGGCAGCTGGTAGAGTTAGTTTTCAGTAAAGCAAATATTTTGCAGCAGTGAATTTATCTTTCAGTCCAGAATTTGAGGCAACATGAGGAGCTACATTTCTTTGTCAAGACTGCAGCTCAAGAGGTTGCTGTGTCAGGACCACCATCTGCTGATGCTTGTCAATGTGCTGTAGTGGGAGATATTTTTCATCACCCTTTGGGGATGAACTAAAGTAAATCTCTTCTGCTTGCTGTGCACAGCTTTAAGATATTGTAAGTACACCTTCATAGCTACAAGGGCTGCTCCAAAAGTAATGCCTTCAACTGTATGATGTTGGCCTGCCGTCAGGAGGCAAATTTTGGTGGCATGGCAGTAGAGGTTGAAGCTTCCCGCCAATATCCCTTTAGATTTTGATGCTGTTTGACAGATGGCAGCAGAGGGGCAGTCTGACAGAAAGGAGTATCTGACATGGAAGCATTTTTGAAGCAAAGGTTTGTCATTAAACTCCTTTATGCGGAAAAAATGGCAACCACTGACATTCATCAACACTTGCTGAATGTTTATGGAGACCAAGCAGTGGATGTGCACACAGTGAGGTGGTGGGTAGTGCGTTTAAGCACTGGCAACTGTTATATATGTGAAAGACAAGCCATGTTCTGGGTGGCCATGCACAGCTGTCACACCACAAAATGAAGAGTATCTCAATCTGAACATCTGCATGAATCAGCTAAGGGTGGTGACTATGTAGAAAAAGTATTTTGTAGCTGAGTCTTTGCTGTATCATAATGTTATTGTACTCTTTGTAGCTGTTGAAGTTTCAATGGAAAGAACTAGGAGGCGTCACTCTCAGAGGGACTTGTGTATTAAGCAATTGTCACGTCTGATTTTAAGTTCTCCATTAGGAGAAGCCCCTTGCCTTGATCCAAGCTAGCCTGCAATCAGAATGCTAGAAGTCTGGGAACCTGCAGGTACCTGAACACTGCTGCAGAAAAAAAATGGTCTGGAAAATGCCGATTAATATGTAAAAACAAGTGGGTGGATTGCAGCAGAGGGGTCTGGTACCAGTGGTGAAGTGGGAAGCAAAGCAGATTAAACTCGTTCTGGAAAGATTTGCTGGCAAAGGCGATGATTTGGATCTCAAGGCCCTGTTAATCTATCTCATCTGGAGGAGTCACTGCAGGGGATCGCCCCAGCCTCTGTGTTGAAAAAGTAGTTGAGTGATATAAAATCACAAATTCAACACAACTGGTGTTTTACTGTTTTTCACTCAAACACTTCTTCACTTCTGCTTCTTTTCTGTATGTTTTTAATTCATATATCAGACTAACAGAATTTCCTGTGTTTTTTCTTTAACTGGAAACTGCGTGCTGGTACTAACCAAAAGAAATGAGGAGAAAGGGACAATTTATTTCCAGAGTCTTTATCTTCCGTAAACGAAAAAGTAGATAGTAAAATCTCTCTCTTTGCAGAACTGAATTTGTGTTTTAATGGATAGGTGTAGTCGGAGCTAAAAGAAAATGTCACCAAATATTTTCGGAGAGAAGCCTCCCAATGCTAATGAGCAGCCGAATCTGTCTCAGGGAAACAGTTTGTTACTAAAAATAGATTGCAGCCTAACTCAAATCAGATTGCAGAAACTGAGCTATTCAGAGTCCTGATTTCAGCAGCAGATGAATCTATTACAAACAGCTTTGATTATTACATGTTTTAAAATGTGCCGACTGAGCCCTGTTTTGAAATTAATCCACTTGTGAGCTGCTATCAAATAGGCTTACAGCATTCGCTGCAGATTTTCTTCACGCTCCCCAAAGCCAGTGAGGAACCAGCTCAAAGTTATGAGGCCAAAAGGAAAAGCACTGCACACAATCTATTTATAGAAAATGAAGCAAAACAGTGTGATAAAGGGCAAATGAGAGCCTACAACGACAAGCTTCTCTTCGTTCCTGATTGTGTGGTCTTTATGTGCAATTTTTTACTATACGGTGTACCAGAGAAATTAAATCACTGGACTCCAGCCTTATTCTGAGTAGAGAGGAACACTTGAGGGGTTCTTTCCTGTTTACAATATGCTCACCTGTGGGTGTTGCTCACTGAAAGGTTTTGTTTGCAGGAGTTTCTGCAGGGTCCAGTACTTCTCCTGCAAGTGCCTGCAGAGGTGATGGCCGCAGGTTGCCCCAGGAACATTCCATGTGTGACATTTGAAGTCACCTTCTGCCTGAGATGAGCACAGCTTATGAGCCTCAGATGCTTGGTACAATGGGACAAAGACCTACCAGCTCTCGCACTTTGATATTTGAAAGTATGGAAGTAATAGTAGAAGCATGGAAGAAAGAAGCCAACTTTCCTAGCTGTTTTTGTGTGGTGTCACCCACACGTTACTGAATGTAAATGTTCTTGTTTTCTATCCCCGTCCCTTTGTTCTCAATACAAAAAGCTAAGGACTTCTCTGTCCTGTGAGTTAATCAACCCAGCCTCATCCACATATTTCTGCAGTTAGTTCAGATCCAGTATCTGGGCTGTATCTCCACAGTGTGCCAGAAATTCTGGCCCTGAGAAATAAACCCTGACGTGGGTACCAGTTTTGTGGGTTATACCCAATGCAATTTTCAACTTTTCCAGAAATGTAGGAGCTGCCAATTTTTCCTGCACTCATTTTAATTAGGTATTTTACTGCCTGGGTGTGATACCTCTAAGAAGGAGAATAGAGGAATAGTGCTGAGGAGATGCTACGTGAATTGTATACTTGAGGTCCAGGCAGATTAAAACGAATGTCTTCTCAGATAGCTTTCTTTCTTATTTTTTCTTTTTCTTTATGCCTGTGATAAAGTTGGAGGGAAGCTGAAGAAGCTGGATAGTTTGTCTCCCAAATACAGAGAATGTTGTTGTCATTTCAGAGTATTTTCACAAACAAGGGGATTTATGGCAGCAGTCATTTTACTTGAACACTAACAGCACATTTGCAGGTTTGCAGTGTGCGTGCCTACCTGAGCTCCTCACCAGCTTCTGTAGATCAGGCCATCACCCAGTCTGTCATGTCTCACCTTTGCCAGATTCCTCTTCAGTCCTGGATGCTCACGTGTTTGCTTAAAAATATGAAGACTCCTTCTGCATTGTGACAAGTGAAAGAATGGATAAAATATCAAGGCTTTAGCACCTAGCAGTGCTGTATGGGAGCTAAAGACTGCAGATAGAAAGCTGAGTAGTAAGGATCAACGAATGTGATGCATCTATCTGTATTCCCATATGTCAATCTCAGACAATTTCACAGATTTGCTAATGGGAACAAGGCTTTCAGTAAAGCTTCTTCAGAGCCCTTAAAGAGATGTGAATGTATCCAGAACCTTGATGAGTGATAAGAGGAAACACTGAAAGACAAATTTCCACTTCTGATTCTTAGACACATGACCTCCTTCATAAGTCAGGAGTCACTCTGAGTTCAAAGAAATCAATGTTGGCTTCCTCCCAGGATGCGAACTCTTGAGAGCCCTGTTTTATATGCCTGTTTACACACTATTTTCAGATATTCAGTGGAAATTTAATGGAGTTGCAGGGACATAAGAATGGAGAATTAATTCTGTATCCAGCTCATAACCCAAATACTGGCTGAGTTGATGCCAGAGAGGAAGGCAGAGCAGGAAAGCAAATACAAAGTCTGGGAGCTGCACTGCAGAGCTTAGTCCAGTCAAATGGCTAGGAAAGTCTCCACCTTGCTCTGATCTTCAGGAGTCTTTGCTGAACAGCAAAGCTGACCTAAACAATGAAAAAAAATGCATTAAAAAGAAAAGGTTGGAAGCTACTTTTCAGGAATGTATTCTGTGGAAGGTGTATTGGGCAAAACTTTACAGGTTGATTTTGAAATTCTGAGTTATGCCACGATAGCTCATTGCAGTGTTCACTGTTCAGATACATTGTCCTACTATTTTCCTCTGCACCCTGGATATCCCAGTCAAACCAACACAGCCCTTACAACCAGCAAACGTGCAGATGAAGCAGAGGGGTAAGCAGATGCTTTCATGGGAGTTGTGTGTGCCCAGCTATGTTCAACCAGGTCTGGGAACTCCAGCCAGCTGGGGTGGTGATGGCTGGTTGGAGCTGCATGGCCTTGGCTTTTTCTCCCTCCCATAGGTGTTTCTGAGCATGCTGTAAAGTCTCAGCTCTGTTGTTACTGTCTTTTGTGGCATCACTGGTGTTTTTTCACTTGTCATTTCTGCATAAAGCCTGTTCAGCTTCTCCTCTGCTACAGTACAACCAGAGCTGCTGTCAGTACATTATAGATGGAGGAACAAAGCGAACCCTCAAATGCTGGTTTCCTTAGCAACAACCTGGGGCGAGGGTGATTCCAAGAGAAGGGTTCTAAAGCTGCAGTACTGGAACCCAAAAGGACACAGATCTGCCTGTTTTTCTGCCCCACCTGTTTCAGCCTGAATCTCAACTCTTGATAGTGTGGAACAGGATGATCCCATTCATTACTGTCACCTTCAAATATAAACCTGCTGGAACAGAAAGCTCTTCACAAAGCTATCCTGTACTCCCACTATGTGCTAACAAACAAGACTGTGCTTGTAAAAGCACCATAAAATGATAGTATTCTTTCTTTCTCTTTTCCTTTTTTTCTAAAAGATGCTCATGGGGGGCAAGAGATACAGGAGATCGGCTTAAGGCTGTTAACACTGCCTGACCTTGTGATGAAGAGAATGTGCAGCTGACTTCCTATGCTATTCCAGAAAAATATACACTACTCATAAATATCTACTCCACTTTCCATCTCTGAAGGATTTCTATTGGGTGATGTAAGCATCTGAGGGGAGAGCTTGGAGTGGTGGGGAGGGCACCTGCTGCATTGGTTTTAGATGAGTTTTCAGTCCTAGGAGCTTTCTGGATTCACTGCAAAATAAAGCAGCTTTCACTCAGAAAGACTTCTCTGGCACAGAGGAAGTGCTAGGACTGGGAGACTGCCAGATCTGCAAGTCTTACTGTTAATAGACATGTTTTGAAGCAACTATTGATTTGTAAAGTATTATGTAAAGTGATATGTCTCTTTCCTGGAGAGTGGTTGAAGCTTCAAAACAAAGCATTGAGCCTTTTACGTATTTCTCCTTCCCTTGCTGTTACTGTGACAAAGATTAGTGCATGAAGACTGTGAGAAGATTGAAGATTGGCTGTGTTGTATGAATTCATCTATTTCTACTCCTCATTCCACATCTGAAGTCAGTGGTTTGAAAGTTTGGATATCCGGGTGTGCTTACCTAGTTTTAGGTTTAAGAGTTTCCAAAGTATACTGGGATTGCTGGCTATGGACTCCAGCCCACAGCCATATACAATTCTGATGCAGTGTACCTAATTCTCTGCATTGTAATCTCCCTTTACAGTGCTTTGTTTATATACTGCAGTAAGATCTAAGGAAACATCATTGTAGCTTGAGTTGTATGTTAGCACACATACAGATCTGTATGTATAAAGAAGCAAGGAGATAGGAAATGCACTGTGATACTTAGAGTGCTTAATGTGTATATTTTTGTATATATAATAAAATCCAGACTATTCAGTTTCCTTACTGTACTCTTACTGGGGCTTGTCTGATTACTTAATCCAGAGCCTCATTCCATGCTCTCTTACTGCTGAGGCTATCCAGCAGGCAGGAGGTGAGCCGAGCTGTGTGCAGTTAGTCCCTACACAAATTGTTCTTCTCCCCCTTCTCTTCCTCTGTTCTGTGTTTTGCTTGCTCTTCTTTTCTTCTTCTCTTTTTTTCTTTTTCTTTTCTTTCACTTTTTTAATTTCCTCTCCAATTCTTTCCTCTCCTTTTTTCATCTTTTGTCATTTCTGATTATGAGCTGCTTAGATCAGTAGTCTTTTTGCCTGTGTGTTTACATTGCACCTAGTAGTATGGCTCTGATCCCAAATTTGGATCTGTGTGCTAATGCAATATAAATAATAATAAGCATAACTGCTTTGGCATGCAATCAGGTTGGAATCGCTGCAGCTCTGTTTGCCTGTAAGTACTACCCATTGCAAGACTGTTTTCTTATTTTTTTGCCCAAAAGTTACTCTGGGTACAGTACAAATAACCTCCCAGCACAACAAAATAATAAATAGCAAAAACTTTAAGCTGTGCCAATGGTAAATGCATTTTCTTGCAAGACTGCAAATGTGCTGTTAGCATTTCTTGGCTTGTTAGAAATCTTAGGATGTGTAAATATAACTAACCCAATCTAGGATATCATAAAGGAGTTTGCTGGTGAGTCTGAGGTCAGAAATCCCCTGAGGCTCAAGGGATAAGTAAAACAGGTGCTTTCCTGGAATCTTAGAAGTTATGCTACAATTAGTTTCTTCCTTTCCTTTGGGCTTAATAATGTACTAAGGGCAGTACATTATAGCTATGGTAATGCTTCTAATAAGAAAGTATGCAAATACAGCAACAACATAATTTTTCCAGGATGCTTAGCAAGTAAGTATCTGTGTACAGAATGGCCTCCAAAATTAGTAAACTTCCTGTCAGTCCTGTTATTTATGATGGCATTAAAACTACTGATTGTTATTGGACAAATTTCTCAGGAATTTAAAAAAAAAAAAAAAAAAAAAAAGAATAGTAATCAAATGTTTTACTTTCAAATCTTTCAGTAAGGAGCAAAAAAGTTTGGGGTTTTGGAAGTTTAGTTGCCAAGAATAAACAAATGAAGTTGTAAAGAGCACACCTTGCTAATATGATTGCTCCTTATTAACATAATAGTTTTCAAATAAACAACCTGCTAATGTATCTAATAAGCAATTACTGTGTGATGAAAACTGCAAATGGAGCTCACTGGTGGATAACAGATAACAGTAAAATATGTGAATGAAACAAATATTGTCCTGCCTGAACAGCTCTCTTCTTTGCTCCAAGAGAAGAACAGAGCTGCCCAGGTATTTTTATAGTCTGATATTTGACAGCCAGACACGTGAAAGCACTGCTTTTCTGATATTCTGGAGTTTTTACTCTCTATGAATTTAGTGTGATAACTTGGAAGCGACCTGCTTGGAATACTTGAGTCAAATTAAAATCACAGTAGGATGAATGTTTGTCCAAGAACAGTGATTTGCCAGATTACTAGAGTTCTCTTGCTTTCATAATGCGAAGTTCCTAGTTAAAAACTCACTCCATCCTATCTCTAAAACATGCAAATGGATGGAAATTTTCTGAATTTTCTAAAACATAAAAAATAATTTCCAGTGGCAGAAAGTATTGAATGTATGCAACAGTCTCACTTTCACAAACAGACAGAAGTGTGAAAGATTTTCATAATTTTTCGAGCATAACAGACAAATTATTTTCAAAACATTTGCTGATGCCATTTACATACTTGCATAGTTGCTTAGTTATTGATTAGGAAGCTATGCTGTGCTAGCTCTGGGCTCTATTCCTACCATCATTTTTCCAAAATCATTTTGCTTATTGTCTCTTAGCTTTCAGGAAATACGGATACGGAATATGAGAGAACTATAAATCCCCAGGCCTGGGTCCTCCCTGAATTCCATGGTGAGTATTAGGTTTTCATTTTATATATTGCTTTGGAGAAAAGGGGTCGTTTGAAGAAAATCGTGAGCCACTTATCTTTGTTCTACTTCTGGACTGACATCATGGTATGAAAATGCAAGGAATGTACAGTAAAGCCTGGTGTGGGAAGAAGATCTTGGCAGAGAGATGATTAATGGTGCCTAAAAGAGAGAAAACAGTTATGTAATAAATACAGCCCATGAGATTAAAATTGAAGAGAGCATCACAGGTGCAGACTGTAAACAGGCCCCGGAGGAAATAATATTGGTCTTTTAAAGATGGACTCTGTAAACAAACTGATGAAGCATAGGAAATATCCTTTCATATAAATTTTTATGGTACAAGTCAGTACATGGAGAATATAAGCACTGTAAGTGTTTATAAACTCATAGAACATCGATACTGTAGGAAAGCAGCACAAAAAATGCCACAAAGTAAATTTATACAGAGCAGGGAAGATACGTGGTCTGATGGCTATTTGTTTTTTTACTTTCACAAACGATATGATTTCTGCCTCTCTGGTTTTGTTTTGTTCATTTAGCTGCTCTCAGCTACATAATTGTTCTTCTAACTTGTAAATATTATGGTCAACCTCCAGCAAAGTTTAGATGAGGCCAATCCAATGTAAACAAGTGTGTCTGTGTCAATGATGTGAGTAAGCAAAGCCACCCCTTGTATATTTCCTCCCCCTTTTCCAACTCCACTGAGACTGCGGGAGCTTTGCCAAGCCAGCTATGATAGCATACAGCCTAAAGTTCTGGGATATTTTATTTTGTTTTAAATTTTATTTGCAGTTTATTTTTCATATTTGATGTGTAAAATATCCAGTGAAACAAGAACAGTGGAGTAGAACAACTTCAGGGAAGTGTCCTCCCATCTTCTGCACTATGCATGCCTGGCCTTACTGCCTGCAAACGCAGTGCAGTGTTAGTACAGGTGTAATGGGCAGAGCTGAGGGGCCCAGAAGGGCTGAGGGTTAATGGTGTGAGTTATCAAAGACTCCCAATTAGCTGTGGCCTTACATGTTGCTGAGGGGCTGTGCAAACATGGCAGTGTTGCAGCACTGCTGTGTGATGATCTCAGATCATCTGCTTGATTGTGCTGGGTCTGCAGTTTTCTGGTGGGGCTCAGGCTCACCTGTGCAGCAGCAAGAAGGCAGGTTCTACGGATCAGCAGCACTATTGGGGCTGCTACAGTGTGTGTGTGTGTCACAAGTGCTCTCATGATGGAGTCAATGAACCCAGCACTTGAAAGCCATGAATTAAAGTAGTAAAACATGGCATAATTTTTTTTTTTTAAACCTTTGAATACTATTTTTGAGGTTTAGTAGTGTAATAATTCACTGTTCCTCTGTACAGCTCCCAACTTATAGAACATTCTGTCAGTGCAGTAAATTAATCCCACAGGCTCTTTGCATGAGTGCAAACAAAAGCTTGTGGGTAATTTTTGCCAGCATACAGTCTTCTCCCAGTCCCTTTGGAGCCAGTTGCCGCTGTGCACCAGGCACAGGTACTGCCCCTGCCCTGCACCCAGCCTTTCCCTATCTCCCAGCCATCCCCCACCTCAGCTTCCAAGTGCCCAAATTCTGCTGGTTTTTGCAGCCAGAGCAGTTTAACACTAGTGGCAACCTGATGTCCCACACCATCAGTAGGGAGCTGTATTTCGGTTGCATTTCGGTTACAATTTTCAAGTAGGTATGAGCTAACCTTTAAGAAAAAAAAACAAGCAATCATTGAAATGCTGTTGATCTCCTGGGACTGGAGGGTGGGAGGTGTCTGACATTTTGCGTTATCTATGGGAGAGGAAGGAATTGGGCTGTTTTTTTCCCACAAGAAACACATCTGTTTTTGAATGCAAAGTACTTTCTTTGCCATGGGACCCAAAACCGTTTTCATTCACTGACTCATGGCCTCTGAAGACTTTTTCCCTGAACTTAGGAAGCAAATGCTTTAGTGACTTGCAGCTGGAAAAGTGACAGCCCAATTAGCTGAAAGTGTTAATTTAAAGATAAAGATGTGACCCTGTTTATTGCTATTTTGATTTTCAAGAACCAGTTTCTACCAGCAGTGTTCTTTGTTGTTTACCTATGGAGTTGCTATAGATTTGATCATAACGGCTGTTGGGTGAGAATCTCAGAGCTTTGTATCAACAACATATGATTTATTCTGTAGTTCTTGTGCAGGAAGCCAAAACATGATTTCATGCTTTCCTGTCTCTCTTTAGGGTGCTTTTTCTTTTTTTCTCTCTTTTTCCTTTCTCTTTTTATAGTATAAAAATAGTGCAAGAATTATTTGCTATTAATTAGATTTGTCTAATAGCCTATGTAGTTATCTATTGATTAATGCTTAATGATTAATCTTTCTTTTCTAAGAGAAAATCCTGCGAGGGTCCAGGCAGGAAATTTGTCTGGACAGTGTTCAAAGTTGCATCTTGGACTTGCAGAACAAGTATGGGTCAGTTTGGAAGCTCATGGCCTCAGATTGATTCCTAGGATGCTTCCACGTGTTTGGATAGCTTATTTCCTTAGAAGGATGAAGAACATTCAAACAACTGAAAACTTCTCTCTGTGTCTGTGGAGAGTCTGATGGCTGAGCCCCAGTCTGCCTTATTCCCATGGAACGTAAGGATGAGGTGGCAAATGTGCTCTGTGAGCTGCTGGTGTCTGTGCAGCCTAAGAGGAACAGCAAGTACAGGACTCTGGCAATGTACCAGACATCTAAGCATGTTTTTGTTTCATTGATTGCACAGAGACTGTTTAAGCTTTAGGCAAAACATAAAATAAAAAAATAAAATACTAATGAATGCAATATAACAATATTTAGACTCCCTCCACATTGCAAAATCTGCTATAAACTGAGCCATTACTGAATATGCATGGCTGCATTTCTTCATACTTAATGTTGTTCTTACATCTACGCACCTAACCAGTTCTGTAAAGTAGTGGTGGTTTCTTTAGGTGGTTTCGTCAGTTTGAATTCTCTGTCATGATGCAGCTTCTAAGTTATAGATAAGAAAGGAGATCCCGAAATGTCATGTTGCCATGAAATATTTTTACTGTTAATAGATAATGAAGAAGTAAGCCTCTTTAATCCAAAAGTCAAAATGCAACTTCAGATTTCTTATTGAGGAGATGGCATTGTAATTGAGGTCCACACAAGAGATAAACAGGCAAAGTTATGCTTTTTTTTGCATGAGGTGTGGCTGTCAGGTGGATTTGGTTCTTTTGAGAAATACAGTAAAGAATTTTAGCAAGAGGAACCATTTTTTGCCGTTTGCTCACCAAAGTCCAAGTTTTTGTTGGCTTTGTGGAGCTTAGCTTGACCAAGGCTATGGGAAACTCACCATGGGAATCTGTGAGATTTCATACCTCTAGATATGCAAGCAAGCGTATCTACAGGACTGTGCACTGCAGTGGTCCTAGCTGTATGCTGTAATGTTTGTTATCAAACAACTGAGGACTCTGCATCATCTCTTTTACACTGGTGTGCAGGCTATGGACACACAGTGGTCTGAAATTCTATGTGGCTAGAACTAGCAAGTCAGTACGTTGTGTCTTTGGTGAAGGAGCATCTTTGATTGAAATCTAGTTTTGAAGTAGCAACTACTGTATGCAAAGGACCTAATGCAACTGCTGCTATTCAAGGAGTATATGCATTTTTCATCCTGTTTTCTTGAATTAGCCTCGTGGGCAGGATCTTTGCTCAAACTACTTCCTGCGGATGTTTTACACTTTCTTCTTTCCATTATTTGACAGTTACTAAAAGGAGGTCTCATAATCACTACAGCATTAAGAGTAGACCTTAGAACAATCAATAGTTTGAGCAACTCTTTCTATTCTTTCTGCTTTCATGGCATATTATAAAAGTGTCAATCTCTCACTGAGATGTAAACATCTGCCCTAGATCCATTTCCTGTTGGGCAGTTTGCCAGGAATAACAAATTTAACTTTAGCTCTCAGCTTAAGAAGTCTCACTTCACTGAATAGAGTTCAAGTGCAGTCTATTACCCAGACTGATAGAGGAGCCCTTTGATGTTTGCTTCTGGAGTGGCTTATACAAGCCAGGGCTTCCTGTAGGAAAAAGAACTGCAGCTAAAGGAAATACTTGATTGATCAGGCAACCTCTTCCTCTCACTTTTGTTTGAGAGTGCCTGAGTGTCCAGCAACATAATCCTGCCGAGACACAGAGAGGCTGGGCCCTGACCTAGCAGATATGGGAATTTTTACAACTGATTTCCACAGAAGGGCCTGATAAACATACACAAATTGACTCCCCTCCTTTCCTAATGTAGCTGCCATTTTGGAGATCTAAAATCCATGGAACATTTGTGTCCTTCCTGTGGTGGATGGGAGCAGAGTAGCAGTAGCCATTTCCTACAGCTTCTGTAGGAACTCCCTCAGCTTCCTGCCTGCAGTCTTCTCCTGGGCATCTGTGGGTAGCCATGGCTGAGCTTGCCTACGTTTACTGACATTTAGAGTACACACTTCTGTCTATGACGATTTTCAATAAGCGCTACAACTGAGTGCTGAAATGAGCTGAGGAGACAGTGGACTTTGTGCTGCATTTCAGTTGTTTCTTGTAGTCAGTAGTAAATGGCACAGTGTACTCCTCAGTCTCTGGCTGGTGTACAGCACCTTCCACCCAGCTTCTATATGTTCTCATCTCTTACCCCCGTCTCAATTTTCAGCCTGGGATTATCCCATTGTGATGGACTCTCTGCTGGGGACAGAGGGTGGAGTAGACTACTTTGTGATATCTAGAGCCTAATGTGGCTGTGGGCAGCAAGTGGCAGGAGCTTCCCTCCTATGTTATCAGCCTGTTAATTTCAAATGGCACAAGTATCTTATGTGGCTTGTATTAACAACAGCTTATTTTGCCTTGGATATTGATAGCTGTCAACTTCCTCCTAAGCAAATATTCTTGCAGAAAGGTGTGCTAAGATTATTTTCCTAAAGAGATCATCAAGAGATGCAATTCTTTTAAGTAATTTCAGACTATCTGGAGTTGAAGGCTCTAAGCAAGTGTATTCATTTGGTGTCACAGCAGGCAGTAAGATATAGAACATCTGGTATGTTTGTTGTTACTCAAGCAGGAGTTGAGTGATCAAGAGTTCTGTTGCCTGAGATACCCAACTCAGATCTACATTTGTCCCATGCTTGTCAGCCAAATTTAACGTACTCCCATTATATTTGCTATTGCTTGGTAATGGAGTGGTGAATGTTTTTAGCCCATAACGTTAGGATGCCTTTTTGAGAGGCAGAGCTGCAAAAATCTGTAGCTTCAGGGTTATAAAAATAGAAGAGCTTTAATCATGATGAATAAGAAAGGGTTTCTGCCACAGAGACTTCTTAAAGGAGCAAATAGGTCTGTTCTATTCTGGTGCTCTATCAGACTGACATATCAAAGTATTTTCCTTGTTTATTTACAAAACCACAGTAATGCATAAATAATAGAGATATTTAAAACCCAGAGCTCATGCTTCTGACTACATGAATTTTAAATATACTGTGTGTTAACCACTCATTAATGAGTTGGTGTAGTGGAAATGCTGAGTCATGGCCTGAACCAGTGATTGAGCACCTGGTGGGCAGGCAGGGCCAACCCAGGGGAGCCCAGGTGCACACAGTGTTCCTGTGTGATTGGAAGGGGAGGAGCCAGGATGCACCCCTTCCCAGACCTCATTTAAGGGTTGGCAGTGGAGGTGGGGGCATCCTGTTGGAGATCCATGCCTGCCTGAGGCCTTCCAAGTGTAAGCAGTTTTTCTTCCTTTGTTTCTCTGTCCATGGCTGCTGTGTTTGGGCTTGTTCTTATTTGCTGCAGTCTAGGATTGTGCCGCTCTGCTAATATCACTGTGTTTTCCATTCTGTTATAGTATTACAGCATTGCAATTGGTACTGCCTGAATAGGTCATTTTCTGAAGGAAATGTAATCTCCAGTAGCATGTGGACTGTGCAGTACCTGAGACACAGTCACTGCTATCCTAAACCAGGTATCTCGCCAACTGTTAGCTATTCTCAGTCTGGAAAGAGGTACCAGCAGACCTTGTACAAGAGCTGTTGCAAGATACCCACTGTTTTTTATTCAGTTGTTATGATCTGTTGTGTTTGTTCTCTGAGCTTTTGTGTTTAAAAGATCCTTTTGTTAGTCTATCCCTCGCAGACAGTTGCTTTTACCAGGTCAATGTATGTTCATTTGTGGTTCTTCCTGATCTTTGTCTCTGAGGCCATGATGCCTGTGGTATGAATGCCATGTTGCTTTCTTGTCTGTGCTGTTGCTCCTGGGTGCAGTGTTGGCTTGCAGAACTCTGGGCTTTAACCAAGGCCGCAACTAAGTGGTCTGTTCTGAAACCCTACCGTTTCAGAAGGAGCTGTGCTAATAGCTCTGTATTAATGACAAGGGAAGTTTTACTCCCCTTCTTACCTCCAGGCCTCACAGTTCAGCTGTCTCCCTTGAGTTGGATGTGTTGGGTGACTGTCAAACATTTATTGAGCTGATTCAACTTGCTAACCCTGTGTAACACTGTCACTGTTGGCTGAAAGGAGGATACGAGGAGGGTTGGGGGAAAACAGCCTTGATTTTGCAATTAGATGTTGCAATACCTGTGGATATTGCATGATTCACAGTGTTGCAAGAGGGTCCCTTGAGCAGAGCTCATTCAATTTGCTTTGTAAGAGTTTATCCTAAGTATGGACATTAAAAGTTGTGAAATTACCCATTATTCAGTACATGTGAAATATCAAGATATATAGTCATAAAATATTGTAGGAAATATGTACTGATTGTGTAGAAGCAGCTTTTCTTTCAGCCACATCCATGATCAATTTCTGGAATAATTTTGGTGCTGAACACTCTGGCTCAATTGTAAAGCTGAACACCTTAATTAGCTCTGTTCAAATGTGTGTGTTGGAAACCGCTGCTTTCTCCCTTCACAGCTCTGACATTGCAGGCAGTTTTGGGGGATGCTCTGGATGACTGAATAAACCTGGGAATTGTCCTCCCATATATCTGATGCTGCTATCCTACTTTCAGGTTCTAGTCCCCTGCCTCCTCCAGAGAACTACTGGAACTTTTTACAGATATCCCCAAGAGTCTGATCTGTGTAGCAGACACTGACATTTTCCAATCAGCAGTATTATTTTTAAGCTCTGCTGTGTCATCAGCTGGTCATGTATCCTGTTGCTTCATAGGCCCTGCTGCCTACTTGTTCCTGTAGACACAGATAGTACAGGCTTTCAGATGAGGAAAGCAAGAGAGGATAATTCCTCTCTTACTGCTTGCCCCTTCCCCTCTTACCAACCCCCAGGTCTATTTTGAGCTGGGAATGGAGGCTAATTTCAAAAGGGCAAGTAAAAAGTGACTACAACTGATAATGCCTTCTTGAATGCAGATAGTTTTGTGGCCTGACTTCTCCAAATACCTGCTGTAAGCCATGGTGCTCCTTTTCCCCAAAATGGCACTTGCAGTCCCAGAAATGCTGTCGTTTTCTTGGGAAGTATTTTGAAAGGAATTGTGGATATTTTTTTTTCCTGTTGTACATTAAGATGTACTTTCTTTGAGAATCCTATGCACTACACCTGGTGTGGGCTGCAGAGGTAATGTTGTTTTGTTTTTTTTCCACTGTGATAATTTTCTTGCCTTTCCATAGAAATGCTGCCCGTCAGCTAGTTTAACACTTGTGCATTCAATCTCTAATCTTAGAGCTCAACACTACTCATTTCTTAGACTGAAGATTAGTAAGTGATGGTGCCTCAGTAAGTGGAAGCATGCTTTTCCCTTCAAGAGATTTGCAGTTATCTAACATGTTTCTTGAAAAAAGACAAAAATGCCAGAAACAGAGATCAGAACTGAAGCAATTTGTTTGTCTGGCTGCAGACTCACCCTTACTTCGAAGTGCAGCATGATTGTGTGGTCAGGTTGTCAGGTGAGTGTCCAAAGTGTGAGGAAACTAATTTTGAATGGATACACTTTATTTAAAAAAAAAAAAAAAAAAAAAAAAAAAAAAAAGTTGGCTAACTCTCAATCATGTTTCCTTAGGTTCTACTCATTTAAAATAAATAAATAAATAAAATCTTTCTCATGAAGTCTCTTCTAGATGAAATGTTGGAATGAATTCCATTATGCTTATCTTATGCAGGTAATAAATATTGTAGGACTCCTCTGGAAAAAATTAAGTGATAAAAACTCTGCTATCTTTGCCAAGAGTCTCATTTTTTTCACTCAATGAAACACATTCCAGGGTGGTGGAAACCAGAGTTTCTGGTTTGTAGCAAACTTTCTTGTTGCTGTTTTTTAATTGGTTTTCAGTCTTCAATATTTAGGATCATTGGGCTTGCAGCGGGAATCCAGACTGAACTGGTTTTTGACCTGGAAAAAGTCTGGAATAAGGTATTTCTAATGAACAGCACTTTTCTCGGAAAATTTCTGACAGTGTTAACTCTGATACTTTATACTACTGATGAATTGGATTTGTTATAGAAAAGATCTAGACTCTGTCCCAGCTGCTGGAACTTTTTCTCTGGATATGCTCATGAAGAGAAGTGTGCAGGCCCCCCAGCTTTCCCTCTGCAATCATCTCTGCACAGTGGTGATTGTAACTAACTGCAAGACTGAAAGTGTAGATTTTGTGGCCAAGTGCCATTGATGGTAAACATGAGATATACTTACTTTTACACTGAGAAATGAAGCAGCTCTACAGCAAGTGCCAGCATTTCTCAACTGCCATTTTACTTCCGTAGTAACTGGGATAAGGCCTTGGGGGGGGGGGGGGGGGGGGGGGGGAAGAAACACAAATGTGACAAGGAACATGGCAAAATATGAAGCCCTTTCTCTATAGCAGCAGCTGTTCTCTTCCTACAATTGGCAGTGAGTGAACAGGCACGAAGAGAGTCTGCGACATCTTTGTTCTCAATGTGTAGCTTGGTGATTGATTTCCTCTATGAGTAAGGGGCATTTAAGAAATTCCTGCCTCAGCAGATCTATCTTGTCCCAAATTTTTTTAGCTTGCGTGATGTTGCAGAGCCAGTGTGTATGCTGCCCCAGTTGCATCCCTGTAAGTAACCCTGTGTTCCTAGAATGGTGAGCTGTGAAACTGTGGCTGCCCGTGCATCAGCCTTGCAGGGAAAATAGATTCTTACAGCCCACCTTGGGCAGCCAGCATAGCCTGAGGGCATGTAACCTTCCCATCTGTTGGCCAAGTAACAGCATATCCTGTGACACGTTTATTGGTCTCAGTCTGTGTGCTCAGTTTCTGTTAAGTAAAAAGGAAAGAATATGGTAAAATCACTTGAGTAAAAAAAGCCCCATATATGATGAAAGATGGGGAGAGACAGCTTTCCACTGAGGATGAAAGAGAGAAATGAGAGGTCCTGTTCAGGAAAGCTGCTTTTTAGGGAAGTTTGGCTTCTTACTTATCAGTTGCTTCCAGACAGCTGGAGCATCTTGTATTTTGCTGAGCATGAGAGGAAATCTGAGCATCAATCACAGAAACTGTAGATTGCACCAGCCAACACCTTTGAATTCAGTCTTGAGAACTTTGCTGTGCCAGAACTTCCTCCACTTCCCTCTACTGGTACGTGCATTTGCTGGTGAAGGCATTACTTGGAAATTAGTTTTGAGTTTCTGACTTTTTGATTTTTCATTTTGTGGATATACACCTCTCCTAAATCTTTAGAGAAAGCATGAGAAAAAGGGAAAACTGGATGCAATAGTCACTTTTATTTCATTATTGAATTGTTCGAGTGAGGATGAGGATCGTGAAACTTTTCTGATAATTTGAAAGATTTTAATTTCTTTGGGAAACTCCTTGCAAAAGTGAAATTTGGTTGTTGTTTTTTTGTTGTTGTTGTTTGGTTGTTTTGTTTTTGTTTTTTGGTTTTTATTTTTTATTTTTTGGCTGATCCTTGGCAGGATATGCTGCCAGCTTTCTAACAAATCTGGTAGATGTGGTTTTGTCTGTTGTGTTGCAGGACTGCACTCCTTGACTTGTTTTGCCTTTGTGACAGTCCCCAGCTCTCATTTCACGTATATAAGTCTGCACAAAGGTGAAGGCTCAGACATCATGTTGTACAAGTGCAAATGGAAACTACCTTTGTTTGATTCCCTAGTGCCCAAAAACTTTCTTAGTAGAGATTGTCAGTGTAACTCCCATTAAGGGTGGCATTTGGAGGCCAGCAAGTATATAAGTTATCCAATGTTTAAAATATCCATTTAGCTGCTGGGAGTCACCATTTGGTCTTGAGCAGGATGCAGAGATGAGTTAATTTTTTTTGAGTGTCAGATAGTTTGATGACTTTGTTCCCTGTTTGCATTTTATGGGGTTACATGTAACCTGAAGAACAAAAGGAAAGCTTGCCATTTTCTGTAAACATTTTTACATAAAACCAATATATAAAAAGCTGTGGGATTAAAAAAAATAAAAAAAATTCTGTATTGAGTGCCTGGAAAAAGTCACTTTGGCATTATTTTAGTCCTTGGCAAGACTAAAGTGAGCACTGTTTGTTTAAGAAATCTAGATCGCTGTTTCTGCAGTGACTTTCTTAGGACTCTGTACAGAGCCAAGCACAAGGAATCTGTTCGTGGATGGACAGACACTTCACATGTGGGTAGGACTTTGTAAAGGTGCAGAAGTATTCTGAGCATTTTAACTGGAATTTAATCCAGACAGTGTTGAGATAACAGCGGCATAACCTTGTAACCGTGTAAGCCTAAAGGTCATTAAGTGCTTTTCCCTTATACTGCAACAGTATGCATCAACAGAGAATTCTTTCTCCTCACCTTCTCAGGTTGTTTGAATTGGTTGAATGGTATTAAACATATCACTTTTCCAGAGCTTTCACCTTTATGGAAACAGTAGTGTGCTGCTCTTCTTGTGCAGTTTCAGCTTTGCCTGCAAAAAAGGTACGAGTGGAAGGTAAAAGAACCTGGAAAAGTCTGAAGATACTCAAATGAGTCAAGAAAAAATATCTTTTGGAAAGAAGAGTTGCTACTCAAAGGTCTCATAAGGGAAATACCAAAAGGCAATTTTTGTCTTTTCAGGTGGCAAAATGATTTTGGTCATCAATTTTGTGCTTAATCTTATATCCCATCACAGAAAAGAAAGTTGAAAGTGACAGCAGCAATAAACTGAAAATTTTGAGCCTTAACATATCCCTAGCAGAAAACAAGTGTCAATAAGGAACAAAATCATCCCTTCAGTAGGGAAGTTGGTGGCACAGGTCATCTATTTTTGACAAGTCTTTTCTCTCATGTCATTTGTTGTTTTTGCTGCTATCTCTAGGAAGGATCAAGGAGGCTGATATGTCATTGGGGAGCAGGAAAGGGGTCACACATGAAGCATTTCTACTATACTGCTTTTAATTGAATCTTCCCTGCTGCTCTGTCAGGCTGGTGGTTTTTCCGCACAGAATTAGCTGCAGGCAGTGCCTTCAGAGGAGAAGCCAGGTTAGCCTGATAGCTTGGCTAGAAGAAGGCAGAAGTATTGAGATATGGCAGGAGAACTGAAAAAATTGATAAGAGAAAGAACTTCTGGGAAAAAGAGACAGAAAACAGATCTGGAGGGGGGAAGGCAGCCATAAGAGGTCAGTGAAATGCACAATGGAGGAAGATGGGACACAGTCTTTCAGTGTTTAAAGAACTTTGTTTTTATACGTGTGGCAGTTATGGTTACATAAGCTGGTCTTCTGAAGCTAGATACATTTCTCAGGAAACCTTTGATCTATTTAAATGTTTTATTTTTATTTTTGGATACTTTTCAGATTTCCTTATTTGAAGATCTTGGGCAACCTGTGAGTGATAGCGCTAAGGAAATGTGAAGTGGCTAGCAGTGGTCAGAGGGCATGAATTCCTTGTGTTTAGAAGGACCTGCATGTCTCAGTCTGCTTTTAATTCTGTGGTTATGGTGAAGACATGCAGGTCTGAAGAAGAAGAATCAGCGTCTTTCCTACCTCCTGATGTCATCCTCCCTGCGGAAAGGGCAGAAAAAATGCAGACCTGTTTATTTCAAATATCCCTCTTCTGGGGCATTCTCTGGGAGTCTGTATTGAAAGTATTTTCATATATCTCTTCAACTTTTGCTTTGAATTCTCATTTCATTGTGATGAGTAATTATTACTTACTATTTCCATTTAGTAACTCTTTACATGCTTTGTAGTGAAGATGAGGATGACTCTTGTTTTATAGGGGAGGTGAGGTGGAAAGAGGCAAGATAGTGTTGACCCTGTAGTTCTACTGTACCTGACTGGAAGTTTCCACTAGGGAGTGTTCAGAAGCTGTTTGCCCATGGTAGCAGAGGAATAAGTGGTTAGAACAGCTCCCTGCCTTCTGCTTACCTGCTCATCAAAAGTGCTCATCTGACATGTTGTGAATCTCCTTCCTGAGGCAGGACTGTCGTGTCCTGCTGGCTGTGTGTCCCATCACACACAGTCAGTCCCTTTGTGCACCTCATTTGGCACTTGGTGGAGGTGAGGTCAGTTCTGCACCTGAGGAAGTACGGGAGGAAGCATTGTTCCTCACCACAGAAAAAGGCACGGAGATTTCAGGGCAGTTCTTTAACACTCTGGAGTTGCTTTTTGCATTGTACTGTTCAGGACAGAGCCCACTTCTAATGGCAGGAGTGTGAAAGTGTTTCTAAGCTTCTCTCTGTCACATCAACTTGTCAGGAGAATCTCTAATAGCTATTTTTCGTTCTCACATTGGTTGAGTCAAATCCATTCCATTCCAAATTACTGCTCCGACATTCAAACCTTTCAGGCAGACTGCCAGTTGTAGTACCTTATTTTTCTGTTAGAAAAAGAGGGGAGGAAAAAAAAATAAATCACTGACATGTAATTAGCAGAGCCAGATTGAATTTGAAATCTGAATGACACCCATTATTGAATAATGAGCTTGAAATCTTTTGTTACAAGTCTTTTAACACAGCAACGGTACGGAAAGAATCAGAGAGGATAGGAACTTGTTTTGTCTGACACCAATCCTGTATGTGGACAAATGTTCTTGTTTGTTGTTTCACTGAAGGCAGACCTCTACAGGGCATGGAAAGCCTTAGAGCATAATGGCAAAGAAAACTGGATAGGAGGAAGTCTATGCAGCACTAAGACACCAAATGTTCAGAAGCCCCCAGTTCTGTTTGCAGGTGCTGAGCTGAGACCTGCGCAGGTGCTGCCTGCATGGCTGTCCTGGATCCAGAAATGCCACATAGCCTGGCTGCTGGGCAGACTGCAAGCATGAAGGTGAGCATGGAGCTATGAAGAGTGCTCCTGCACGTGTTGTGCTTATGCTGGCCATACAGCTGTCAGGCATCTGTGGGATATGTGAGGTCTCTGACCACTGTGCTGCACCTAGCTACAGTAATGGAAGGAGAGGAGGAAAGAGACTAAAATCTTACTTTGTCATCTTCATGTTGTTGAGTTCCTACTGGGTCTCTGTGCACAAATTTTCGTAGAATTAGGACTGTGGATTTCTAGAAGGTAAACTGTCTTGAGTCTGCTTTTATGAAGTACTTATCAACAGCTGGTTTTCTGCCTGTCAAAATTGTTTCTCATAATACAAAATGTTATAAACAAATGTGTAACTTGTACCTGAATACCAAGCTGTTAATTGTTCTTTTCAGTTAGGAGGGAGGTTTTTATGCCCTAAGATTTCGCAATACTGAAAGTGAATAATTGCAAATTAAATTAGAAGCCAAATTAAGCTTTAAGAAAACAAAATTCAAATTTGATAAGATGGCTCTATATTGTAAGGTTACATGGGGTAAAAGATAATTGTTTAAACTGCCCTTTCATCAATCACAAGGTTTATTACTTGCAATGCAGGTAAATTTGGAGGGATTCAGAGGAGACAGAGGGTGTCAAACTAACACTGGAAACATAGAAACAAACATAGATTAGCAGAAATTCTAGGGCAGCTCAGAAATGTTTTAAGGAATAAGGCAATCTGCAGAAGTTTTTGACAATTTTTTTTTTTTTTTTTAGTGGTAGCTGAAAGCTGAAGGGTTTGGGGAAAATGCTGTTTCAGAGCTGTCTGTGGGCAGTCAGAAGAATGTTCTCTAGTGCCATATCGTAGGGTCTGAACAAAGCTGGTTTCTATGCAAAAAGTGTAAGACACAATCTTGTACATGCCTTCTGTAAAACAGCTGGACCTCTGATAACATGATGACAATGCTCGGTGTTTGAAGTTTTGCTCCATTTATGCCTCCTGTAATTCAGAAAATTATTAAAATTTTTTTCTTATCTCTGAACAAATTCCCTAGCCTGAGTGCAAGTTTGCTCCATGCTCTGTTGCTTAGATTCGTTCCTGATCTGAATCAGCTCCCACTCAAGCTGCTACACTGTCTGAAGAATACTTGCCTGGCCTGACAGGATGCTGTTACAAATTGAGCATGCTCAGGGACTTTTCTCAGCATTTGAAAAGTACAAAATCCATTTAGTTCCTCTGCCTGTGAGGAAGCCTGTCAGTAAGCAAGATCTGGAGATAGCAGAGTTGAGTGTTTATTGAGTCAGCTGAGACACAGCACAGCTGTGTTTCACAGAGTATCAGCAAAGGAATCCCCCTGACACTTTTTGGAACAGAAGTGGATGAGTGGGAGATATGGCTAGGTGCATCCTCAGATGGATGTCTTTGGAAGATCTGCTTTGGTTTATGCTGGTGAGAAAAATCAAATTCTCTGGTAGTTTTATCAGTATTGTCATCATTCTATGGTAGGTGTTACTTCTGATGTAATCTAGTTACTGTCCTTCTTTGATCTTATTTTCTCAGGTACATTTGAGACCAAAAAAATAAATAAATCCCAACTCAACAAACTAGGGCACAGCAGTGAGATACTGTTACAGAATTTTTGAGTATCCCACATGTTCTGGGGAAAGATGAGTACAAAGCTGGTTGGAGAAGTCTTTATGTGCTCCAGCTGCTTTAGCTTGTGTCAACTCATGCAAGAGGCAGAGGAAAGCAGCTAAAATGTAGAAAATGAATTTAATTTTACAAACAGTCAAATGGAACTTTTACTAGAGTCCTGCTTTAATATCTAACACGTTAAGTTGGAAATGCATCTTGCTTTACACTTTTTTATAAATAGACATGCAGCTTCTCACTGAAATTATTTTATCTGATGTGAACTCCTAACAGGTCTTCCAAAAAGCCTGCATAATAAAAATGTCTAAAATAGTGCCTTTGTTAGTGCTTTGTCACTTAAAACAATGATCCAATAACTCCATGTGCTTCCTCCAATTGCATACAGCATGCCCATGTTAATACTTATGTAGGTCTTCAGTAGTTTAGTAATACTACTTGCCTTCAAAAAGTGTGTTGCCAGCAAGGTGGGCACTGGTTAGCTGAGTTGGGTTCTGAAATTAAGGTTTTTTTTCAGTTTATTTTTTGTTTATTATCTGGTTGTGATATTTTGGCAGGGTCAGAGAAAAGGAGAAGACAAGGTTATGGGAAGAGGCTGATGTTATAAAACCTTGTGTACTATGTTAGGTTGAGTTAGTGCATGGCATTCTGTAAAGATGAAGTAGTCCATTCTTGTTTGTTAGCAGTTGCTTTTGTTATCAAGCAGAGGAAAAGATAGTGCTTCTTCATACCCACAATCCCATAGAAGTCTATTCCTCATCTGAGATTCAGTGGTTGTTTATTCAATTTGACATGATGTCTTGGGGTAGAATGACACAAAAGAAATGCCTGGAGAGGAAAATCCACTTGACCTCACAGGCTTGTCCCCCCTTAAGTTTATCTTAAACCTCTAGTTTTCTGTTTTGTCATTATATCCTTTAATCCTTTCTCTCTCCATAAAAGTGCCAAGATGTCTCCAAGCCGCTTAGACTGCAGTACTTGTTTCCATCCTCTTTCTTGGCAACTAATTTCATGAGTTCATTATTCTGACCCTGAGTGAAATAGTTTTGAATTTCCGGTATACACAATTACTTTGGGTTATGACTTTTGACTTTTGAACCCCTCACCAGAATGTGCCATTTAAATCTCTTCATCAGCTCTGTATGCTGTTAGTCGGTCAACTCGGTGTCAATAATCTTCTGGCAGCACTATACTAGTCAGAATTTCTTCTTACGTCTTCTCTTGGAGTGACTGCAGCAAAAACTGGATCTTCTGTTCAGAGGGCATGATCTTTACACTGTTGTTCATGTTTTCCAGAAGTCACGGAGTTATGTACAGCATATGAGACAGCTAGGTGCTATTAGAAAAGTAGAACTGAACTTGATTGTGCATTTTGTGCTCTCCATCAGTGTGTTGGACTGCATTCTGTTCTCCTTTGTGGCAATAGAAATAATATCGCAAGCAATTTTTGTACATGATCAGAGAGCAAAGAGAATATGACATGAGATTAATTCAGCTCTCTGGGACTCCAAATGTGTAGTCACTTCCCAGTGCTGTAAAAATATTCTAGATGTACCTACTATTCACAGCTTCAAACATCAAAGATAAAACCAAACGAATTAAAAAGTAGTAGAAATTAAATATTCAGAGTATTTGCTGCATATAGATACAATTCACCTGGTTTACTTATTTCTTTCACACGTTCTGCTCTGTGGCCTCGGGGGAGACACAGGGAGTAAAATAATATTAATTTTCCTTTGTGTTGCTTCATCTGTTTATTGTATTGTAGTACAGGAGTATCAAGTACTCCCGTAAAATAAACTGGCTGCCCTGACCCACTTACTTTGGCCAAACATTAGTCTACCAGTACACATCTTTAGAGAAGACTGATTTGATGGAAGGGAGTTTAATTGAAGGTGCTAAATGGACATACAGATGGATTCCCATCTGGAACTGTTTTGATGTTTGTGTAAAAGTCGATAATAATCTCCTAAAAAGTACTGTCAGCCAAAAGAGAGCAGAAAAAGGCTTACACCATTGAAGCGGTATTTACTGTTTTTTATTTCCTTCCTTAGCTTACTATCAGCCATGGGAATTTACAAGCTTTTAAACAAGGCTGAAGAAATCCAGGAAACCACAATGACAGATCCACTTGAACAGGCCATTTCATGAGAGTGATTTAAGAAAATACAAAGTATTTTATATCAGAGGCTGAAGTTGTATACTAGAAACGTTACTAATAATACAAAGTTCAGTGTAATAAAAGGACTGTTTCTAATGCACAGCTGGCAAACATTTGTTTGCATTAGTAGTTTTTTTCACATGAAAGGCATTCTAAGTTATTCAGTTCCCTTAGAGATGAGTTCCCTCAGATGAGTGTAATTATAAATTTTGGGCATGTTATTTAAATAAACAATTTTCTTTTCTCTTTAGATATTCATTTATAAACCAAAAAAAAAAATGTGCCAAGAAAAATCTTTTTTTTTTGCTATGCAAGTATCAATAAGCATTATGTATGAAGTTTGATTGCGTGAACAATATGAATTGTTGATGAATGTGAGAAAAATGCTCTTATTCTGAGTTTGTTGGGTTTGAAAATTCTTGCTGCTATTTTGACCCAAAATAAGGTAGGATGAAGAAGGAAACCTTTCTAGAAGTATGTTAGTAGCTGTCAGTAAGAGCCAGGAAGTGTAGAGGCACTTTCTGAAAGGGGGGGGGGAGGGGCGGGGGGGGGAATTCCTTGCAGACCTCGAAGAGACATGTAAAAATAAAGATCTTTGGCTTGAGGTTAGGGTAAGGATTCAGCGCTATTACTCTTTATTCTTCCTTTTTTTCTTTTTTTTTTTTTTTAAAGGAACATTTTTATCCCCAGATATGTTTTCTTCTCCAGCAGAAATTCGGGGAACAGCATACTCAGATGGTTTTGAGAGAGCTTTGAACCAATGTGTTCATAGGGAGCAGAGGTAAGCAGAGTTAACCCCACAGTACTAGACCAGTAGTAATCGCTGTTAGAAAGCTTGTATGTGTTTGCACACCTCTCACCAATCAGAAGAAGTTGTTGCTATTGGTTGGGGTTGTGCTTCTCCCCTGGGAAGTGATGCCTGTTCTGAAGAATCTCATCTTTTTATTAACGCTTATTTTCATGGCTATGATGTTTCAATTGTGTATTAGTTCTGTGATAACTTTTCAGAGCCTGACTCTGGGAAAGTGTCATATTCAGTACTGTTTTGTAGTTCTAAATTAATAAAAGTTTGTCTGGGAAGAGGGGGCCAAATTTCTAGTTGATGTCTGTTATCATGGTTGCACTGATATAAATAAGCTACTGTTCAAGGCGTTGGTTTTTGTAATCTAATTATGGTTTAGAAAATACACACGCACACTTCCAATCCTTCTCATCCTGGTGGATAAGGGGCAGAGAGGAGTACAGTTATTTTTCTGCCCTAGGCTCAGAGCTAATTCAGAGTAACAACTAGTGCACGTATTGAAACTGGGCAATAGAGGAGTTCCAGGCCAAGAAAATCTTTTTAGAAAAAAAATCAGGAGAAGAAAACCTGGAATATGGCACTCCAGTGCAGAGATGTAATCGGTGTGTTTACTTGTCCCATACAATATTATTGTGGGTTGAGATGGGGAAAGAAAGTTGCCTGAGTGGTTCTAAGATCTCAAGCAGATTAGGAATAGGTGAACTATTGCAGTTGCTGAGATAATGCTGTTACATCTGAGCCTATGGATGTTTGTAGAATCATACAATCATAGAATGGCTAGGATTGGAAGGGTCCTCAAGGACCATGAAGTTCCAAAAACCCCTGCCACAGGTAGAGTTGCCGGTTGCTAGATCAAGTACTATATGAGATTGCCCAGGGCCTCGTCCAACTTGACCGTAACCGCCTCCAGGGATGGTGCATCCACAACTTCTCTGGGCAGCCTGTTCCAGCACCACCTTGCTCTCTTAGTTTAAAAAAAATAAATTCCCCCTAGCATTTAATCTAAATCTCTCTTCCTTTAGTTTAAAACCATTCCCCTCTGTCCTATCACCATCTACCCTATCTACTATTTTATTTCAGATTGCTTCTGGAAAATGCTCTTTTCCACTGTGCTGTACTTTTTTTTCATACTTTCCTGAGTCCTGTGCTTAGTCTAAGTTATGCTCATGAACTGAACGTTTTCCTTAACTGCTATTTGCACGATATAATAGTATCATAAGAAAACAATGCATGGGTATGTCAGTTTGTTTGTTGTTGTTTTTTTTGCTTTTTTTTTTTTTGTAGTAGACCTTCATTTAAAAAAAAAAAGATTTTGGCCCAGATAAAAGCATATAGGGCCCATGCTCTCCAAACTATGAGCTATCTTTTTCAAGATTTTGTTTTTGCTGGATCCTACAACGTGGTTTCTAGTACAGTGAACATCAAGAGCTATTAATTAAATAGAACTGAGACTGTTTCCCTTAACACAGTGCTCCATTGCTTCCTTATAAAAAATAATAATGTGGGTTTTTTTGTAGGTTACATACAATCCTCGGGATTTTGCAATTTCATTGGAAGATGCCTGCAATTATCAACTAACTTCAGGCTTAATTAGCTTATTAGCTTGTCTTGTAACTCTACATCCCCTTTAAAGATTCAGCTATTTTCCAAATGTTGCCTAGAGTATCATTTTGTGGATGCTTGGTGACAAATTCTTACTTTTGAATACAGTTTAAATAACTATTTTTACGCAGAACCTAATTTTCTGTGCATAAAATATTATTCTGGCACCAAAGTAAACAGAGCTGAAATGGCTAGCAGGCCACAGCATAACAAATCAGAACGATTAGTCATCCTCCTTGGACGCAGATGAGTCACTTATGGTCAAGACACTTCTGGGAAAACTAGATAGCTGGTAAATGTATTACCAGCTGACTATCAAAGTCCCTGTGCCATACCAGGAAATGTTCCTGATTTGGGCAATAGTTCTCTTCCTGCAGTGACAAAAATAAACCAACTGCCTAAGAAGTCAATCTCCTTTTTTCAGTTCCTTGCTACCAGTTTTGGCAAGCTAAATTGTTTCTCTGTGATGTTCAGAGTGTTTGTGGACTAACAACAAATTTCATGTTAAATGAATACTATCTGCAGTGTAACGTGTGGCCTTCTATCTTTCTAGTAAAGAATAGGGAGGGTTACCTTGTGATCTTTCAAACTTACTTTCTTTTGTCATGTTTTACTCTTGTCAAGCTTATACAGACTGTGGTTTCAGAATAAACTAAGTGCACTTTCTTTTATTGCACTGCATTCTATAATGATGTGTAGAATTAAAGCCTATGCTCTTGTCTGAGTAAAGATCACATTTTGCTCCGCTATTGGTACAAGCAGAAAACAATCTGTTTTACCTCCTCTTTTTCAGCCTTGTAGTTAAGGGCAGATATGAAGTGCCTTGTTGACTTGGGATTGAACAATGATGCTCAATCTTCTCAATTTTTCTTAATCTGTGGTGGAACGATTCTCATCTCCTTTTTATTTTGATAGAGCTACTCAGCAGATCCACGATGCCCTTTGCCTGTTATTTATTTATAATTAACTATCCCCCAAATAAATCATTAACTCCTTGTATCTTTGCCTTTTTCATATCTTATTTCCAATATCTCCAAATATGGCACAAACACGGGTGGCTTCAGTGAATTTTTCATGACTTTACTACTGATGAATTACTAGGGAGTCTGCTACTTCCATCTTCTCCCTGCCTTCCATCTGCCTCTGCCTATTAGAATTTCCCAGTATAATATGTCAGCTGGGATCTCTCGAACACTGTGGCCGAATCCAGGTCTGATCTAATCATTAGTCTCCACCATTCATACTACTGAAGTTTTGGGCTATAACTACATTCCAGCGTGTTCTCTATCTCATGTGTACACGTGTGTCAGAGGTGTAGTACCACCCAGAGATCTGGGATGAACAGAGTTGAAAGAAGTGTTGTCTGGAAGTGTTCCAATGACGCCAAATTGTACAAACAGAGATCTGTTGAGGCTGAAATGTTTGGAATTGCATGCATTTTTGCTGAATTGCTGCAGCTTTGCTAAAGAATATAATCTTGCACCTGGCACATGGCTATTTTGGAAAAGTGAGCTCAGTGCCCCTTGGAGTCTCAGATCTAAGGCTGACTGGTACAACCTGCCTTGTGCCGGGAGACTTTAGGTACTCATCATGGGGGCAGCTCATTTTGGGGAGATGTTTGGGAAGGTGGGTTCCCTGAGTTTGGTGCTATGGTCAGCTTTGGAGCTGTAGATCTAAGAAGTTCCACATGTATAACTATATTCTTTGTAAATGTCCTCTACAGTGCCAAATCTGTGAACTGAATGCATTTCTAGCTTTGTACTGTGTGACCACCTTTGTGCTTGCTTCTTTCAAATTCCAATAGGACAGGCATTTATAAAACCAATAATTGTGACTCAGAATGTTGCCAGTGAAAATACTTTTTGAAATTAGTGTTCTGTGAGCCATGAGTCTGAAGCTTGTTTTTGAATTAAAGGCTTTTTTAACTTACCAACGCAATGTGACTGATGCACCTGTTCTCTCTTACAGTGATGGATGTGCGGCTGAAGACACGTATCTGACATTTGTTTTGGATTTCTGCTGTTTGGATCTTCCATGAAGCATTTGAGAATTTTGCAATGTGTGGACAACTTCAAATAGGAAAAAAAAAAAAAAATCAAATGATCCACTTTGTAAGTACCCTTATTTCCATATAAATAACTTAGTGTAGATAGATAAGATGATCTACAATGCAACGTATTTGTATACTCAGCTTCCCATTGCTCTTTTGGTCACTTATGTACCTTGGCCAAATTTGTACTTTCTGAACCTATGAAAGATTTGTTACAGTTTCATGAGAGAAAAAGGTTTTGTCACAAAAGAGTTTGACTATTTTACTCCAGAGAATGGAATATTCTACAGCAGAGATGGAGGAGGATTTGATATGTCTGGTTTATGTAAATGTGATTCTTAGTTTTTTTTTCTGAGATCTTCTTGAAGCTCAGTATGTGGAGGTTGATGGCCCTCCATGTGGCAGGGGGGTTGGAGATTCATGATCCTTGAGGTCCCTTCCAACCCTGGCCATTCTGTGATTTTCTTTAGAGAGCATGGCAGTGGGCATTTTAGAAATCTTAAGGCAAGGTATATGTCCTGCAGCCGGTCCAAAGCTGGATAGGATTCCAAGCCTTCAAATAGATACATCATGTATATGTACCCTGGGAGATTCCAATGTTAAACTGATCCTAGTCTCGTGATAAAGCTCTGTTAAGTATAAAGACTTCAAAATATAGGCCTGTGGTATAAGGTATATTGGTTCACCATCTTCAAGTAAGGGTTGACTTGAAGGTAAGTGCCCCCTAGTATATAACACATCATGGGATTGAACAAATGCTCACTTGTTTTGTTTTCTTTGAAACGTTTACCTGAGAGCAGGGAAAGCATGTTACAGCCATAATGGATACTGTGATACTGTTCTCAATGACTTAGAAATTCTGGTAGCCTACAGAAACTGAATCTGACTTGTACTCTGCTTTGCCTGAACAGATAGCTCTAGTTATTGTGTACCAT
Organism: Lagopus muta; assembly: GCF_023343835.1. Classification (NCBI taxonomy): domain Eukaryota; kingdom Metazoa; phylum Chordata; class Aves; order Galliformes; family Phasianidae; genus Lagopus; species Lagopus muta. The sequence goes on from NC_064441.1 coordinate 14,816,182, forward strand.
TATTATTTATTTCTATTCCTGTAGTTGTGAATGGGACTTCAGAAATATAAGCAATAATGTCTGTGTCACAGAATAAGCCTGAAATTGCAATAATCTCTTGGTTTTGAGGTTTTTCATTTATAACAAAGCCCAAGCACTCTATAACAAATCCATGTAGAAGTATGCTTCTGGGTTCATGCATCTCTTTTGGACTTGTGTTGCAAAGAGAACTGCTCTAATAGAAACCATTTCCACAGAGATCTCTTTGTGGGATTAGGACCGTAAGCAAGCTGTGACAGAAATGCCAACTGTGACGTAGGATTGCATGTCGGCACTGCGGGAAGACAGTGAAAGAGACTGATTCCTGTGCAGCACTTCTCATTGATAGATTTTGAGTGTCATTTTATATGGGAAGATAGTGATATCCTGAGGCTGCCCAGCAGACAAGTGATGCATCTGAGAATCATGTCCAGGTGTCCTGAGTCCCAGTCCACCTATCAGTAGACTGTGTTTCAACCTGGGAACAGAATGCTGGGTCAGCAGTATTTATTGTCTTATTTTGATCCCCCATATTTTTAAGAGCGTTCTGTGCCCAGGCCTCTTGCAAACTCAAAACATGCTGCTTAATAAAGCCTGGAAAATTTCTTTCAAGTTATAACACTTGTAAAATGCTATTTCTCAAACTTTGCCTGTGAAACTTGAAAGATGTTGGCTTCCTGGCACTGTGTTAGCTGTGGTCCCATGTGCTGCTCCAGTCTCACTGATGATTGGCTTTGAGAGTAAAGTATGCCTGGTCCTGCCTCAGCCTTGTGCCAGATTTCACCCCAGTGTCCTTGCTCTGAAGTTAATGGATTTAGCAATATGAACTTGCTGCATGTTTCTCAGTCTGGAGCTAAACAGATTGCTGCACTTAAAAGCCCCACCACCCATTGCTACAAATCTATTAAACATCTCCAGTTAACTATACAGTCTCCTGCTTCATTCAGCAGCTGAGCATGTAAATTCCTGTGACCAAATAGCTGCACTTAACTGTTTTCACATGTGCTCCCACCATGCCCATCTCGAAAGGAGAAATCCCAGAGCAGCTTTGCCCTGCAGGCAGCCAGCCAGTGACCAGGGCATGACTGAAGAGCAAGGTGCCCCTTGGGGCCTTGCCCTTCACAGAGAGCTCAGTGGGAGCAGGGCCGAGGGCAGTTCAGGCAATAATGGGACTTGTGACTCTCCCTCAAACTCTGCTTCTGCCACTTGAAGCCAGAGGATGCAGTGGGAGGCCAGGCTGGCAGCCAGGCTTTGCCAGGACCTGACCTTGTCTACTGACGGGTTCACAGTGGCTCCTCAGGCCCTGCACTGGTCACAGCTCTGTGTGCCCAGGGATGCACCCTCCCATAGACCTGCTGCCATCCCAACTGCATGTGTGGAACAGAAAACTTCTTTTATTTCTCTGCCTGCCAGGCTGCAGAGGGGCTGTTACTCAAAATTAAGCAATACATATCCTGGCAGGAAATGCTGCAATAGCTCTGAGGGCTGCAGGGCTTCTCTGTCTGCCCTGCCGTGCCCTGCCCTGGCGGCCATGAGGCAGAGCCATACGTGCCCACTGCAGCAGCACGCTGCTGGCACCCAGCTGTGCAGAGGGGCGGCGAGGCCCAGCGCTGGCCCAGTGGTGAGTACTAAGGCACGCTGCAGTGCTTGCTGAAGGTAACTGGCCACGTTAGAAACAAAAGGGCTGTGTCTGCTAGTCTGGAAGCAGGGGCCGGAGAGCCCTGTGTGAAAGGCAGCGGTTAATTTGAAACACAGGCAAAAATAGCAGCGGTGCTGGGAGTGTGTTTGCCTTGGCTGCTCCGAGCCCCGCGCCGCTGCACTGAGCAGGCCTCTGGCTGCCGTCCAGGCTGTAATATTTCCTTTTGCTGTTGTTCATAAAGGCATTCAGGAAAACAATTGAGTGCAATGAGTGCCTTCCCGTTCCGGTGGCGTGTGAGCCTCCAACCAGTGTGTGCCCAGGCCCCAAGGGCCCTGCGTGGCCCAGGTGGTGCTGGGGCTGCTCTGCCCCATAGAGAGCTGCAGGCTCTGTGAGAGCTGCCTTTTGAAAGCAGTTTCTCCCACCCCTCGAGGCATAACAGGATTTCTCCTGGCAAACTAAAGGAAATGTCACAGGCATATTTGGGGGTGGGGGTTATGGGTGTGCAATTTTAAAGGGTTTATCAATGCCTTATCAAAGCTGATTTTTTTTTTTTTTTTTTTTTTTTTTTTTTTTTTTTTTAAATGAGCTGATAGTCTGGGTGGGAGCTGCAGTGGGAGCTGTGAAGATGATGGTGTGGTTTTCCTCTGTGGGAGGTGGAATACACTGTAGTACTATGGGGCACCTTCATAGTAGGATTTATCTAAGAAGCCAGGTTAATTTAAAATAAAACAGCCACTCACCTTACATGGTTAGTTATGTGAGTATAAAGTCTGTGCAAAAAGCAGGCCTCAGGCTACTGAAGATGTCAGCTATGCGAAGGAAATCATATGGAACATAAACTAGTAAGGACAGAAATGCTCAATTTACATGGCATTTGCATTACTTGAGGCATGGCAGCAATAAACATGAATGCAAGGGAAGCTTGACAAGCCTCTCCCTCCTTGTATGTGTACCACTGCACCATTTGTACTGGAGCCAGCCAGGTGCTGGGAATGCCACGTCATATCTAAGGGGAGCTCCAAGGCTGCCAGGCACTTTGTAGAATCCTGGCTCTTACTATTCAGCACTTGCTGAAGTGCTAAAACACCACCAACTGAAGGACAGCAGCTTGACATCCTTACCTGAATTGGAACAAATTTATCAAGGTCATGTTTAGGCTTGTTAATAGTCCCAATTCTCTGCTGGAGTATAGTCTTTGTTGTAGCTGTGACAGGACAAATCTCAGTGTAGAGAAAGCACCTGGCTAGCCTTGTGCTGACTGAGTTAATGGAAAGTGAGGTCAGCAAATCCTGGACTGATGACAGCATCTATGAGGCTGATGTTTCACATCTGGGATGACCAACTGTGGTCCAGGAATTAAACCAGGCCACAGGGTGTTTTTGTTTCTGGCTCTTGGGAGTGTTGGCCTGTTTGCATGAATGTTTCTAGGGGCGCGGGAGAGGATGTGTAGCTTTCTCCCCTTAAAGATAGAGAAGCTGGGGGTATGGCAGTTTTCATCTAGTGCAGTGTAGCCCAAACATTTTCTTTGGTGTTCATGCCTGCGGATTCTCTAACTGAACAAAGGAGTTCTCTCTGTACAGGTCAGCCTTCCATGTTTTAGCTCAGCACTGATTGTGGCAACTAAGGTGCTGGCAGTCAGAACTATAGCTAGTTAAGGGGATAATCAGTGGTAGGATTGTGGGGACAGAGGACCGGAGAGCTTTGTGATCGTTTGTGTAAAGCTTGTTCAACCAGCAACTAAATGTTTTGGTGTCCTTGCTCTAAAGAACATTTTATATTACAGTGACCTTACATTTATGGCTTTTCCAGGTCATTTGAGCCTTGTCTAGACCCGTGCCTTTAAAATAAACAAACTTCAGAAGGAAAATCAATACTATAGGTGGAAGAGTTCATGCATTTCAGAGCCTTAGGTGAGCTAGATGGATTGTGTTTTAACATGTGTGAATCTGTCGAGGAGAATGCTGTTGGGGAGTCAGTGAAGTTTTTATTCTGGACTTCAGCAAATGAGATAGTTCTGACCTAAGCTTCCATGACAGTCTGACATGGTGAGCCATTACAAACATGCTTCTATATGTTCTGGTGGTCGGACGGGCTGCAGAGGAGTTCTACACTGCTGCACATGCTGAAGGATGAGGTGCCCTCCTTAGCTGAGTACAGCGCAGACAGACTGGGAGAGGGGCAGCTGCCTGGGCTGCTACATAGTAGCGAACAATGGAGATGCAAACCTTGGCTGCAGCATGTTCTTAGCTATTGCCTGCTATCTTGCTTTGGGGAAAAAACTGCCTGCTGGGTGAAGCCTTGCACATGCTGATATGGCAAATTCACTGTTGTTGTAACTCAAATTCTTTAGTGATCAAATTTAAAGGCAATTCTTAGTTCAAGAGGCACAAATGCTAAAAGTGTAACTTTGAATAGTTAAGTCATGCCTCTCATCAGAATCCTGTTAGGACTGGGTTGTGCAGAAGTGACTATTGTGATTAGCATAATCTTATTCTTTTAAGCTAGTGCTCACCTGACACCTTGTTACAGACATTTGTATTGGTAGTGGGAAGACTGTGGCCTTATGGGTTCAGTGGTTATACAGGACGGAATTCATATTTCCATTGTAGCTGATGATAATACCTTTGGCATATTGTGGCTAGAAGATATATTAATTATGCATTCAGGTGAGCAAATACATTTCCACTTGGAGGGATAACCATGGGATTTGCTGGTGTGAGTAGATATTGCTTGTTAAAAAAATTCTAGGAGTGATTTGAAGTCCAAGGCGAACAGCTGCCCACAGCCTCTTCTTTGTCATAGCCAAGTACTTGTAGAGGTCCCTTGATGAGTCCCAGGCTATCCAAGGTGGACTAACTTCTATTCTGGGGATTCAAAACTTTGGAATTAAAAAACGAAATGCTTGAGATTGTTAAAGTAAAAACCAGCATATACTCAATGTATACTCAAATTTAACTGATCCCTTTGGTGTAAATAATTTGGGCCAGTCCTTTGTGCTTTTCCCAGCGTCATAAAAAATGCATGCTGATTGTTTCTTCTCTTTAATGCTAGCAAGTGATTTATACTATTTTGTGTTTCAACATTATTCTGGCAGAGTAGGAACTTGAAACTTTACCTAGTGAAGAAGTCAACAAATAGTCCCTTAGCATAAGCTGCTGTCTTCAGGTTTTTCTTCTTCCATATCAGAGAGGAGCGGTGGGTACATGCTACCTCATGCAGAAAAACTTCATTGTTCTTGTTGCTGATCAGATTGGGGGAAGATGCACTGCATGTTTCTGGTTGGGGTAGAGCTGCTCCAAACAGGTATCTCATATCTAGCAGTACCAAAGGGGATTTTAAAGGACAGTTCCCCTGAGGGTCATGCTTTTATGGTAATTGAAGACACACTAGCAACTGTGTTTCAGTTGCAATGAGCTTGTAATGTTCCTTAACCTCTGTGAAGTTTTTCTAGAAGTTGTGGCAGTCCATAAAATGGGCTTGTTTTTGGACCTATAAACTTTGAATTCAAGCTTTATCACTTCTGGAGCTCAACAGAGCACAGAGTTTGTGATTTTATTCACAGAGCAATGGATCATTGCAAATCGCTTCCCACTATTTGACAGCTTCCTTTTTAGAAATTTCAACACTCTAGCTATCTGCCTGCAGCAGTGTATGATTCTAATCACTGCTATGATTTCATAATTCCCCTTTAATTCAGCAAAAATTCCAGATTATCAGCATATGCGATTTGTATTTTGGGAGAGCACAGTGCTGCACATTCTTCCTGTTGTCAGGCTTAGAGGTTTGGTAGCGGAAAGATGCATATTGTTAACCAGAGGTAATTTCAGAGTTTATAAATATATGCAACTATTTTGGGTTGCAGAGATGACATTCCCCTCAATGAATCTACGAAGGAAAGCTGTAGACTTTAAAGCCAAATTCAGCAGGAAGAAAGAAAATTGCTTCCATATATCTTCTGTATGTCATTAAATGGAAAATGAGATAATTCTTCTGAACATCTGAAAACTAAATAAAGAGGTCTATTCTCCTCTCAGTTTCTGTGGATAACTTCAGCTAATTTTTGTGGCAGTTATGCATGTTGATGGGAGAAAAGATGCCTCAAGTAGGATGATACAGTATACATATATTACTAAATAAAATGCTCGTTTTACTTAGGATAATCCTCCTTTGTTCCAGATATATGTATGCATTCCTCTTACAGCAAATATTTCAGTTGTCAGGATGACTTGATACATTTGTTCTTTGATGTCAAATTGAGTTGCATCACTGTGGAGTGGTTGCTACAGAAACCCCAGCTTGGTTTTTACATGTATTGAGTTTAATCTTTTTTACTTGGAGAAGCTAGGTTTAAATTTTCCAGTAAAGAAGCTCTCAGTAAAATGGGTGAAACCTCTAAAACTGCAGCAGTAAGCGTGGCAAAAATACCCAGATAGTGAGATCAGAGACAATAAGGAAAAAAGCAATTTAAAGTCCAACAAACAAAGTCTATCTCTTGATAAAATGCTCCCTTTTGTAATTGAAACCAGAGCTAAATTAGATCAATACCAAAATATTAAAGTATGCCAAACCTGTTTTCTGTAAGCTTTGCTATAATTGGATTCTGATGTGAGAGATAGCTTAAGTAGGCAAAGTCAGTTGACTCAGGACAATGATTATTCATAGAAAAAGCTCCCTGCTAAGGTGTACAGTACTTTTATCTGTTTTTTTCTTGAAGAATTAATACATACCTGTCCTTCCCCTGCAGGCTGATACATTTGAAGTCCATATCTTGCCTACAGTAAATCTCTGTTTTGCTTAACAAGAAACTATTTCACTGTATAAGCGAAGCATATTGACAACAGATTTAACCCAGACAACTCAGCTTTATTCAATCAGAAGAATGCTGGCCTGGTTTCAGGTTTCTGGGATCCAGGCACAAAATGGACATGCCCCAAGTAGAATCCATTTGTTTTCCCATGAATGCACCTAGTAGGAGGTCAAATAAAAATAAATATTTTGGCTGTTCAGAACAGGACAGATTACTGGAGTATTGTGATTCAAACTGGAAATGTGATTACAACAAACAGCGGTAGCATCAGAAATATGTTCTGGTGAAAATAAATAGCATTGTGTTGTGTTTTTTTATTCCTCTCTCTTTTAAACTGGGGTTATACCTTGTCGTCACTAATGAGATTTATGAGAATATCTACATGTATCTTAAAGCTCTTCATCTCTTCGTAGAAAGCATTCTGTTCAGGAGTTATGGAAAAATAACCTTTTGTTTAGACTGACAGAAGATTTTTTTTAATGTAGAAGCAACTTATACAAAAGAGTAGTTTATGGACTTTCCCTGTGATGGTAAGAATAAATAAATTTAGTTCCAATATACCAGGGGCCCCAGATTCTCTGTGGAGTTCCACCAAACAATGAAATAAATTGTGCAAGGGCAATTTGTCCTTAATGTTTTTGGCTATTTGATTTTTGTTGAGGTTTTGCCGGTGTTATTCAGATATTCACTGTAATTTATACTGTAGTGTGGAAGAAAACCTGCATACTTGCCTGCAGGGGAGTGAATGCTCACTGAAACAATCCTTTGAACATAATAAAAATGAAATCCCCAGGTAATAAAAAAAAAAATCCCCGGCTTTAATGAATAATGCATTGGTGGAGCAGGAGGGGAGGAAATGCTTTTAAGATTTATTTCCCCCCACCAAACCTGTTGGCAGAAATAAAATCTAGGTTGAGAATGGTTTCCTATGCTGTGAATGTGTTCTCAAGCTTTTTTTAAGGGTTTGGCTTAAATGCTGAGACACAACCAGACACTAAATAGTGGTAATTCTGATTTATGCCTTTGTTTGTTTGTTTGTTTTTCAAGTCTGTGGGTGTCTCCCCCTGTGTATTGACCATCTGGTTGTGGGTTTGACTGCTTGGGATGTGCCTGGCATGCTGAAAAACAACAGAAAACACAAAATTGCAAAGCGGTTTGAGGCCCACTGAGGATGGTTTGTTAGGGGTCCTGGGTGAGCTCTGAGAGACAGCAGGTGTTGTGATTGGAAACTCGGGATGGCAGGGAGGGTTTCTCTCTTCAGCTGTTAAATGCATGGGAAATACTAGGGAAAGATTATAAAAATAAATGGTACTTATTCAGGTATTACTGAAATTGATCGCTTTTATGTTACTGTGTCAGTAGAAAGTCTGAGAGTTGTTTTGCCCCATAGTGGTGGTTCAAATTCAGTGCTGGAGGATGCAGACTCAGGGCTGTGTTACAGTTGTTGAACAGCCTAAGTGAATCTTGTAAATGGAGTTTCAGTGCAGTTCCCACAAACAAGTGTCCCAGTTGTGAAAACTGCCACGGTACCCAGCACTGCACTAATGATTTCTGGCAGCGTGAAGCCCGTGCTCTGTAGCCATTGCAGAAATCCCATACTTTTGCCGTCATTATATCAAGTGATTTGGACATGCTTTGGTTTCCAGTTCTCTGTCACTGAAATAATTGCTTTGTAGGATGGGAGAAAAGAAAGAAATCTGACAGTTCCCAAATTGGAGAATACTGGAGGAAATTTCCGTAACGTGTGTGAGGAGTATAGAACAGGCAGCAGAGAATTGGTTCTCCCAGGATTCGATTTCAGAGAGTCAGAGCGGATGTGGTGCTCTTACAGCCAGTTAAACTTTGAATAATCCTTTCAGGAATAAAATATATTTTCTGTGACTATGACGGTGCCAAATCATTTTAAGTTGCCAAAAAGCTGCTTTGGAAGGACTTGAGGAAACCACAGCTGGGAATTGTGTCACAGATATAAAATGAGATTTATTTACTCTTCCACATCCAACACTGAAATAATAAGGAAGACAGGAACAGATGAAAGAAGCATTTGCCTTTTTTTTTGTTTTTCTTTTTTACAGATTTTCTTCCTTCTTTTCTAATGTAATGTACTTTATATAGAGTTTCTGTAGAAAATGCACATTTTCAACAGTGGCTTAAACGTCTTCTCACTGAGGTCATTGGCTAAATGATACCAGAAATGATTCTACTGATTCAATTCATACTTTGGGGGATAGTAAGGGAGATTGCATGTGCTCAGCATCTTAGGGATTTCATAGTGCCACGTTCTGTGGGTGAGCCTGTTTCCAGGTCTGTGTTCACTGCTGCTCTTTTTTGCATGCTTGCTCTGCCTCTGGGCCCAACTCATTTTGTTGCCTAATGTTGGAATTCAGGTGGTACCTGGGAACTTCTACTTCCACAAATAACGGATTTATCACCATGATATTTAAATGCTATTGAAATACTTATGTATTTTGTGGGTTGAGAACATCCTTCCTTGTGCTAAGGGTATTTGTGGACTGCCTCTGTTTCAGCTTTCTCTGTTGGACAGTGCTTTCGAACTGTAGCCATAAAAACCTTGCTTTTTGCTTGCATATATATACCTAATATAGGCCCACTCCCACACTTTTGTATCTACCCACAGTTTTGTATCCATGGAGCCTAGATGTTTTTTCAGGGTAAATTAAAAAGAATCAGAACTGCAGATGATCATTTTTATATGTCTACTTTTAGGTGTTGCTTGTATTTGCATAGCTGACCAAATTATAGAGTTAGGAGGATGTTCTATGTTCTCTTCTGATTTTCCTTCTCTGTCTTACTGATACGTTACCAAGAAACCTCTTTTCTATCCTGCTGAAGCCAGAAGCCTTCGTAGGCTGGAGATTATAGGGAATATTGTAATAATGGTAATCTGAAAACATAATACAGCTGAATACATGTGTATGTTGTACATCCTACCTCAATGTATTCATTTGTCTTTCCGAAAGTGTTAGTCAATAAATTTTGTATTCTATTAATATGAATTATTTATTAAAACACTCTGGCTTTGCACACCAAATGAAACATATTAAAAAGCAAAGACTTTTTTTTTTCCTCCAATGAATGCCCATTAAAAATAGCAGTTAAATTAATTTATTTTTGAGTAACTGATTTAAACGTTTGACAGGTATCTACTTTATGAACAGCAACTGCCAAAGGAGGAAAAAATGAGGCAGAGCAAAGACATGTAGAAACTGCTAGTTGTTATAGGTTCCACATCACTGGAAAAGAAATATGGAGGACATTTTTCTACAGAAATGTGGAGACAGCCGGAGGTATTGGGAAGAAACTGGAATAGTGAGGAAGTTCTTTTGAACCATAAGGACATTTTTAAGGACTCCCTGAAAAGCAGTAAGGTACCTGTAGGGTGCAACATGGAATCCTCTGTGGGATCAGGGCTCTAGGATTATATCTATTTTGTCTGGTTACTTTATGACATGTGTAGATACTTCTGTTAGGATTTGTGTGAGTAAATGTATAATTGCTGAACCACCAGTTCTATAACCACTGAGCAAAATGTACATGCCACCATTTCAGTGAAGTTCCATCTGCTTCTGTGGGAAGTGATGTCCTGTTTTATGGGCAGTTATTCCAGCGGTTTTCAATTAGGAATTTATTAGGGATGCAGATAGGGTTCTTGAAAGCTGTGTTGAACACTTCAGAAAAGAATATTAAACTGACAGATGAGCAATGTCTCCATTTTACTGTGCTGCAGACTGGCATATACCCAAGACCATCCAGAACAACTCCATGGAATGAATGCAAGTATAGTAAAGTTTAGCTGATCTTTCCATATAGCAGAGGTGTATGTAGCCTCAACATTAGAAAAGGAAGTTGTTTGCTTTCATTTTAATTTTTGTTTTTTAGCTCATACTGCATAGCATCTTTAAGCTTTGCAGGCTTTGGGACACCCACTGAGTGTTTGCACTGAATGTAATCGGTTTAACTTTCCCTCTGGTTTTCATAGCTGTAGTTTTGCCTCAATATTATTATGAGGAGGATTAAGCACTTTCAACATTAACAACAACTTCATTGTTTTTTTCAATCAAATATTGTGTCTTAGCATATTTTTTTGTTTTAAAGCACTTACTATCCATAGAGAGTTTGGGCTTCTTTTTCTTGCTTTAATTTTGAAGAACAGAAAATATTGTTTGATTAAACTAGTATGATGATTTTTAGGAATGTTTTCCTTCTCTCCTTTTGTGGTCTTGGTTAAGCTTTATTTTCAGAATAACTGCTTGAGTAGGAAAATTCAGATTCTGAATGATCTTATTGGATTTTATTGGAAAATTATTGGAACTGTTTGAAGAAAACATCCTAGGTGATAAAACTCATTTAAGGAGAGTACCCCATGTGGTAGGATGAGAACACGAAGAACTGTTCATCTTTATCTCCAGTCACTAGAGGAGTGCATGAATAAAAGCGTATGGTTTTCAGTTTTTCGGTAGGTGTTTTTCATCAAGCAGGGAGAGTGTTGTGTTAGAAGACTGAGTTTGTTGTTTGCAGTCCCTGCCTTGAACTCGTCACAGAAATTGAAAGGTGCCTCATGTTATCTTTGAGAAAGATGCAGGTTAAAGGATACTCGAGCTATTATATTTTTACGTTGGCTATCTCAGTAGACTAGTTTCTAGTTTGATATCTTACTTTTTATCACATGCTTCCAGCAGAAATGCTTAGCTCTTTTTTAAAATCACATAATTGATTTCTTGTTATGATTGTAGAAAATGATCTTTCAGTGAAGTTTTGAACTTCATGATATTCATGACTTCACTAGATGCCAAAGACAGTAATTCTCGAAATTGTGGATTTTGATTTAAAATATTAACAAATTACTTGCTGGACCTAATGCATCTTCTGACAGGGTACTCCGTATTCCTATTCCTTATGGTGCTGAGTAAAATATCTTGGATAAATAACTTGTGTGCTGTTCTCACATTTTCAATTAGCTCCTTGTCAGTATGACCAGCAGAAGCTCTTCCAGTAGTTTTGGAGCCTTTTCTGGCTACCATTTATCACTGGCTTCTGTAAACTTGAAACCCTCTCAGAAAATGCTTTATTTCTATGTTGCTTTTCTCTTTCCTTGAGCTGAGAAGATCTATGGATATTACAGAATCACAGAATTGCAGGAGCTGGAAGAAACCTCAAGAGATCTTTGAATTCAGCTCCCCCACTACAGCAGGTACTCTACAGTAGATCGCACAGGTAGGCAACCAGATAGGTCTTGAATATCTCCATTGAAGGAGATGCCACAACCACTCTGGGCAGCCTGTTCCAGTGCTTGGTCATCCTTGCTGTTCTTCCACATGTTTGTATTCCACATGTTTGTATAAATACATGTTTGTATAAAACTCTTCCTCTGTACAAGTTTTAGGCCATTGCTTTTGTCTTATCGCTATGCATCACTGAGAAGAGCCTGGCCTCATCTATTTGCCTTCCACTTCCTTTTAGATATTTATCAACATTAATCAGATTCCTCATTCCCCAGCCCTCTGTTCCCCAGGTTACTCAGGCTACTCATATGGGCGATGTTCCAGGCCCTTTATCATCTTTGTGGCCATCCATTGGGCCCATACAATGAATATGCTATGTTGTAATTGGCTTTCTTCTCGGGCTAATGATAGGAATATGTTGCCTTCCTTTCCTTCATGCTTCTCTATTATTTGAATCCTTCAGATTTAGTGTAGTTAGAGTGTATTCAGTGGTTTATAATAGAACGTTTTCTGAGAAATAATAGCCTTTTAGTTCTGTTGTACCGGATGTTGGTGTCCTAGAGAATGTTGGAAGAGCAACACAAACTTGGACACTGGAGTAGATAAACCTACTAGGTTTGCAGTTCTGTGAGCACAACTTAGAGAAAAAAATATGTATTTATTTATTTAGATAGAATGCTCTTGGAATTTATAGAACAGATATAATATTTTCAAACAGTATTAATATAACAGATCTCTTCCGTGCATATAATAAGTGTGAAAAATGAAAGCGAAAACTGCACTGTAGCCTGGACTAAATACTTGAGTTCTTTTAGTTTTCATAATAAAACAAATTTTGTCACTATTGAAGCGTGGAAGAAAAAAAAAAGTCTTAAAAACCACTAACTTCCTCTTTTAATTTGGTATGTCTGCATTATAAATCAGATTGCTATTTGGCAGTTTTTCATAAAATATATTTGCATCTACACAGACAATATTTTATGACGCTTCAGCTTAATGTGTCTTAAGTGGTGGATTAATAAAGTGGTTTAAAATGGAAATAGCAATGGTGTCTTTAAAGAAAATCATAGTAATTATTTCTAAATCTTTAGGAAGTTCAATAAATACTTGCTTAGGGAAATATGTATAGGTTGGCATTATTTTTCTGATCAGTTTCTGTAATACCTGTCTGCTGTGCTGCATGTTTAGGGAAATGAGTTGATTCTTATGCCAAGGGGACCAAAAAAAGGTCAGTGACCCAAAAGTTCATTCCAGTGACCAGGAATGAACAGCAGTCCTCCTAAGGATCAAAGACAGCATCTCTTGGATAGTGAAAAAACAGGCAAAAGCATTGTCATTTCTGAACACTGGAAGGCTGACCATTCTAAAGTTACTTGCAAAGGAAATTCTGTCATTTAAAAGCACATAGGTCCCAATGGAGCTTCATTTGACATTTTGTAATAAAACTGTTCAACTGTGTTTATGGAAAAACAGAAACTGTGCACTACTCTGATGTTCTGCTCTGCTCTATGTCATAAGGCTAAGAGATCATGGTTAGCAGTCTGTAGGGGTTTTCCTCTATAGTGGGCAGAGTCTGATTGCTTGAAAGGTAGGGAACCATGCAGTCTCTTCAAAAAAATATCTTCAAAAACATTGTAATCAAACTTAATATTTGTTAATTTTAAAAAGCAGATACTGAATGCTTCCTGTAGACCTTCTTTTACCTCTGGAAGTACTATGTTCAGTTTGCAGTAGAAGCTTACATTGAGGTCTGTGTTGCAGTAAAGCTTGTGTAGGATAGTAGTTCTTCAGTGACCAAAGGTTCCCTTCAACCCCACTTGCTGGCAGGGAAATAATGCGCTATTGAGATGAGGTAGCCAGCAAAACAGTGAAGAATCACAAAAGATGGAATATGTCAGTTCTGGAATGGCAGTTGCAGCACGTTTTAAGCTAAGTGAATCTGCCAGAAGTGCAGTCCTTCACCTTGGGGGCATGCAGTTCCCCATCTCCCTACTGCTAAGAAAGAGTTTTCCTCACTGTTTGCATCCTGCAATGATATCACTCCTTTTCCCTGGAAGCTGTACTGAGGTGTCATTTACTTTCTTTGCAACACTTCAGTGACTTGCTTAATTCTGGGGGCAGTCAAATCCTGATTATAAGTGGGCAGATTGGCCACTGTGGCCTGAGGAGGCCTCTTGGCTGAGAAGACCATGAGGGCAGAACTGTGACTAGTAACCAGCTGCTCTCAAGTGGGCTGAAACTGTACAGATCTGCCTGTCTGACCTTCTTGGAATGTGAGTATGAAAGCTTTTCTGGTGTATGACAGCCCAACAGTGTCTAAAATGATGGAAATTCTGTCTGGATTAAGCCACGAGTGTTTTACATAGAGACCTTGTGGATGAAGAAATCTTTTTCTTCATATGGTAGCAAAAGTTAGAACGTACATAACCTTGAAGAAGCTTTTATTTACCTGATGTAGTTAGTGGGGCAGGGAATCCCAGAGCTTCGATGCTCTGCAGTGCAGAAGGAACAGCGCTATGCCTCATGGCTGAGGGAGCCCTCAGGATGGAGGAGGGAAAAATAGAAACAGAGAATGAAAATGGTAAATGAAAATGCAGATTGGAAGAAAGGGATTTTTAAAGTATTCAAAGGAAACTTGGTGCTGATGTTTTGCTACTTGCTTCTGCATCTAATTGACCTATCTGATCTTGCTTACTCTCCCCACATTGCGCAGCTGCTAGTGTGGCTTCCAGCTCCCAGAAGAGTGCACGAAGGCCACATTTTTTTGGTACACTCAGCTTTCCAGACACATGCTTTACAACGGGAACACCTGTGTGTATCTGAGCATTGGCTTCCCTCCACTGGAAGCACAGATGTCATGCTCAGAAGGCACGCATAGTGGGATTGTGTTGCAGAATAGCATGGAAGCAAATGAAGACAGCTTTTGCAAACCTTAATGCGAGGATATCTCCCTGCAGCTCTGACATGCCTTGAAAAGCAGATAGAGTTGTCCACGTAATGAGCGAGTTCCCATTGTCCCAGCTGGCTGAAATTAGTGGCAGTTGTTCATTGGAGTTACCAGACTGGATGTCTCTCTTCCCCATATCCTTTGCTCTGATCTGCCTCTAACTGATGGGAGGCACCTAATGTCCTTTGTGTAATGTGATGGGAGCGCCTTTTGCAGCTACTGTCTTTGCCAACATTTTTGTTTTTACTGTGAGAACCCTGTCAAACAGAGAACAGATAATAATAGAAAGCCGCTTGTAAGCTTCCAGGACAAGTACAGGCCTTGCTCTTCTGAGAGTGTCACTAATCTGCCCATTTCAAATAAGAGGTGTCGATTTCTCAGACTTCCGCTTTACTGGCAAAGTTGGTTGAAATTGGTCAGTGGCTTCAGAAGTTACTGGAGGAGAGGGAATTTCTAATCAGATGCAGACAAGCTGGCTTTATGTGACTACATGAGCCTTATTTCTTTAGGAATCCCTGGTAAAATATGTGGATAAAGTTGCAGTAATATTCAGGTTAGAGTTCATATTGGCCTCTATTTCTCTCATAATTTTTCCAGCATGACTTTCTAGCACGATGATGTTAGTCAGCCAGGAGTTTTTTGAAACTTTTTATGGAATACGGATACTTTTTTCAAACCTAGCTTCTCTGTCTTCCTTGATTTATTTATTTATTTATTTATTTATTTTTCCTTGATGAACTCAGTCGTTAATTGGGAAAAGCAAACACACAGAGGAGCCTGTTGGAAATGTTGCTGGCTAGATTTTTTTTTTTTTTTTTTTTTTTCATAAAAAGTTTAATATTGGCAGAACTTTCTGATTTATTGTGGTTCTGAAACAGCATTGAAATATTCAGGCTAGATAGATTCTTGCATGGCTTTCTGAGAGTCCCAATGCCATGGTGCTGTTTCTTGAGAAAGGAAACATGGGTCTACATCTGGGAGCAGACCTGTGTGCTATATCTAGTGTGTTCAGAGAGCGTTTTCTCTGTGGTATTTTTGCATTTCAGCATTATCTATTGAACAGCAACGTGTTATAAGGACTATAAAGTCACAAGTGAAGTGAATGGAGCCTTGGGGGAAAAAATAGGAAAAAGGGTGAGAAGAAGACACTGACCAACATCTGTGGATTTTGGTTAGAAGATTGAAAGTAGGTGGAACTGCCCACAGAAGAATCAATTTTCAGCTTTTTGCTTCTCACATCTATCAAGTAGATCTAAATGGATTGAATGGAGAGCTACCTGAGTGGTACCCGACTGGTTTCCTTATCAGTCTGAGTGTATGTGGGAAAAGGCACTGTTTTTTGTAAACTTTAACCTTTGGCAGTCTTTGGCTCTGCATATTGAGTAGAGGGAAGATAGCAGATGTGGCAGGAGACACTCAGGCTTATTTGCTCCTACAAATGAAACAGCTCTAACAGGAAAAAAGAGTCTTAACAGAATTAGCTAAAAAAAATGTGTCAGACAAAATTGTGCTTTGAATACTTTATAAGAGCTTACTGTTTTGCAGTGAGAAAAGACAGTCAGGTGTTGATAGCATGTAGGAGGCAAGAGCTGTTATTAGTGAGTGGGAAGAAACACATTGAGTATGGTGTGGGAGTAGGGCAGATGGGAAAGAATCTAGTGGCTTTTTAAAAATTACTCATTCTGAATCATCTTCCTACAAACTTACTCTCAAAGCCTCCCGTGCAGCACATCATCATCCTCCGAAGTTCCACAGTAGTGCCAAGCTGAGAATGGCATTGAGAGGCATGTTGAGTCAACTCTGTGTGCTATAGTAATAGGTGTTCAGTGAGGAGTTTAAATAACTGTTTCAGCCAAGTAGGCTGTGACTATGTAGGGCTATAACACACAGGTGGGATGCATATCTATTAATTCAAGCCCTCTGTGGGAAGACAAAATGGTAGTAAGCTAATTTTAGGGTAGTTAAAAGTGTCTGTGAAGATCCATTAATGGAACAATTTCCACGCTTACCTGCTTGTGAATGTGAGGGCCTTGTTGCCAAGAGTCTGGCTATTATGAAGGCTTGGTTGGAACCATGGAAACATGTCCAAATGGCCTAGGATGTGCCCTGAAATGTCTCCTGGGAGAGCTGCTGTTTGGATGTGACGCATGTACTATGAGCTCTGAGGAGACGTGATGATGGCATTAACAGAAAATACCAACAGAAGGTTGATAGTGAGCATAACACAGTAAAGCTTGTTCTTTGAACTTGTCATAAATCTATTAACTTCTTCACTAACAATTTCTCATTCTGAACTTTTTTGACCATATTCTGAAGTACAAGAGTATATAGTTTTATCAGACTGCTGCTTGTAGCTGTATGCCGTCCTGTTTGTTGCTTTTATTTGTTGTGAAATGCTTGTAGTTATATTTTTACTTCTGCTACTTTTGCCTACTAATCAAGTTCATTCCCCAAAGGACGGAGGAAGATTTATTTTACAAATTTACACTTGAACTTCCTGTGGTGGTTTTGCTCTCAGGTTTCAGCGCTGGTGATGAAAGGTATTTCCCACAACGCTTGTGAAATTTAAATGAAAATGCGCCTCTGCATGAATTTTTTATTGCACTTCATATGTAATATTACATTTATTGGATATTCTTTTTGAGGCTTATTATGGTGGAATTGTTTGCTATGTTGTGACCTTTGACAATAATTCTGACTCAGATTTTGACATCGTTACATT
Source organism: Lagopus muta (assembly GCF_023343835.1). Taxonomy (NCBI): domain Eukaryota; kingdom Metazoa; phylum Chordata; class Aves; order Galliformes; family Phasianidae; genus Lagopus; species Lagopus muta. Next base: position 14,833,558 of record NC_064441.1, read on the forward strand.
ATGATTATCTATACACACGGATGGATAGCTAGCCAGCTAGATGTTAATATATTTATAGGTCATTTCTGAGAAATCATTGTCCTGTCTGAATAGTAATGGGGATAGAAAGGAAAGAGGTTGGCAGGAAAACATATTTTCATTCCCAAACTATCAAGAGGCTGAAAAGTGAGGACAGGAGAAAGGAGACAGAAAGGAAGCAAGAAAAGAATCAGTGAATAGTCATAACAGTGGCAAAAAACACATCCAAAAAAAAAAAAGAAAAATAGAAGCCGTAGATTCCTTTTGTGTTTTTCTGAAGCCCTGAAACAATTTAAAGTATGAAAAACTTGGGCTAATTGAGAGCATTATATTGACTGGCCCCAATTTTCCTTCTTTCTTTGTTTTCAATCCAGCCTTTCTCATTATAACCTCTTAAAATAAATAAATAAAAACTCTCACTCTATAAATATCTGAAAGAGTCATTCTTATATAATAGCCCTTTTCTTGCAGCAAAATTTATCATTATAACAGTACCATCGTAGTTTTGCTGGCAGAATCACAGCCAGTCAAAGCTATTACAATAATGGAACATTTCATGGTTTTGGAAATTAAATGTGTAACCATGGCACAGAAATGTCTCTTAAATCATATTTGGAGATGTATTTTTCACCAAATGATTTGCACATTATCTCATTCCATCTGAATTCTATTTTCATTAAAATTACACCATTGATTTTTTCCCCTTTGTTTCTGCAACAGTTTTGCAATAGAGTTTCCCATCTGCTTTCACTTTTTGTGAGTTTGATCATATTTGTTCAGCAGATCTAAGCCTTATTTTATCACGAGGCAGAATTTAACAGCTGACTAATGGTCAGCCTGTAGATTATGCTGTAAATAGTTAGCACGTTAACTTGCAGGAGTGAGTAATACTGCTATTAAATGCAGTAGCTGAACTATTTTCAAAAAGCAAGTAAGTAGCTTAATGCAGTCAGTGTTCCAAGACCTAGAACCAGTTCAAGGTGTGTGACTCCTCAGGAATTTTACTTGTTCAAGCCTCATGAGAGCCAGCTAGGCATTTCTGAGTAAGAAAAGATGGAAGTCCGTAGGTGTTTGTTCTCTGTACATCTGTTGAAACCTTCCTGAGGTGTTTGCATGCACCTGGGAGCATTTGTGGTACTAAGCTCATGTGCCTGCTCATCTTTGTTGTGAGCCTTTTCTCCCGGTAGCACAACTTCAAATGGACTGTTAGTAGAGCTCTGGGAACAACTAAAAGGGGAGACGAAAAAAACTGGGCAAGGCGTTCACATGATATGCATCTTTGAATAAAATATTGGATGAGGAAATGTATTAAAATCTCTTCTTATTGTTCCTGTTTTGCTTATGAGAATTTTTTTTCAGCTTTTATATGGCTTTTTTATTGTAAACTGCATGCGTATGACGATACAGTGTATGAATGCAGTTTGCGTTTTAATTGCGTTCTCAAAATAAAGTGATAGAATTTAAGCAAAACTAACGGTATGTCCATATAACAGGTATGGCTTTTTCCAGCCATGTGTCCCACCCTTGGGAAAGCAGAGGGTGTGGGTGTGCAGGAGGCCAGACACAGGGGAGGTAGTTACAGCTGGCAGGGAGGCGCAGAGACACACAGGGCTGGTGGGAGTTGATTCTGTGAACATAATACAGGTGCATCAGAAGGGCAGTAGGGCTTACTAGCTTGGGCTAGGTTCACCTGAGAAAAGCTCTGTTGGGCTGCTACATCCACAGGATGCCACAGGAGATCATCTCAGCATCAAGGGCCACTGTTAGCTGGGTACCTCCTCACCTTCACTTCAGGAATTTGAATGCTGTGCTGGGGCGCTGGCCTAGTGATAGGCCTGTTGGTTGCTCTTGGGGCATGATTTCTCTGCTTAGAACTTCGATGGTGTGCCCAAGAAAATGCTCCAAAGTCAGTCTGTGTTTCCTTGCCAAAAGCTTTGGTTTCAACTAATTGACGTTTTCTTCTGAAAAACAACTTTGTCAGAAAATGACCAACCAGCTCTGGTTTCACACCCTCTGATCTGTCATCTTTGATCTGCTTAATGAAATCAGGGTTCCACCAGTACTTGCTGCTGGGCTTTTAAACATCTTTTAAACTGCCTTCTGCTCTCGTCTAGATTTCTCTCTTACTCGACTCATCTGCAGCTATTTTGTTCTCCTTAGGGAGAGCCCTGATCCTGTTTCAGTTTCTTTTACAAAGGCTGCCTGCTGCTCTGCTGGCTTTTCCTACTGCTGTTTGCTTTTGTTTTTGTTGTTGTTGTTGTTGTTTGTTTATTTCATTTTTTACCAGAAGCACCCTTAACGAAAAAGTAATGGGAAAAAAATCGTGCAAATCTATTTTTTCATACTCAAATCAGAATAGCATTGGAATTCAGGAAAGGTTCACATCATGTTTTCTTACGAGAGCATGATCTGATTCCTGAATCCTGTCTGGTTTTTATTTGCAGTGCTTTCTGCAAAGTGGTATTTGCAGGTAATTCTAGCAGACCACTCTCATTATTCTGACTTGTTCCAGGCTACATTTTGCTATTTTTCATTCCTACCAGTTTTTGTTTGTTTGTTTGGGCTGTTTTTTGTTTTTTTGTTTGTTTTTTTTTTTGTTTGGTTTTTCAAACTAATAAGAATTAGTACCTCTTGCCCTGCTTTTCTTCGTCCTGTTCCTCCAGATAACCAGTTTCTTGTATTCTAGACACTGACTGATGTTTGAAAAACTGGCAAAGATAACTTCTTTATGCAGTATTTCATGTTGAAAAGGAATAAAAACATATTATTGTAAGGGAAGCATAGGGAGAGTTCTGAGTGTGATGTGCTTCACTGAACAAATGCATTTGCAAATCTAGTTGCTTTGATATAGTAGCTTGCAAGAATGTTTTACACATATCTTTTTCGTTGTGCCTGTAAGTTACACAGGGGAAAAAAATAACGCTCTAACTTAAATTGGCAAGTATTCAGAAACCACAACTATTCAGCGTATTGCCTGACCATTTTTAAAATGTATTTTGCACTTTTGGTAGATGTTGTAATGCATTCAGCACAGTGTGAAGTCTTGGCATAGATACCAGGTTCTAAAATAAGATGAGCTTTTTAAAAAAGCAGTGTTTGCCTGTGAGATACCTTTGCTATTAAGAGCCTTTGGGAAGGGGGGCAGGAAATAGCAGTGATGATGCTGCTAGCAGTGAGAAAACAGATTTATTTTGAATTCTGACAAATAATTACAGCAATGGATAAAGCCCTTCTTAGTGAATGCTGAGTGGGCAGAATTTCACTTTCCCTGGTACCTCTTAGCAGTCAGCTGTGCTCTTGGTTTGTTCACGTGAAGGCGGGTTCTGATTTTTAGTAAGGTGGGCAGTGCTCTGTCTCGCAACGTGCTGTGCTCCTGAGGTTGGTTTCTCCACTGCCATCAGCTGCTCCTTTCTTGGGACTGGGCAGGCAGGTAGCCATAGGAAGCTTTCAGAAGGGATGATGGGTGGTGGGCATCAGTCCCCTTTCTGTGTACAGATCCAGCTAAAGGTGCAGAGCACCAGAGGGTCTGGCTGGCATCAGCAGGAATTGCTCACCTTCAGCAGGTCTGAAGCCTTGCTCTTGGAGTTGGGTGGGCCAGGGTAACAGCATGGTTGTCTCTGTGTTGGTAGCATGGCAGAGGTGCCACACCACATGCCTGGCTCCTATCCTTCATATCTACTGTAGAGTTTAAAGACTACACAGGTGCAATTTTTTTTTGTAAAGGTGAGTAGATATTAGAAAACAAAAAGGGGGGTTAAGTAGGCCCATGTGAGACCTGTAATGAGCTGTAAATAGATGAAATTCATGCTGTGGCAGCGCAAATAAATCCTCTGAGCAGAAGTGGAGCTCACTGAGCAATTTGCCACCCAGAAGCCTTTGCTTTGGGAGGCCTTTTATAGCTTGCATCAAGCTGAGGGTTTGTGGCTCCCACGTAGGTTCTGATGTAATATGTCCTGTCCATTTGGTTCAACTGCACTTGAAAAAGCCCATGGAGCCTCCCTGTCCTCCCTAGAGAAGCAACAAGTCAGACAAAGCAAAGCACGACCTCATCCAAGCCCCAGCGTGGCTGCCCTCTAGGTTCTACCACTGCTGCAGCTCAGCAGGAGCAGCCAGGAACTTCACGCACGTGAGTGGAGGCGCTGGTGTTCACTGGTGCAAGCTGCAGTGGCTCTTACGGTGTTGCTTCATACAGGGAACAGTAACTGTTAATCCTTCTCTATTTTAGATGGAAAATATAGTTCTCTACTCCTGGAGTGCTCCCCTGAGAAACGCAGAGAATCTGGAGAGTGGTTTTAACTGATTCTGCAGCAGAAGAGAAGCACTGCACTGAGTCACTTGGCCTGAGCACCTCGCAGTGCTGAGTAACATGGTTGGTGAAATCAGTCTGCTGTGAGGACAGTGAGGTGCCTTCCCTCTCCTACAGCCAGCACTGACACTGACATTGTCCTTTGGGCTCAGGCTACACTCTCCATTATGCACCATGAAAACAAAACAATGCAAGGAAGTAGAATCAGTGGCATGACATCCTTTCTAGCTTGTTTTTTATTTTTATCTGTATTTTGGTTTCTTCTCACTGCACGGTCAGGTTGCAGCTGGTTGGTGTGGGAAGCCTTTCTCATGCTGAGTGCTAGTTGTGTATGTTTGTGCACCATGTTGCTCCTGGCTATCTGAAAGAGCCTGCAGGTCTCTGCAGCATGCAGTGGGGTTGCCTGGCTGTGTGTGGGAGCACGCACATCTCCTGAAGGTGGGACATAGCATCAGCTATCCTGTCTGCTCGTCTCAATGCGGTGCTCTGTGTGCTTCTGCCAGGACCTTGCTGCTGGGCTCAGGGTGATGCCCTTGCTAGGACGGTTTGGCCCCATTACGTGGGTTGTAGCCTTGTCTTACTCTGCTGCTTGTGTGCATGTCCCACTGTCATGTGCCATCTGCGCAGCCCATCTGGCAACCACATCTCACCATGTGCACAGTCTGAGTTTCAGGACTGAGTCCCTCCAATACAGTCACAGCACGCTGACATTTCTAAGGAGTGCTTGAAGTGCCAGTGGGACAGAAAAGACACCATTTTCTTTATTGCTTTGTGGAATCTGGCCACGTGTGTTCTTTCCTCTCATAAAGGCACAAATTGTGAATGAAATACTCCTGCTTGAATCTCTGCTGTGTTTCCCTCCCCTCCGTGCCCATCCCTCCGCTGGTGGTCCCTCCCTGTTCCAGTTGCAGCCTGCTGCACGCCTTTGGCACTGGGTGGAGGTGTGGTGGTGCAGGGAGTGCTGCTTCACCTGAGAACCGTTTCATGTCCCTGTTCCTCCTGTCAGCCCTGTGTGTGCAACTATGTCGCAGATCAGAGCAAAGCCTTTCTGGCTTACACTGCTATGCTTACTGGGCTCCTGGGTGATGTTTTGTGACCCTGGAAGCTTGTCACATGCAAGTGCTATCCCTGTCTCACAGTGTATTGGCTCTGAAGTCCTTCCAGCTGCCGGCTGCACCTTCTGATGTGTACTGCTGGGAACCTGCAGCCCCTTCTTCCGGCAGCACGAAGGCTGCAGCTGTTGCTGCTTCAGGAACTCGGGCACATGGTGCTCCTTTGGCAGGCTCCTGGGGCCCAGCTATGGAGTAGTGTCTGTGCTTGAAGGCAGCATTGGCTGCAGCTCTCCAGCCAGAGAATGGCTGCCTGCAGTGAGAGAAGATGTCAGTTCTTTAAAAGGGATGAATTGTGTCCCTTGAATATATTAGGTGTGGCAGTGAGCATGGAGATGCTCTGCTGCCTGGCTGCACAGGGGAGGGGACTGCCTGCGGGTTGGTGAGAGCCTGGCTGAGAGTGCTCCAGGGCTGCCGCCCGGCTGGCAGCATCCCCTGGGCACTGTGCTGAGGCTGGCCCCTGCCCAGGTGTGGCAGGGAGGGGAGGAGGCTCCATCTGGCCTCCTCTTTGTCTTTTGCACCCCTGGGAAAGGAAAGCGTGTTTTAGCTCTGAAGCATTAAACAAAAACCCCTGAAACACTATCCCTTAAGAACCGTCTAACCGTTTATGGCTTAATGTAAGCATGCCCGAGGATTGATGAGGAAAGGATGTTGCTCCTGTTGGTAATTACAAGTTTGCTCTATTCAGTGTTTTCTATTCTGATCCCTCCATTTCAGCATTTGAACTTTATCTTGAGTGCATGCAAATGCTTTCTGCTGTCAGGAGCTTTGCTTAGCTATTCATGTGCTCAAACTCTAGGTAGGATATTTATCCTTTCAGGCAGATCAAAGACACATGTTTGGTCATTTGGAATAGGTAAGCAGGAAGAAAGAAATCTCTTAAGAGTGATGACATGGTAGAACTGCTAAGTAACAAATACAGTTATGTTCATATGTGTGCATGTTCCCCTAATAATCACTATTGCCAGCGACACAAAAATGCAGAACAATCTTCCAGTTAATTGCAATATCTGTCAGTCAACCTGTTTTGCCAATGACTTTTTTTTTTCTTTCACAGTGATAAACGCTGTGGTATTCAAGAGAGGAGATTCTGCCAACAGAGAGAGAATATGTAAGTGTTGTTTCAAGAAACAGTTTTGACCTGGGTGATAGAAGTAAAATGAGGAATTCTTTTCTCCACAAAAGACTAAGAACACGAGGTAACTGACAACTACTGGGATTCATTCAAAATACATTATTTCATACATAATATAATCATGTAAAATATTGAAGATAGAATAGAAAATGTTGTGAAGTGCAGGTGCTCTGTTTGTTTGTAGGTTGAGATGCATGTGAACAGATAAATAAGGTTTAGTTTAGGAACAGACATTTTTATATACTGGAGTGTTTAGAATTCAGACAAAGAAATGTTGTTCCAGCAGTACTGGGTCTGCACGAGCAGATAAGAGCCAGCAGTGCAGAGACAAGTTTGCTCTTTGCAGCTATACAGAGCTGTACAGAAATAACAAGGAGCTAGGTCTGGATCAAGGCAGTATAAAGCAGAGCTAGCCTGAGCTCATTAGGCTGGGCATAATGCCATGCTAATATATCTACACAACTCCCCGAACCCTAGCTAATGGCTCAGCATGGTGCTATGCAGGGTACTTGCACCAGCTGGTGCAGGGATTTCTGCATTGTACAATATAAATGTGCCATAAGGTTTTCACACCAGCTCTGTGAAGAAAGCAAAATGACTTAAGGGCAAGACAAGGTCCAAGACTTTGAAAACCAGAGATGTTTAAATCTGGGTTCCCAAATCCCTGTTCATACTTATGAGGAGGATTTTGATGTAAAGGTTATGGTAGTCAAGGAGAGCCTTTATAAAGCCTACCACAGGCTTTGGACCAAACTCAAGGAAGTGCTCGAAAGTTTGAAATATGTAGTAATTCTTACTGATAACATTTTTCAACACCATTTAATTTTATCTCTGGAAAACAGACTTGTTGAGCTACTCAGTCAGCTGCTGTGCTTCCTTGTGAACTTAGCAGGAGTGAAAAGAGACTCTCAAGCTTCTACCTCTCTATTCAGTTGGCAGATAATATCTATGTGCAATGTAAAAATGATACACTTTCTCCGTCTCTCAAAACCATGGAACAAATAGTCTAGTTGACTTTGCTTAATAATGACCTAATTGCCTTGATCTGGATGGAGTGTTTTTTTTTTTCTTTAAAAGCAAAACAACAAAAACTGGAGGCTAATGTTTGAGTCAAAATTTTACTGTTGTTTTCACTGTCTTGATTGTCTGCGCCAATTCTTAACTAAGGTTGTAACTGTAGATGCCAAAAAAGCAGAAAAGAGTTGATTCACAGTTCAACATTTGTGTCAAATAGATCTGAGAAGAACTGGAAATTGCAGAACTGAACTGGTTGTGATAACCAATAGTCTTAGACTGCTCAGTAAGGAAGACTGGGGAATTCAAGTTGCGTTTGGGCTCAGTGAATCAGTGTGCTGTTAAATCTGAACACAGGAGTCACTTTGAACCAACTGATACACTGTCAGTGGTTTATGGGCTGATTTGGCATGGTTCTGTCACTGATGGGTGGAGACCATGGACCCACACCCCAAGAAAGGGGAAGGGCTAAAAAAGATGGGCTAAAAACAGAACAGCGACAGGAATCTGAGGAGGAAAGTTAATTTCCTAAATATGATAGCAGAATGCAAGAAAACACAATATAATATAATTGCAATTGAAGCTAATCAAATAAAAATGAGAGAGAGATTGTCCCAAAACTGAAGGCCTTACTCTGATGCTGAAAGCGAGGTGGCTAGGAAGCATACACTGCTGAGACAAGCAGAAAAGAAAAAAGGGGACGTCTAGTGATTTGTGAACAGTTTTATCTTTCCCCCGAATGGAAAAGGGAAATGGAAAGTCCTCTGGGGCAGGTAGTTCTTCTTTTCTGAGAATCAGGTGCCCCGAAAATTGGCAGTCCCACTAACATTTTAACTCCCAGTGCTCTACATGATGTCATGATGTGGAATGCCAGTAACAAAAAATCATAAAACCATGATATATACACAGGAAATGCAAAATCTTACAGTGGGAATTCTGCCCGAGAGTTACAAGTTTTGGCCTAGGAAGGGCAGGAGATAGGCAGTCTACATCTGAAGAAGTTAAATTTTATTTCAAAACTTGTCATGTGAACAGTAAGACTCTTGAAGAAGAGATAGTTTTCATAGGCAGTTGATGCCTTCTGGAAGTAACAGTCCCAGTCCAAAACAGAATTTTTACAGTCTTTGCAACAGATAGGATGAATGATTTTTTTAAGCACGAAAGCATTAACGGTCTTGTAAAAATGGGTGCTTATTTCCTGATTGTTCAGGGACAGGGACCACTGTAATCTTGGAGAAGTACATAATTAAAGGTTTATTATGTCTACTTGGGAATATAAATTATTCTGAAATATTATGAGGGACTGAAAAATGAGAGAAGGACCAGAAGTGTGAGAATAGTCATTAGACACTTCTTCATTGCTAAGACTTCTGGCATTTTAATGATTTTACATTTTTAATATCAGGATTCTGACTCTGAACATACTTTGGAAGTAGTCAAAAAATTAAATATTGATTATGCCAGTTTTACAGCTGGGGAAAGTGAGGAAGAGGGATAACATGTCATATTCTTCTTTTAATCAGCCTGTGTTCCACAAGTACAAGTATGTAAAGGCTGAGATCGCTGTGTGTGTAGTAACTCTTACCTCAGAACTGCTGTTTCCTGTCATCAAGGTCATTGATATTGCTGTGATTAAAAAAAACAAGAGCAAACAAAGAAACAAAAGAAAAAAAAAACCAAAAAACCAAAAAACGCAGCAAAAATGCGAAAGACTAGAGATCAAGGCTGGTGTATTTCTGACTCCCTCTTCATTTACTCCAAAAAAAAAAAAATTGACTTTAATATCTCCTTTTTTACTCCTTGGAAATTATTATTTGTATTTGTTGTGCTCTGAACTAAATAAAATAGCAATGTAATGCACAGTGTTAATTTTTTAAATATCTTAAATATGTTTTAATATAATGATTTTCAGTTAACAAATATACTTTGACAGCATTCCTTTGATTTTGAAAGTATCTAAGACAAATTTCCCTTAGCAAAGTCACTTCTGTAACACTGTTCATAGCTGAAGCAGGGTGTGTGGAAACAGTACCTGCAAGAAATGTTTATGATGCCCTAAGGTTAAATCCCTCATGGGAAGTGATGATAAATGGTAGTTCAGCTGCTATGTTCTAAAAATATTTCTGAGATAAAACTGGTACCAACCCAACAAAACCCAACAAAAGGTTTTTGTGGCATAGATGTGAACACATAACTGTCTGACTTAACATGTGCCTGAGCATGTGCCAGTGCCCAGAAACCTGTAGTCCTAAAAGTCAAATCATGCAGCATCAACGACATTGTATTTGCTGTCTGAACAGGGAACTATGTGCTGCCATTGGAGTAGTGGCAATTGCAAGTGCAGTAGTATGCCCCAAGGACTGTTAGCACATGCTATGGGGTTGTCCTAAGGACTAGAGAATACAGGACTACGTTCATCAAAACAGCATTCACCATAAATATCAATCTTCCATGTGATCCTATAGTCCTTCTGTGATGTAACCTTGATGACTCTCTAGGGCTTTGGAACTCACCAGAAAGGCTTATTGAGCTTAATGTTTCTTAAAGTGCCTTTGTTCTTTCAGAGTATGCACAGGCTGGAATGCTTTTGATCATTCTCCCTCCTGTCTCGTCCCTCCAAGCCTCCCTCCCAAAAAAGCAGATCTGTTGGCACCAAGTACTTTCAGTAAGTCCTTTGGCAACACATTTTTGGAGAATTTTGACAAAAATTCTATGCTCTGTTGCACTTTCTGACTTCATCAGTTTGTTTTCTTTCTTTTTTCTTTTTTCTTTTTTCTTTTTTTTCATTTCAGCTTGAACATTTTATTTCAGCTTTTCCATTTCAGTTCATTTCCTTAATGCTTTTTTTTGTTCTGTTTTTTTTTGCTTGCCAGAACTTATGGTGGGGCTAGGGAAAAAGGCTGCTCCTTCTGTTGGTTTGAAAACCACTTGTTTCTCATGGGGCAATAAAGCTCTGAAATTGTGTGATTAAAAGAAGACTCTCTTTGCAAATCAGTTCGCCTGTAATAAGGTGTGTGGAAGGCAAAGAAAAAGCTGTTGGCTTCTTTGGAAAATGCAGTTTAAGGCATGAATTTACAACTTTTCCCCTTTCAGTGGACAGTCATGTGGCATCCTTTTTCTCAAATAGCCCTTCGCTTTTGTGTGCTGGGATGGCAAGAATGGATTGCAGAGTTTACCGTGTGCCTAGGGAATCTACCTTCTCTATTGTTATTTTGCAATATTAAATTATATCCTGTAAAGTTATAGTTATCTCACAAACGAAATAAGATATATCTTGCTGGTAATGCCCTTTCACAAATCAACATTGCCTTATGGCTCCCAGAATCTGAATCTCGAGTTGTGACCAGGTGACTGCTGTGGCTGTGCTGTGCCATGCCAAGGTTGGAATTAGTAGTTGAGCTTTTCAAATGCATAAGAGAATGCTAAGTTCTATTTGTCAGTCCTGGCACCGTGGATAGACTTCTTAGGGTCAGTCCTTCAGTGTCCTGTGGGTGCGCAGGGCTCTTGTCAAGTAATGTGCAGAAGCAGAGGTTTTCTTTCATCTGGAATGATGTGCTGTGCCAACAATCTTCATGTTTGCGATGACAGACCCAGCAGCAGGACTTGGGGTTTTGCTGGTAAAAAGCAGAAAGAGGAGTGTCTGTTGTTGGGAAATGCATCCTACCGCCCTGTGCTTCTGCTTCTTCAGCTCGCCCAAGTGTTGTGTCAACAGCTGCTTCTTTTGCATTTTGATAGCTTTGTGTGATATTGAGTATTGTTTACTGCTAACAGATCTGTTGCTGGTATGACATGGGATAAACAAGCACCTTTGGAAAGGACATACCCTCTTCCCTTTTGTTTGAGTGTAAACAGCATGGAGAAGAAAAAGGCATTGCACTGCATTTCACTATTTCACTGACTCAGTGTGTTCATGGTCACAAAATGAATATCGCTGTTGTTTTTGTAGGGACAAATTGGCTGAGATCTGGGAGAAGGTAACCAGGGGAATGATGAAAATGGGAGATGCAAATGTTTCTCCTTTAATTGTGCTTTTTCTTTTCTTTTTTTTCCCCGTTTTAAAAATATTAAGCAGCAAGTAGTTTGGCAACTGTTCCTTTATTTTGATTATTTGTACGTGAGTCTCAGGAATCACATAACAGTTCTAGGAGGAGATTTTCTCTTATTTGTTTTGGCTTTGCTTCTAATGACTCATTTCAGAATGGCTCTAGGAACATAACAAGAGTGGTAAATTATGGATCTCCTAGATTACCCATCCAAAAAACAGCTCTAAAAAAGAGAGATGCAAAATAAAAGACAAAGCTGTTGGAGGGGTACCAGCAAAGGAAGCCTATGCCAGATGTGTATGGGATTTACACAGGGCAGTGAGAGTAATGGTGTGTCCTCCTAAGTATCCAATAAATTTCTCAACTGTATGTTTCCTGTGCTATCAGACATTTAAGCCATGACCAAGCCTTTGTGATTCCTGTTGTGCTCCTTGTCTTTTGTACTTATGGGGAAGTTATCAAAAGAATGAACTTACTGGGAGAAACTGTAAAGAAAAAAACCATAAAAATAACATTTATTTATTGTAATAAGAGAAAATAATTTCTTAAATAGCGTAAAATTCTAAACAAATCTGTATAGTCGTCTTTGTTTGTAAAGAGCAGGGGACTTTGGCAGATAAAGAAAACATGCTTCAAAGCTGGTCAGAAGGCTCAGTTCGAACACCTTAGGACTGCCTTCTTTGGGCTGTGAAGGAAGTGAAGGACTGCCTCCTTTGGGCTGCTGCTGCCTTTTCCTGGGTGCTGGCACCCACACAGCTGCCCTCCTTCTCAGCAGCAATGAACTCTGCTAGATAAAATGAGATGGGCCAGAAAAGAGGAATTGAGAAGCCAGCTTGATATTGATATCAGTGCATTGGTTATCCTGGCACTGAAAAAAGACAGTTTTCAGGGCATTATTACCAGAAATGTTTGGAGAATATGGCACTGGTTCATCAGCTTTTCCTATGCCAGAGGGAGCTACTGCTGTAGTACAGTAGAGGCTGACAGCTCTATTTTGTTTCTTATTCATTCCACTGGATCACTTCTACACAACATCATCTATATTTGTGGAAATATATATATGTATATTTGCATACATTTGGATATTTAATCCCATATGCTATTTTTATGTGTATGAATAAATGAAGGAAAAATAAGGCAGAGTTCATGAGAAGTATTAAAAATTATTTGTGTATTTTTAAACCTTGAAGAAATAATTGCTTACTTGAAAGCATCTGATATGAAGTTGTGCAGAGAATATTGTAATCTACAATAGTGCCTCTGCTGATATAATATAGATGAGGTAAGATGTATGGAAGAGTGCTGAAAGAGATTACGGTGCAAATAGCATTATAAAATATTCTTTAGGGATCTGAAGACCTTAATAGGAAGAATGAAAAAGAATCTGGATTTTGTACTGTAAACTTCCTATCTTCTTTGGTGATGTTTTTCATTTCTCTTCTTTGTTTGGAAAGTTTGCCATATTTGAAGATTTTATGAGGGTGATCCCTATTTTCTCCTTACTGTCATCATGTGTTCAATGTGAAATTTTTACGTGACCATAACTCGGTGGCAAAAGCTGGAAACTTGGTCCTCTGTTTCATAATCCTCAGTGAGAAAGAAGAGGCAATGGCTAATTCAAAAAAATGCATCAGGTATTTTTAGTTTGGATGCTTGGAAAATCATTAGCATTGTTATAGTACTGAAGGACTTTATGCTGGCAGTGCTTACACTAAAATTTGCTGCATATTGCAGAAGTATGGAAAAGGATCACAGTACATATGAGAATCAATCAGAAAGCTTCTGATCTGGCATTTTTGCATACAGATTTTGGAAATTTCCGCTCTCTACCCTATTCCCCCTCCTTTTAAATTAAACTTAACTTAAAAGTATTTCAACTGTATTCACTGGGTTGATGATGCTAGGTTGAAGCACTGAAGATGCTTCATTTTATGCATCTAGGTTGAAGGTATTCTTTATCTTAGCAGCTTTCTTCTCTTTTTCTTAAAAACAATTATGATTTTTTTTTTGTTATCTCTACCTACAGAAATGCTGTATGAGTTTGAGAGATTATATCCTGACAGACAAAGACTTATCCAAATTCTGCAACCTTTCTTGCCTCTTGGGATAGCGCTGCTGCTACAGGGAAGAGAGTTGGATATGGCTTGGGCTCAGGCCACCTAAGGAAGGATCTGGCTCTGGATATAAAATTTAGATTTTTATTCTTTTTTACAAGTTCAAAGTTTAGGGTCATTTGGATTCAAAGGTTTAGTTTGGCTACTCCCAAGCTTTATATATAATATTAGCTTCTCTGGTTGCTTCCCAGGAGTCCACTGATGTCTTTAAAAGGAGTATCAGCACATGCAGAAGTTGCTATTTTGGCAGTAGTTGAAGTCAGTAGGCAAGGTTTACCTGTGCTTAAAATGTGAAGTTAATGCTTGGAATTTTGGAAGGGTCTATAAGTGTTAGCTAATATATTAGTGCCAGTATTTATGCTTCTGTGAAAGTCTCACTTTAGCTTACATCATTCTTCTCCCCTGGACCAGAATGATGAAGAATTGCTGCAAAAAAAACCAAAAACCAAAAAACTAACAGATGAAGTTGCTGATAGGGACTCCACAGAAACCTAAGTTGAAGAAATACATGGAATCGATACACTGTGTAGTTTCCTTGGTCGGCCTCCCCTGTGGCTGTTTCCCACAGCCTGGCTGGTATGGTTGGAAATTCTTTTCTATCTATGATGTTGAATAAAGATGATCAGTTGAGCATTTTGTTTTGGCTGAGTCTGCCTTTTCAGGATGTACGTGTGACATCTTTGTGAATAACTGAAATACAGGAATTGCTTAATGTGAAAAAGAAATTCCACAAATATGAAACCTTTGGAATGTTTTCTGCATCATCCATTTCCTTACTTGCTTGTACAATGTGTATGGATTGTCAGCATGGTGTGGTATGTGGTAACCAATACATGCAGGAGGCTATTAATCTTGTTACAGTACTGTGTTAATGTAAGATTTAGGAGAGCAGTGGAATTATGTTAAAACACTCTCAGCACGTAGTACTTGTCAGCCTGTATAGAGCTCTTACAAGTACATACAAGCCAGAATCAACTCCCTCTGTGTGTTAGCATATTCAACACTTATATTCTTTGGGTGAATGGTCAGCTCATTGAACATTGTAGCCTTATTGGCATATTCTCATTATTGGAAATGGAGTTCATGTCAACCTGTGTGTGCTTCATGGTGAAGAGTATGATGGGAGTGATGAGATCTGACCCACCAGCTATGGGATTTAAATGCCTGAGAGTATGTGCTGTGCTTTTAGATAGGTAGGTTTTGAGTTTGCCGATTTATAGATGAAGGTTTTATTCTCCAATGACTTGCCAGACAGTGAAGATTGCAGAATAAAGATTTGTTATACTGCAATTTTGCTGCAAGCACTTAGCCAAAGGAAAAAAAAAAAAAAAAAAAAAAAGAAGAGAGAACTCTGAAAGGCAAAAATATTGGAGGGAAAGTGATTTATTAAACTTTTTATTTCCACTGTCTTTGCAGTTATAAGATATCACACTGTATAGAATTTTTTTGTACAATGCTAATACTCCCTCTGGTATTTGTAGGTGTTTTTTTTTCTACAGTGTTTAAAGACTGAGGCTTTTAGCAGTTTAATCCAAACCAAAGCATCTTTATCATGGGACTAGCCTTTAATTCTCTCTTAGATGCCTTTTTTCCCTGTATGCCAAATTAGATATCATTCTGAAGGCATGCATTCTTAATTAACATTTTTTTAATCAATGACTGGATTCTCAGGAGGATTTTTTTTCTATGCATCATTATTTTTCTCTTTCCGCAGCAACTCCACAAGCAGATTAAATAAACAAAAAGAAACACTTTGTAGATTTTTCTTGTGACAGCCTGCAAACCTGTGAACTTTTTTATTTATTTTTATCTTGAAGCTGCTAATTGTAGAACTGTATAATTAATGCATTATCCACTACAACAAGGTTACATGGTTTGTGTTTAGCAAACATGCTTTTTCTGGAGGGTGGAAAAATACATACTGAAAACTTATGGAAACACTAAGCTGTTTTTCCCCACTCTGCATGACAGCCAGTTTCTCAGCCATCATTAGAGCTGTGCTGCTCCTAATCTGATTCTGAAAAGGTACCCTAAGCTGGAGTGCTGGTATCATCTGAGTCCACATCTTGAACCCTGTGATTTAGCCCTCTGAGATGCACCATTACAGCCAGATACTCTTGGAATTGGAATGTTTGCACTGCTAATTGGCACATTCCTGCTTAGATTTGGTAGGACATGCTTATTTGTAACGTGTCTTGAGAATTTACTTCTTAATGGGTAATTGTCGCCAGCTTTCCTAAGTCTTTCTGTTCACCAGCCTCTTTCTTTATTGTGTTTACCCAACTGCTTTTTCAGCATCTTCCCTCCCCCCCCAATGTAGGCTTCCTTCCGATTATTTCACATTTTTCACTGGTTTGAGAATTTCTTTGCTCCCTCACCTTTTCACAAACCAAGTGTGTGTTGGCATGTGTTGGAAATGATGGAATGATTTCCTTATAGCTTGCAGTAAACTGATGTTGTATCAATGCTGACTTTATTACTGCACTCATAGAAACATTTTTTTTAAGTTGGATGATTCAGTATTCAGAAATCACATGCGTTATATCTAGGGATTGCTCTGGGAAGTGAATGCTTGGTGACCCTGGAAATAGCGTGACCTTTTATTATGAAAATTAGAAGCCGGTATATGACTTGCACAGGTTTTTGTGCACTTTCAGTTCAGAGAGGAATTACTGTAAATACCGTATATCCGTGTCCAAATTGGTCTTTTTGTCAAGTTCTGTTCAAGTCAGTTTCCACCTGTGATCATTTCGTCTTAAGATTTTACTGATAGGAAAAACGTGCTTCCATCTTGGATGAGTTTTGCAGTTACTGCAATTATCGTTACACAGTTCTTGACCTCTGAGGGTTTCTTGTGAAACTGTTACGTATCCATTCCACAATGAAATCTCTGCAGAAAAACACTTATGTTCTCAGTCAAAGTTTTTACTGGCTTTGCTCTTTCCATGCTTCTGTGAAAGTACTGGAAACTGTACAGGTGGCTTTGCGAGTGGTGGTTTTTTGTCTTGTCCTAACAATTTTCTAATACTTAATTGGATCAGCTTTTACCGCAATGACTTACCTGGTGCATCAAGGTGCAGGCCTGTGCTCATTAGAAGTTGTGGTGTGGGAGAAGGGAAACCTTGCTCTTACTCCCTTCCTCTAATTCTATTCCTATAATTCATTGCCTTTGAGAACTGTCTTATCACAGCATCGGCTCATTAGTAGTTTAATACAGGATAAGCTTATTAGAGATAAGCTGTTTACTGAATGTCCTTACCACAGAGCAATCTAGTTAATAGCATCTTTTGAAGCTTTGTCTTCTGGATATATCTTTTAAACTGATCCCTGATTATTCATCTGTATCTCTATCTTTCAGTGCTTTTCTGTAGGCTGGTAGCTGCTTTGACATAAAATTACAGTGTCTGGTGAATATGCTAATAAACTAAATACTCTTATGGGGAAACAAGGAAAACTAACACTAGTTTATAATGAGATAGTGTGGGAAAATAATTCAGTCTGTATGTAGTTGTTTAGACATAAAAATAATTTTCAATTTTATTAGGTATGACTTCTCTAAAGAGCTACTTTTCTAACAAATGTTGCCCTATTTTCAGCTGTGCTTATCACAGAACTGTTTGAATATCCAGATGTTTTCCATCCAGCATGCTGACCTCCCCTAAATCTGGCCCAGTAGAAGAGGAAATGTATTTTGGTGATTCTTTCACAGATGAATAGATATGAGTGGAAAACCATACAAACAATTGTATATAAAAAAAAAAAAAGAGATGAGGAAAGAGTTCTACAAATGAAAAGATGAAGAACAGAAGGTAGAAGCTGTGAGAAATGTGAAGTATTGAGCAAGTTTTATCTTTGGAAACAGTGCAGTATAATTCTGCACTGATGGTTCAAAATCTGCTGTATGTCTATGCTGACACAATAGCATCTCCCCCGGTTACTGAAGAGGGCAGTGCTAATGCAAATAGCACATTTGACCGTCTTTACTCATGGTAGCTTAGATGCATTTGAAGCAGAACTACAAATTGTCAAGCAGCTTTTTCCTTTTGAAGGAAAGAGAATCTCAGGCTTACCAGTAACAGCAGTTTTGAAGTGCCTTAAGAAACATTCTGGTTTCTACAGAAAGCTCTGAGTTTGAGGCACGTGGGTAACTGGTTACATTTTTCTCTGATAAAGGTTTAAAATGAATCTGACTCACTGATTTAAATACTGTATTGTACACTCTGTACTTGCTTAAGTGATCCTTGCCCCGTTGATAAAGTCTGGATGATAAGTATCTAATCATCCTGTCTGAAACTTCTTGATCTAATAAGAGATTCATGTGCTGCACTTACACTAGTTTTCTTTCAGTAGTTATTGTACCTGGTCTTGTCTTGGCAGGTGAAAAGCAATGACAGTGCTGTACTTGGAAGGTGTTGCATCTCAGGTGCAAGCTTGTACTAGGTACTACAAATGTTCACATAGTGAACTGTGTCATGTACGCAAAATCTAGCATCTTTCCAAACAGAATTTTTATTTTATTTTGGGTCTTCTCTAATTTCTTTTCCTTTTCCTTGACTTAATTATCTATGTTCACAGAAGCAGACACATGAGATAAGAAGCTGGAGTTGATATATGTGTCTACCAATGTGGTATTCATTCAAATACTGCTCAACAAACAAGTAGTGAAAGCTTTGAATAGGAGCAACTGATTCCATAATTTTGTAGGCAAATTACTCAGAATTTATTTTTTGTACTGATAAATAATATACTTGTTCTGAGGGATGCTGGAACTATTGTGTACATCAAGAGAGTAACAATCAGTTTAAGATAGTGAATAAACATTATCAGCCAGTGATTGTAAAAATGCAGCATTCATTCTTGTTGTGCGGTCTGAATCTTGCTGCTCCAGTTAGATATGCAGCTACACGTGGCAGCAAAATGGAGAAGTGGTTCTTTGCAAGCACTTTAAAGCTACTATTGAATTCCTGTAAGTCCAAAGAAGTCTAGTACCTCCAGCCTGTAAAACAAGCTTCTCTGTTTGGCCTCATTCATGTTTAGTCTGTTTCTTCTTGGCAAAAGCACTTCAGTGACGGTCTCCACCAGATTGACACTAAAGTGTTTTCCTTACTTGCCATCTGTCTGGACTGATTGGAAAAAGTAAAGTGGGGCTTGTTTAGAAAAATATATAAGCAGTTCATTTGGCACAAAGTTTGTTACAGACGTATGAAAAGCAGCTGGGTCCAGCTCAGGAGGTTAGAAAAAAATTTATTGGAGAAAGATGACTTTTCATGTACGAGTTCATGCACTAAATGTGTTCTTTCATTTCAGTTGCAAGATGTGACTAAATAAATTAGCTGTGGCATTTAATTAGTTTTATTTTTGTTTTTTCTGGGCCACTTATTATATTATAGGTGTGAATAAGAATCTGATTTTTCAAATGTTGCCAATCAGGCGTAAGTACAACACTTAAGTGTAACAGAATAGGATTCAACACTCCTTAAATGCTTTCTTTCACCTTAATTCAGCCAAAGCATTTAAACACATTACATTCAGCGTTTTTCTGGATTTCTTCTGGTTCTTTACATGATTGTCTGAAAGGCTTGTTGTTTTGTGTTTCCTTGAGGGTTGTGTTTTATTTATTTATTTATTTTTAACGTTGTGAAAGTATTGCAAGACAGCTTAAAATAGCAATGAAATCCTTTCCACACAAATGCTTTCTCCAAATATGTTTGTGTGTGGATGTGTATATAACGAGAGCAAAGCATGCTCATAATTTCTTCTCCGGCTCTGTGAATTGCTCAACTTCACCCTTAGTAGTGTTCAAAATTCATCACAGTTAGAGGTCAGGGTTGGTCTTTAAGTGAACTGTGTTTGGCCTAGTCTTCTACCCCCTCCTACTTTGAACTATCTACAGATGTCTTTTGCTGTGTTTTTAACAGAGGACTCATTCTGCCTTTATTGGCTGAACCTCTGCCATGGTCAGTGTGAAGCTGAGCAAAAACAATTTTTTATGGTTTCTGAAAAACAGAGGAAGGCTGAATTCTAACAGCAAAAAATAAGAAAAAATACTTTTTACCTTTAGAGGGCCATTAATTCCTGGTGGGAATTGTCTGCTGCGTGTATCATAATGTTCCTGCTTGATCACAGCTGTCTCATAATTATTTCTTGTAAAATTAAATCTGTTTTAGGAGGGAATGATTATCTTCAGGCACTCAGAATGGAGAGCGTAAGACCTTAGTCTGCGATATTTCAAGTTATGGAGTCCAAGTCTTTATTTAAATTTTTTCATATTTCATAATCACAGAGATCTAAAATTGCAAATATCTCAGTGTGCTTTTAAATTTCACGGCCTCTGAAATTTCATGTTTGCATACACATTTTTTAACATATTTAACTGAACTAAGAATATTTTGAGCTATCCTCATGTTTTCTGAGATTTCACTTTTGGAAGCATTACTCACAATGAGTGCTAATTCCCGATTTAAGTATGTATTACTCAGGCCTCATGGATTAGGTCTCTTCTTTTACTGGATGAGATTTTTTTCTTGGTTGTGCACTTTTAACATTGCTTCTGTAACCTCTTCTAACACATGAAGTCTGAATACTAAAAAGGATTGGGGAGCTACCTTTGGTCTTTGAAAGTGTAGGTGAAGCTCAGCAGTAGCCTTCTGATCAGCACAGGCTACAGCAGCTAGTGATGCATCTGGAAGTTGTATATGAATAGGTGAATGTGAATATTCGGGTACTCAACTGTGTTATGTGATCAGCTACAGACATCCACATACGAATTCTGGAATAGGGTGTATTTGCCTCTTCTCTGTAGCTGGATATTCAGGAGGGATTTTTACAATTGCAAATTCTGTTGTCCACAGTTAATTGCAGCTGTTTTGAAACTTGCTAATATGTTTTTTGTTGTTTTTTTTTTCCCCTCTTGAGACTTAGATTAACATACAATTATTTTTGCTATTGTGTTTGTTTTGCAGCATCTGTTCTACATGACACATACTTTGTCTCATCTTGCCTCTGTGGCATGTTCCCATTCAGTATTTTACAAATATTGCCCGCTGGGCTGTGGGATTCATGTTTTTGCTGGACCTTATTAGCTCACTTCAGTGCTTTCACTACTGTTTGTTTTCAGCTGTAATGTAGAGGTTTATTCTTCTGTGCTTCATCAAAATTATTACTTTTAGTACACAATATTTTTACAAATGAGTCAGGTAACTTTGGTAGATGGAGAAGCTAATTTTGTTAGAAATTTTACCCATCCATCGGGGCTTGATTTGTTTTGGCTATACTTATTTTCTACAGTTGTAGTTCTACCAATATGACTAAAAAATACGTCAGTGTAAAGTTTATTTAGCAGAGTACCTTAATTTTCAGAATACGTATTAATACAACATACTTTATAAATATTGATATAGAATGCACTGATGGCTCATTCTGAGGCCCAAGAACCCACGATACAAACTGATACACGTCCAGCAAACTTACTGTGGTTTACCAAATCAAAAGGCCTTGCCACTATACTTTTAAGTTTGTCAATCTAATTACTTTCTTAGAAGAATTTGGAGAAATATGCACTTGAGCTACCTGTCACTGAGCAGTAATAACGTTGCTATTTCTTAAGACAAACTGTTAATTTGTAGCAATTATTGTTTTTAGTGATTTGGTTGCACAGAGGAGACTGGGTTCTTTATAATGAAAAGAATACCATGAAGAAACAATTCATATCATACTAGATAAATAAAAAGGGTATGATTGATTAGGAGTGGTGTTTTCATTTTGAGCACAGACAGAAAAGTTTTTTTCTACATATTTCTTTGAAAAAATAACTCAGTCTCCCATTAAAAATCTACCAAAATAAGTGATGTGTTACACTTGCTTTTTCCTCCCCTTCATATAAATAAATGAGTATGAAGATAAGAAATGTATGGGGAAAATAACTTTTCTGATACAGGTAGTGTAGGCAGAGAGCAGAGTTCATCACAGTAATTGCCATAGTATTGCAGCTAGCAGCAATGCTGAATTAATCTGGAGAGTCCTTTTGGTAGAGGTGGCAATTTTTGCTGTTTCCACAGGATGGTTTATCATAGTATGAGAACAAAAAATGTTGTGCAGTTTATGTTCATAATTGTGTACTTCTTCGAAGTTGAGCCTTGTCACCCAGAAAGCAATAAAGAGAGAGGAAAATAGTATACAAAAACGAATCATCATGTGGTTAAGGAGACAATGTTCAGTACCTGGCTCTCCTTTGCTAGTTCGCTTGGCAGTGGATGATTCACTGTCACTAGTGTTAGCATTTAACCTATATGTGTACTCACATTATATCTACTTTTTTTTTTTAATTATTTTTAACAAAGAAATTATGTGGTAAAGTGATGAGTACAGCTTTGTCACTTTCCTTGTACTGTTTTAATCAAATGACCATGGGCTTAGAAGAGATCAGCTGGAGCAGAACCAATCTGGGAGACTGATGAAGTGGAGGAAGAATTATTTTTTTCTGAAGTACTTTCTTAAACACAGGCCAATCTCCTTTGGCTGGTAAATACATTCATTATTAGTCAAATCTGGCACAGAATGCTCTGTTCCTCAAAAGCATTCCAGTGTCTGTGTTCAGCTGTGAATAGCCAGGGCCAGGATGCCAAGGAAAGATTGGAGGTAGTGGATGGTATATTCCTGTGCCTGTACTTCATAATGTTCATGAAAATTAGTTCCTTTTTATCTGTGGAAGTCGAGAAATCTCCCTCTGGCTTGCAGGAAGTTGTTCTGGTTTTCTTCCCATGTAAGTTTGAAAATCTAGCTGTAATTTCTTGCAGTTCATCTGAATCCCACTGTGGAATTCGGGTCACTACAGGAAAATGCAGCTGGTTTGGGTGCTGATGCTGAAGTGATTAGCAGGCTTTCTATCTGTAGGAAGTGATGAGTGAGCAGGAATGGGCACTGTGAACCCAGTATAAAATTTGGCTTGTGGTTTTGGTGCTGGTGAGTCATGTAGTTGCTGTAGCAGCTTACCGACCATGGAAACTGATTGGTGCTTCTCATCTCCTCATAGCACTGTGTTACTGAAATTTGCCCCAAGATTGCTTCCACACAAGCTATTCTAGTCACGCCTCAATTACCACCTACATCATTGCTCCATGTGCTGAATGGGGATCAAGGAGGCAGTCTGTTACATCATTTGCCAGACTTCCATTTGCATGTCCACTTCCCAGTCAAACCTGGAACATCAGCACCACCCTACATACTTTCTACATACTTTTTTGTGATTTTTTATTTAAGCTGGAGAAGTGCTTGTATTCCTCATCATTAAGTAAACAGGAATAGGTTTTTTATTATTATTTCTTCAGTATTTCAACCATATATGTTGTACATAAACTGATGCTTTTAGCATTCAAAGCATTTCACAGGCAACGTTTTTTGGAGAGAAACAAAGGCACAGGGGACCACACTGTAGCTTGATGACAGAGCCAGGAGTAGTTTCAGATAATGTATGTGCTTTAGTGATAACTCATTAGCATCCTTCTCAGTTCTTAAGATGGTTCTAGCTTTTTCTCCATCCCAGAGAGAGATTTCCATGTACAGATCCTCTGAGAATCACCATGCTGGGGATAACCATCAACTCCAAAGTGTGTTATTTGCACACTGAATTACTTAAACGAGGACCTTTTCTTTTTCCAGTTGCATTCACAGGAGATTTGATGGTAACAGAGCTGTCTTCTGATCTTTGCCAAGATTGTTTTCCAAGAGAAATATCTGAATGAGGAAACAATGAGTCAAGAAGATATGTGAACTGTCTAGCATACTGTAAGGGTGCAAACGTTCAAAGAGAGAGGATTTTTAAGATGTCTAAAGGGCGTAGTATTAGGAGAAAAAGCCTGAAATTGAACAGAAGAAAATTTAGGCTGACTGGTAGGAAACATTTCCTCATATGGTGTAGAGTTACATCTGGAGAGAAATAGTGAAAACTTCATGGCTTGAATGGTTTCAAAGAACAGAGGTTTGGGGAATGACTTTCCATTGGCATGAGACAAACTATATAACCAAAGAGGTATTTTCCAGCTCCCCACTTGTAACTGACTCCATGTTCAATGCCAAATTCATGTGTTAGGTATTGGGATTAAACAATGCCTATAAAATTGGGCTTAAGTACAAGGTCATTTGAAAAAAAAGAGGAAAAATGCTCTAATATTGAAACTGATAGGAAACTCTGAGGAGATATTTGCTAGGTTTGGAAACTCCA
Organism: Lagopus muta; assembly: GCF_023343835.1. Lineage (NCBI taxonomy): Eukaryota > Metazoa > Chordata > Aves > Galliformes > Phasianidae > Lagopus > Lagopus muta. The sequence goes on from NC_064441.1 coordinate 14,857,516, forward strand.
CCTAAATTCACACACCTGTTTTCCAGGCGTCCCCAGGACAAACTGCTAATGGCAGAGCCCTAATTGCCCTAAGCAGCCACACCTGGGGCCTCCTCACACCTGTCTATGAGCCCAGGGACACTATTTAAGCCCAGAGCAGGGTAATTTGCTCTGTTCTTAAATAACAGTGCAGCAGTGCTGTTCTCCAGCTCCACTCCGGCTGTACAGACATCCTGGCTCAGCCTGTGCCTCCCACAGGATGGCTGCCCTTTCTGGTTCTGGAGAGTCCCTGCTGCTGCTGCTGCCCGTCTATAGGTGAGTCTAAGGCTGTATTGCTGCCTGTGTGGAGAATGTTAATCATGATTCAGCTTTAGCTCTGGCTTCCTATCTTACTCTAAATCTGGAGCTTGGGTCTTTTTGTGTGTGTGTGTGATTTATCTTGTGAAATCAATTCACATCTATACAGCAAAAATGATCCGAGTCTCAGTTGTGAGTCTCAGTTGTTCAAACACTCTAAGAAAATCAGATACTTCACTGAGGAGAAAAGGAAACCTGCGTTGTTTGCCAAGTTTCAGGCTTGGATGGAGACGTGTTAGAGCTAAAATGTCAGCCAAGTGGGCCAAGTCGCAACCTTTGATAAACTTTTCTAAGTGCTGTAAGAATTGCTGTGTTTTGTCTGAGTTTGTATGACTTCAACTCAGCAGCTTAGAGTTGAGCTTTCTCACCAGCTCCTTTCTCTTTGTTTCGTGTTTATTGTTCATTGTGTCCTTAAAGTTGTTGTTTTAATTGAACACTGTACAGAGTGGGGAAAAAAGACGTGTAAAGAGAAGACATAAATATGCTTTCACATTTCTTAAAAAACCTGTTAGTGCTTTGGAAAGTCCTTTCCAGAACCACTGACTCTGTTTAAAATCCACGCAGGTTGTAGTGATTATACTCATCATGCTCTGAGCTCCATTTACATTTTAATTCAGGAGTCTGAAACCACCTGTGAGGGTGGTGTGGGTGGGCTGCAGCTCAGGGAGAGGGAGGGGAGTGCCTGCAGTCCTCCGAGAGCAGGTGTGGAAAGGGGGCCGTTCAGAATCAATAGGAATGCTGCCATGGCTTAAGGAGATAGTATCTCCTCTGTCACGCTATACTAAAAATAAGAGAAACTGTTGTACTGAACGGCTTGAGTTTCTCCTCTTGCAGGAGACTAAGGGATAACTGCTGCATGGCTTTGGCCACAGGAAGGATCCTGGGCCTGGACAGCTCAGGATTCCTAGTGACTGCACTGGCCCCTGTCTTCCCTGCTTTTCTGTTGGTTGTTAAACATAATTCATAACATTGCCTGTGGAAAGGATTCTCTTATCCTAAAAATAGTATCTATTAAAAAAATTAAAAGTCATCATCCCACCCTTCCCCAGAGCCCCCAGTCTAGATCAGGCATGCAGTGCAAAACCCCTTTCCAGTTGCTACAAGTTGGCTGTGTGTGCTCTAATAGTGAAAAATTTCCCAAGGCCTTTCAGTAGTTCATTTAGAGTTGGAAAAAGCCAACGTAGTTCAGAAGTAGATGTAATGTTCTAAACTTAGCAAAGCCTAATAGCCCTTGAGTGCGCTGCTACAGTGACCAATGGAAAAAAAAAATGAATGCAAAACCCTTGTTAAATGTCTATGAATCTATTTTTGGATACATTATATAAAATCAAGGTCAAATATGGGGAGTTGGCTGCGCTGTTTTGTTTATATAGCTCACATATCAATGGCTCTATGCAAAAGAAGTGTAATCGTGTCTGTTCTGTCCCTGATGGACATTACTTAATTTAACAAAACTGTAAGTAGAACATGTTTTGGCTGTTTCTGTGTGAGACAGGTGGAGGGAATGAGCTTCAGACCACAGATTTTATTGCTAAGCAGAGTGAGTTCTTACCACAGATGGGAGGAACTGTCAGCTCCATTTAAAGGTGATATTATAGGTTTACTGGGGAAATTAAGCTGTAAATGCCCGTATCCTGGCTAATATCTGGATCTGTAGAAGTGTGCTATATCGTTTTTTGACAGATTGGATGCATTTTCTTGTTATTATTGCTAGAATAAACTGTAAATCTATTTAGAGGTCAAAGCTTAATAAATAAATACATATATTTGCTAACAGTAGTGGCAAAGGTGTTAAACCATGTGTTGTGAATCTCTGTTCATAATTCACAGATGTGACTCAGTTAATTTAATAGTCTCAATCTGCAAGTTGTCAAAGTCAATTGGATGAAGTTCAGATTTTAGTGCTATTTTCTGTCAGAAAAGGTACCAGAGCCTGGTCTTTGGCCGTTGTTTTAAAAGGATTATAAAAGTGAGAGTAATTCTGTTATTCTGTAGAAGTAGTTACTGTAAATTTTTCATATGATAGGGAAACAAGGTGATTTTATTTTTTAGATCAAAATATTTGAGGAAAAGCACTTTTGTGTTCTGTGTAGCTTACTGCAAATTTTAATTACATAATAATCTGAGAGTGCACCAATAGCAAAATGCTGATAGAATTCACTGATAATTTGCAGTGGAGAAAAATGCGCTGGGTGCAGGGAGGTAGGAATGAAAATACTACTTCAAGATGCAAGGAGCTTGAGCAATGGAATAAACTAAAAAAAAAAAAAAAAAAAAAAAAAAAAAAAAAAAGACATTATAAGATTTTGTTTAGAAACAATGGGCTAAATTCATCATGCAGATGACCACATGAATCTGCTGATCCCGGGGATCAATGAAGCCTCACCAGGAAAAGGCCCACTCAAATTCAAATATATTTGAAGCTTTTGAAAGTACATGGTTTTCTTCCGCCATCTTAAATTTTTATTCCATTAGTATCAGCATATCTGAGACTCCACAAACTATTTGTGCAGTGCTCGCTTCATCCTTTAATAAAAGAATCTGTCCATGCAAAGATAAGCCTATTTTTTTTCTCCTTCCTGAAGAGAAAAGCAAGAATGCTTGACAGCTCCTTTCTCTTTCTTCTGCTCACCATGCAGAAAATTATCAATCTTAGTTAAATGACATTTTGGAGAATTGCAGTTGTAAATGTGTCAGTATTTAAGGAAAGTGTAAAATACATCTGTATTTGCATAGGTGGGAAATCAGAATTTACCAAAACATACATCTTGTTGGTGAAAGTGCAAAAATAAAACTGATTTTTGTAACAAGAAACTACAACACAGCTTTTTGAAGGAATTGGGTGATTTACCTGAAGAAAACTGCACAAATGGTTGCCACTGTGAAGACTTAAGTGGATGTTGCCTTTAAGAGTAAGGATGCCTAATTCTAGATGGTGCTGGGAGCCCTTGGCCTCATACCCTTCTTACAAGAGGGTCTCATCTTCCTTCAACTTTGCTGCTTACAAGATTAGGCATACTGTACTGAATGTCACCCCTTGTTTGCAGAATGGCCTGCAATTATTTTTATTGTTGTTATTTCAGGAATAATGTAATAATATACGTTGATTCTTTAAACACATACAGTTAAATTATTTTCCCAGTGGCATCTCAGTATGCTTTGCAAACAGCAATCAATCAATAACCTTCACAAGGCCTTCTCAGTCACTTTTTAGTTAGAGGGAACTAAAGGATAAGGATGTTGAAAGAGTTGTCCAAAGTCGCACAAAGAGTCTGTAGCTGATCTTTATTTATTTTTTGAGTCTTGGACTCCTATTTCAAACTTTAGATCACACTGCCTCCTACATAAGCATGTTTTATGTGTTTATGTTTTGGGCAGGGTATAGGAACAGTCTTGCCGCAGTGACTTTCTGGGTCAGTGGCTATTCCTTTATAAATTGTAAGCTTTCCAAAGCCGTACATCTGAACAGAACAAACATGAAGGATACTTCAGTAGCGTAAAAGCTGGTGTAGTGAGGATGTAGATTTCTCACTAGGGAAACCACTGATGTGTTCCAACATCATTTGGTTTGCCACCAACCAACAAGCGGGTGATGGTGTCACTGACTTGCAGTCAGTCTGAGCAAGGTATTTGTTAATGCTGCTACAACAGATATTCATTATGAGCTACAGTTACCCACAGTTTAGTCTGTTTATACAACCATTTAGTGGTTATTTATAAAAAAATAAAATTTATATATGGTTATTGGAAGTATATTTTGGCAGGGAAGTGACCCTAGCAGAAATATGTCTGAATCAACACTCAGCTAGCAGTCACTCTTTATGCTGTCATATAAAACCTTGTTAAATAATATTTTGTTTCTATCTTCAATTGCTGTTATATAAGGCCAGTAATGAAAATCTCCCAAAGGATTGATAAATGGAGTGAGTTTTTCTGTACATTTTCTCCATAAAATAAAGAACTAAGCCAATGAGTGTCACTGTTATTACCTAGTTGAAGTGCTTGCAATAAACTTCAATAGGAAATTGTTTACTTCCAGATTTTTATAGGTATAAAAGTTCTCTACATTTAAATCTAATCTGGGTTTTTTGAGAACTATGGATAATTTGCATTCATTAGGAAATTAACTTGTTTCAGTGGGACTCTTCACATGCTTAGGGTTAAATGATTGGCTGAATTGCTTAATGTTCAGATGATACCAAAAGTAGACTCTAGAAAAGATGCTAATAATCTAAGAAATCTTAAGTGCAGAAATAGAGCAATTTTCTGTTGTACTTGTGATATTTGAGACATCTTTATGTCTGTGTAGAACATCCTTGCCTTTTACTAATTTGCATTCATATGATGGCATCTGGGTTGTTCAGTCTGGAGAAGAGGAGGCTCAGGGGAGACCTTATTGCTCTCTGCAACTCCCTGAGAAGAGGTTGTGGCATGGCGGGGGGTCGGCCTCTCATGTAACGGTGTTAGGACAAGAAGGAAAGGTCTCAAGTTGTGCCAGGGGAGATTCAGGCTGATTATGAGGAAGAATTTCTTCTCAGAAAGCTTGGTCAGATACTGGACAGGCTGCCCAGGGATGTAGTGAAATCACCATCCCAGGAGGCTTTTAAACAGTAAATGTGTTACTAATGGGCCTAATATAGTGGGCAATATCTGTGGTAGGTGGATGGTTGGATACCTCCAAAGAGGTCTTGGAGGTATTTTCTAACCTTAACAATTCTATGATTTTAACACCACTCTAATGGCACAATTTTTTCCAATTTCTATTATTTCTGTGCTTTTAAAATAAATCTTCAGATGAAACCACTGGACTGGAAACTGCGATATAAAACTGAGGAAGAATAGAAATTTCTGCATGAAAGAATATACTTAAATATAGTGAAATAGTTTTATGTGAGAAAGAAATGGTTTCTGTTCGGGCAATAGGACAGGCAGCATTGGTGGAAACCATCTTGCTTCTGAGTCTGAATAAAGTGTATCATGCTTTGAAAGAAAGAGTCGCTGCAGCAGTGGCTACTTTAAAAAGTTAGACTTGACTCAGTTCTGCATGATAGTAGCTTTTTTCTTATGCCTGTGTGTCTCAGAGTCTTCCAGAAAGGAACCATGGCTACACAATGGCTTTATAACTGTGACCTCCACTGGTGTGCGCCTTCTCCCAGCCATAGCTGTGGCCCTTGCTGACTCCTGCAAGCAGACCAGATGTCCGTTCAGTTCTTCCAGGGGGCTAGAGAAGTAGAGAATGAAACATTGTCTTAATTGTGTTAATTCTGTGGGCTAATAACACTAGTATTTTTGGGATCTCGGTCTGACTGCAGAACTATGGTTATCTGGTGAAGGAGTCAGCTTGTGTAGCCCTGTGAGTGGTCTAGCTTGGTGCTGCATTTGTTACTCAGACCGTGCAGGTGCTCGTTGTGGTGCTCTCCTATGAGCTATGACATGGGCCATTTGTGAGGAGGTTCTTGCTTTCTGGTCTCCTGCTGTTGTAGCTCCTTGCTGTGTGTTTGTTCTGTTAGTGTGATATTTAACCCTTCCGAAGTAGCAGAGTTTCTTTTTACTCCCTTTTTTTCTCTTTGCAGAAGTGAAGTATCTTAGTCCCTGTTGCTGTTTTGGATGTGTTGGGAGGTTCAGCATGTGTGTGAAGGACTTCAGATCACTTGTTGCTTTAACATTCACTAGCATCCATAGCCCTTGCAGCCTTCAATGTTCTCTAAGAACCTCTTGGGGAAATCTAGAAGTATTATAATAAAAGGAAAAGTCAATACACGTAAAGGATATAACCCAGTGAGGAGGACTGTCTTTCAGAGCTGGAGGTTTTTAAGCCTTTCAAAGAGCTCCTACAAAATTGCTTGCTTGTGCTTGCAGCTATTTGTGTAAAGTGTTTTTTTCCTCTGTACACAATCATCTTCTAAAGATGCTTGATGTACCCTAGTTTGAAGGAGAGAACTACATACTGTGCTGTGAGTAGAGCAGAGAAGTGGCCTTTATCCACGGGCCATCGGGAGCCATCAAATAAGCATTGTTTCTCATAGCTAAAATAAGGTATGTGTTTAAGTGTTGGAATCCATAGCCAAGGTGTGTTTGTTTGTGGGCTAAGAGAACTAATACAGGAAAGAGTGTATCAAATGAAATACTAGAAAAACACAGACAAGGGGATGGGGGGGGGGGGGGGGGGCGGAGGCAGGGGAAAGCCATTTTGTACAGCTACAGACATGGATTTCACTATATAGTCATGATTTTTTTTTTTTTTTTTTTTTTTTTTAAGTGTCTGGGTGTTTATCTACCAGAGCCTAGATATACACCACTCTCGCCCTTTCAGAGCTTTTCCTTCTCTACTGTAAAGCAGCTCGGGAGCTCAGTAAGCTGTATCCTGGAAAAACACATTGCAGGAAACAGTACTTACCCTTTGATCTTTAAATCCTTCTTCTGCTGTGTGTGTATAGTGACTTGTTTTGTCTTTGCTCAGTGAGATTTCATTTAGATTTATGGCAATACTCATTGCTTGTAGAGGAGGCCTTGGCGCCTTTTATAAAACATGCAGAAAACAATCTTTTCCTCCTTATCTTATAACTTTCCATGCTGTCTGCAGGCTAAGGAATTTCTTGAGATATGAATTTCATTGATTGCAAGGTATTAATTACTGTGGATTGGGTGCTACCATCCTGACTTCGAAGTATTATTCCAGGCCCTACAGAACTTGAAAGAAGCCTTTGTAAACTAAGCTGGTTAAGTTACTGTGGAAGTTCTCAGCTCTTGCCCCAGAATAAGCACGTTTCTGTGGTCGGATGCTTGGAGTCCAGTAGCCAGTGAGGCTGTATATTCACCCTGGGTTCATCCTATCATTAATAGTTTGTGTTGATACACAGAGGGTTGTTAATCAGTATTAGAAAGGAGATCAGAAGCTGGATAATATATTTACATGATGAAAAAGATGGGAAAACTGAAGCCTTCAGAGAAGCTGGTAGCCTCTAATAGCATGTGCCTGCAGCCTTTCCATTTATAAGTGTGGAAAAGGGGGGCCTACCTTACCTTATGTTTCATTCAGTTCTGTGGTGATGGTGGAAAGGATTTACTGTCGGTTCCTTTTCTTTAACTTCACATGCCTTTTCATTTTGGAGGAGCCCTATGATTGGTGAATGGTAACCAGACTGGCTCCCATTGAGAGGAGCGAAATTGACAGTCAAGCTGTCTCCATTTTCCTTGGAAATGCCAGGCCAATATTTGAGGTTCTTCACTGTTGTCAGGAGGTGGTATAGACTCTGCATCTGTCTCATATCAGTTAGTGTTTGAAGCACGCATGTGTGATCGTCTCCAGAGTAGTCAATGAATGAGGAAAATTAAACAGTGAAGTGGAAACTGATAGCAGAAGCAGAATGTTTTCACGTCTTTTTCTGTCTTTCTTACCACTTCCTTCTCAATACTTCACATAAATAACCAAATTTCCAGTGCATAGAACTGCTAAGTATAAGAAATGTAAACATTTTAGAACTGTTTGTGGTGAAGTTCTTTCATTTGCATCTGTATCCAGTTATAAGGCTTTGTGTTAAGTACATATAAGCACTTTCAAACACTTTCAGTTTGATACCCATATTTTAGAGGAGAAGGAATGTAATAATGAAGGGAAGACTGACAGGATGAGGAAATAAAAATGTAGAGGTAGATTTTCTACCTGGTCAGATTCAGTTATATAAACTATAGACAAACATTTATATGCCACTGCAAGTCTTTTTTTTTTTTTTTTTTGGTTGATTTTATAATGCAACAGTTTCATTTCTGATCTGGAATTATCTGTGTCAGTACACACTGCAATTACAAACAAGTAACAAATCAGTGAAAAGCTCTCAGTAAGTTTTCTACGTTTTGATTGCTTTATTTGTTAACCCTGGTGATCTTTAATCTCCAAGAACTACAACCATCCAACTGCTTCCTTTATTATAACATACGTGAATTTTCTATGGATTAAGGAAAAAAAAAAAAAGGCTTTTTATACAGCTGTATGCTTTCATGCAGAATTAATGACTTGATAAACATTAGATTGTTATTGTTTACGCAAATACGGTCTGCTCCCTGAAAAAAAGCCAGGTTGCATACTGTGTGCATGATTTACTGTAAGAAAAAAGGAAACATTCTTTGTCGGAAAACCAAGAGTGGAATCCATGGCTTAAACACCAATGATCACATACATAGAAAATTCTCTTCTATTAAAGAGAACTCCTCACTACCAAATAGCCATTCCTTTCTTCTTGCTAAGTATGGCAAAGGTCCAAGTGCAAGCAGTTGAATATAGTTTTCTGTAGCTGTTCATTGGTCTCGTAATAGATGTAATTTGTTAATTGATTAAAGATGCTGAAATACCAGTAAAGGCCAAATTAAAGGCAATTCTTTGGCTGTTGTCTTCCAGAAGTGAGTCTGATAATCAGCACTTGTTTTGTGTGGAAAGTTGAAAAAGGCAAAGAGGAAGAATTTTAGATGTGAGGTAGTAAAGCATTTAGAATGTAGTGTTTTTGTTGATTGCCTGTAGAGAAGTTAATAGATGTCTTTCCCTTCTTAGAGGTCAGGAGAAGATTCTGAAATCCGCATTTTCAGGAACATCTTGCTAGAACCAAAAGTAATAACAACAGCAAGGGATTTCAAATGTATTTTTAACCTTAAGGTTATGTTTGTGAAAAGGCTCTACCAGGGCTCCAATTCTTGATCTAAATTTTGTTTCTGGAGTATTAAATGCAGGTGTGGCTTGCAGTGTTCTTTGCATCAATTGCTACCTGTCATCAAGGTCCAAAGGTTGCCCCTTAGCTCTAAATGCTTGGACACTTCTCTGCTCACTGTATTGAATTATCTGGAGTGTTTCGTAGCTCAGGCCCTGTTCATGTCTCTACCTGTACAATTTTTTACAGAAATTTATTATTCTGTAGTAGTTACATGTCTAACAATAAATAATCACCAGCAGCCTGAAGCATTTGCTCAGATATAACAGTGACATGTCAACAAGATGCAAAAAGCACACTTGCCAGAAACAACACTTCTAGAATCACAGGAATCACAGAATTGGTCGAATTGGAAGGGACCCTCACAGGTCATCTAGTCCAACTCCCCTGTGATGAACAGGGATGTCAAAAGCTGGACCTCCTATTCCCCACCCCCCCCCCCCAAAAAAAAAACACCCAGCAACAACAAACTGAACCAACCTGCTCTCACCTCGTGCCTTTAACTTACTTTTGTTGCCTGCGTTTTTTTAAACTGTTTCTCACATGTGCTTCATGAGGGTTGGGTTGGGGTTGCACTGAATCAAAGCTGGATGCTTAAAATGCTTCCTACTGATCAGTATTTCATAAACTCACCATGTTTATGTCTGAAATTTACCACTTTTTTTTTCTTTTTTTTTCCCCTGAGATGTCAGAAACCATCCAGTCACAGCAGGACTGAGTTTAATAGTGGCTAACTTTCTTGGCTTCATGGCCACTTGCTAATTCATTCTAAATATGAACTCTGTGCTTAAGTTCACACTGATGTACCTCTGCAGCTTTGGTTGATCACTCCAGATTAAGCTAACCATTTTGGTGGTTTGCCTTACAGTCATACCATGGTAAAAATTGTAGTTCTAGAAACCTTTATGGATTTATCTTTCATTAGCTCATGCAGTCTCCCCATAAACTTTGATATTTGCAGCTTCCTGTGTCAGGAAGCACCAGAGTTTAACTGCAAATTGTGTGAAGCATCTGTCACTTCTTTGTCCTTATTTAGAATCTGCTACTTCTAAGCTTCATGTAACAGCCCTTCATCTTTCTAATATGTGATCCTTTTTCACTGCTATTCTGTATCCTGTGTGTGCGTGCGGGTATAAAATCCTACACTGTATTTAAGTTGTGACTGCATCAAGTTGCAATGTAGCCAGTTGACATTCTTCTTACTATACTCTCTTCCTGCCTAGCAGTGCCTAATATCCAGTTTGTTGCAGTTTGCTGGGAAGGCAGGTCAAAGGATGCCAATTAGGGCACTTCCATTTCAGAGTGCAGCATCTGAGGGCAATAATGTGTTTGGTTTATGTAAATTTGCTGAAGTACTATAAGCCATCAGGCCAGTCTGATGCCGTAGCTGATTGCAGAGTTGCTTTGGCAAGAGACTTTCTGATACTCTGCTGCTTTACTTACTGCTAACTTTGGCATCCTTCTACCAGCCGGCAGTCCACAGTACAGCCATGCACAAAACAAACATAGTGATGGTACAAAGCAGAAATGAAACAGGGACACTTTTTTTTTTTTTTGCTTTTGTCATTGGCAGGCAATTTCATTCCTGATTTGACATAGAACTCCCAACAACTTATAATAAAGCTACTGTTGTAAAACAAGTCCCACCTGCATGTGCTACTTGTGAAAGCCGTCACACTCTGTGCTGTCAGAGACATTTTAAGCCTTCATGAGTCTAATGCATGACTAACATATCTTTAAATGGAACAAATGTCTCTGGGTATGAAGTTCAGTCCATGCCTAGTATTACTTCATACATTTTCAGGATGCTAACAATTGATTTGTTTGCATATTGATGTATCCATTATTAATTTAACCAATTAATTTAACTGGTTATCACCAATCACATTCAAATGCGCTCTGTGTTCAGAAATACATGTTGTGTTTTGTCATCTTGATCAAGGGCATCCTGTTGTTAAATGGAAGTATTTGAAAACAATACCATTAAATGGAACACAAACAAAACTTGATTTGCTTGGGTGTTTAGTTTCTTGCTATGCAGTGGCCAGAGTATTTTATTTCCTGTTTAGGAGGGAAATGATTAATATTGTAACTGATAGTACAAAAAATGAAAGACTGATAGTTGCTGTGTGAAAGCAGCTGAAGTTCTCCCTAAGAGTAGCTGGAAAGATGTAATGTGAGAAAGGACAGCTTGTGGCTAAGCACAGTTCAAATAAGCTTGAGCAAATTGATTCTTTTTTTTCCACGTCTGAATATGAGGGAGACATTTTTCTGATTGTATATCATAGATGAAATCCAGGAAGCCTACTGCAAGTGTCAAAAGTAATTGTGTGTTACTGAGGACCATTCTATTGGCAAAATATATACGTACACATATACAAACATGTAATTTGATTGTGAGTCTAAGCATGGAGAAAGCCATATCAAGAACATCTCAGCAAGATTTTGTTTCACAAAACAAATGTCTGATGTCCGTATGACAATTTCTCACCAGTCCATCTTCATTTTTATTTTTGACATACCTACCTTTAGAATGTCTGTAATTAATGTGAAAAAGATCTACTAAGCAGTAACCGCACAGCAATTCTGTGCCTCTGATGAAAGTCACTGTGACCAAAACAGAAGGCTTAATCCAGACTGACTCCCTCATAGCTGCTGAAGTATCTGAGTGCAGAATTTGACTTAGACTGGTTATTGAATGGCAGTGAAGAAACACTCTGAAAGACAGATCTACCTGCACACATAGGATGCACAGCAGTGCTTCAGTCATCCTTCTATAACTTCACAAATCTGATAAAAAGAAGAGGTGGTTTGATGCCCGTGTCCATCTTGCTTTCTTATTTTTAACTTCAGAATGAATTTGTAAAAGCAGAATTAAGAAACACAGAATAACTCTGTGTTATGTTGCAGTTACTAGTTCATAACAGTCTTAAGCATTGGATATAAATAACAAGGTAGTATCCAAGGCATTCTGGAAACTTTGAATTTCTCACTCCAGAAATATTTCCTATGAGCAATTCATCTCAGGAAATTGTGATATTACTGAGATTCTCCAAGTCTCACAGGAGAATTTCTATATGTTTATTAGTTCCAAAATTATTGATCTGTTGGGATGATCTGGATGGTCTTTCTTCTGCTGAATGCTATTTGTTTGTATAATAGCCCAGATGTGTTTCTTCATATTGTACTGCACAGAAGGGTTACAGCAGATACTGAGGTAGAAAGTCTGGCAAAATGGAATATATTTTTGCCATGTCTGTATTGCACACATCTGACTTAGTGCCCTTCCCAAAGCTCATCTGGCTGTGTGGTTTTCAGCTGGGAACTCCATGAGAGAGGGCTACTGGGGTGTGAGGCAAGCGTGAGGGAATCAACAAAGAAACTGTATACTGAGTGAACAGCAATGAGTAACTGACCTGTCTGGCACACCACAGCACTTCGTGTTTTGAATATCATCAGAATTAGTCTTCTAGTCATAAGCATTATGAAATCTGCAGGTGTTTGTTTCTTTATCAGGTGTTTAAAGTTCAGCATGGGAACACTCAACTTGAGTATGCAGTGAGTACTGTAACATGAACCAAATGCTTTATGTGCAAATTGCTAAGGATGAGCTGACGCTTGGTTCTAGATGTAGTCTGGGGAGCAGTCTCCTTAGGTGGATGTGATTGAGACTTTATATCTTCGATCAATTCCCTTTAGACTTGGGGAAAGTCATGGGGATAGTAATAAAGGGGCCATGAATGCTTAGTTTGATAATGGAAGAATTAAATGAATATTTAAACATTCATAGTACAGCTGCATAGGCCATAGAGATGCCAAGCAGTCATCCAAAAGATATAGATACAAATGTAAAGCCAGCCCTACCTCCTTACTACTGATGGAGCTTAAGGATCTGATTAATGCTGAAAGCCCATGAAGAAGGTGAGGACGCTAACAGTGTCACTACCAAAATGTCCAGATTTTTGGAAAAACTTGCCAATGTAGTTCTCAAAAGGAGTGTCTGGATGTATCTGATGTCACTTGAGATTAAATATTTTTTTGAATTGTTTAGTTATAAATACTTAAATACTCTTTAAATAAAAGTTTGAATTCTTATATCTCCTTTATGTGTTGTTAAATGATGGAAGATGCCAACAATGCTCAGAGGCTGCTGTGGTATTCATAGGAGGTTCTTTTCCAAATTGGCTGCTTTGCTGTGCTGCCAGACAGAAGACTAAAAAAGATTTTTAAGTATGAAGAGAGTTTCAATAACTGAAACTTTTCCCCAGTCCATGTGCAGCCACTATATTATTGTAGCCTCTATGTAGATCATTTAAAAAAAAAAAAAAGAAAGTTGTATGTACAAATGATGTAAATGATGTTAAATAAAAACTTTGTTGGCTCAACTGCACAGTGCCAAAACAGTTGCTGCGGATGTATTAGGTGACTGAAGCTGTAGTTCATTTACAGTACTGTGTCCCTGTATTTCTCTGTCTTGCCTTGGAAACAAGCCCACTGCATTTAAAGGGGAGCCCTTATTTCTTTTTTTTTTTTTCCCCACACGTTCACTCAGATCTGTTAGGGGAGGAGAGGATTGAAAGCAGCACAGACACTTAACAAAATGAAATATAACATGGAATTTCCTGATTAGGCCTCTGTAATTACAGTTTATGCAGGAAGAAGCACTCCCAGAAGATTGCTGCAAGATAAGCAGCAGGAATGATGGTGCCTCTGTATTGCAGCACTGAAATGCGGCTCTTTCCAAACGCCTCGAGGTTCTGGATAATGAATGTGGAGGAGGTTTGTGCTGCCTCCACTGCCAGGCGTCACCAAGGGGTACTTACTGTGTGGCCCGCGCATCAGCCAGTGTTTGCATCACTGTGATTCCTTTGGTTCTGGCTCTCTCTTAGGTGAGTGCCTTGTTCTTGCAGTGGGCGATAGGCATTAGCTTGGGATTTACCAATGAGATAGGTGTGATGTCATGACTTTATGAAGCTGGTCTTGGTTTGTTCTGCTCTAACAAAAGAATGACGTGTGTCAATTTAAAACAAGCAGCTGAACTGATGCATTTGTACGGATCTTTTAGTGTAGTACTTTGTATAAAATGATTGCCCTTAAAGTGGCCATTTCCCTCTCTGTACATTCATGACTGGTAAAAACACACCATTCAAAAAAACAAAATAATAATATTAAAAAAAAAAACAAAAACAGAAAACATGAGTACAGCGTTCTGCATTTCCCAGCAGCATAAGTAAATTGTATTAAAATCATATGACTTAAAAAACAAACAAACAAAAACAAACAAACAAAAGAAAAACTTTTTATTGGCTTTTCTGATCTGTGGGACCTTAAGGTACTCTAGAGCTTGGAGGCCAGTATTTCTCTGGCCATCAGGGTTAGACAAAAGAAAAAAAGTCAAAAAATAATCTACTTTTATTTCCATGCAGTCCAACTGTTGTAAAAGTTCATGCAATTAAAGAAGAAATATATATATATTATTTATATTTATAAATATTTATTTATATTTATGCATTATTTATAATTTATATATTATTTATAAAATAATATATATATATAAAAATAACAAAGCCCCTACAAAGCATACACTCTGAGACTCAGAAGATTGTACTGAATGTTTGTTTCAGTATGAAAAGCCTACGCCTACTCTCTGTGTGATTTCACAGGCATAGATACATTTGAAAGGAAACCAACTGTACCATCTCCTAATCTGTTTCCTCGCAAGCATATGTCTGTTAGTATGGATGGTGCTTGCCCTGTGCAGAAGGCCAGCAGGCAGCATATGCACCATTTGCAGCTCTTTTGAAATCTCAGGGCTGGGTGTCTGTGGGATTCATGAGGTGTCTTGTTCTTAGTATGTCCTTTGTACAAGTCTGTGTCTCTCTTTGGCATCCTCACAGGTAGGTTGATATACCTATAGGAAAAACAAACAAACAAACAAAATAAAAATAGGAAGAAAGCACCCCAAACACAAAACGAACTTGAAATAAAACATCTTAACAGCTGAGTGTGGAAGGAAGGTACTTGCAGAGATAGGATGAGATTCCAAGCTTTCCCCAAACAGGCAAACAACAGTTGCATCAATGTCACGTACTGGAAGAATCTTCAGTTACTTTTTTTTCCCCCTATCTTTAATACTAGCAATGATATTGGTTTGCATGAAATTGGAGGTTGAGATGAAATCTGAGGTGAGATCCTACTCCTTTGTTTGCATTAACTTTCCACTGGTACATCTGCTGTGAAGTCAACAAGGATTTACGCTGTAATGGAGACCTGCCTGTCAGGGAGCAGTGCTACTCCGTGCAACCCCACTCATGGGAGTAATCAGAGGAGGGAAATGCACAGCTCAAACTCACTGGAGCTTCACAGAAGGATTTAGAAAAAAAGACAGAGGGAAACCCTGTGTATTGTATTTGTTGAGAGACTCTTTTGCATAAGCTGCTGTGTGGCAGCTTATGATGAATCATTTTGCTCACCTTAGTGTGTGAAGGGTACTATAGCTGGAAAGATAAGTTTGTAATTTTTTTTCTCATGTGCTTGTTCACTACTTTCCTCTTAAGAAGTTGTGACATCTGAATTATAAAAGGAATATTTTAATTCATGTAAATATCTGATTTCTATTAATCTCTTCCTGGAAAATATTTCCATTCAAAGACCCCTCTTCCCACCATCTTTTGCTTTTGGAGTCTTTTAATTTGACAGAACTGTAACATTACACATTACACTGGCTTTTTTTTTTTTTTTTTTTTTGTGGCTGGCTGCTAAATCTCATTTTTCCCTCCTCCCTTAACTCCTGAATGTGTTCTTTGTTGTTGTTTTTAGTTCTTCACTTGTTCCATGTAGTTACATTTTTGCTGTGGGTCTGCAAAGAAAGGTTTGATTTTGACCTGATCCTTCTGTGAGCTTATGGCAGATCAGCTGACCTTATATCTTTTGGAATGACCTGGCATAGTGGGGGCAGTGGGCTTTTCACCTGTGAGTGCTTTCTGTTTCGTGGCATAGTACACATAAGTTGGAACCCTTGTCTGAAATCAGTGCTCATGCAACAGTAAATAGGCCATCCAGCCAGCCTGTAGATAAGGTATTGTTCTTGTTTTTTTTTTTTTTTTGTTGTTGTTGTTGCTTTTTTTTCCCTCCAGGAGTTTGAGAGTTTCCCTATGCAATGGTTTGAACTCAGAAGTTTGCATTTTTTTTCACTTTGAGTGATTAACACTATATTTAGTTGTAAGATCAATGCAGTGCTTTGTTCACGTTTCTCAGCTGCTGAAGGCAGAGGGATGAATTTAAGAGGCTTTAAGTTTCTGGTCAGGTGGGAAATATTCATAGAATGATTTGGGTTGAAGGGACTTTTAAGATTATGTAGATCCAACCCCCTTGCTGTAGGCAAGGACATCTCCCACTAGACCGCATTCCTCACAGCGCCATCCAGCCTGGCCTTGAACACCTCCAGGGAGGGGACATCCACAGCCTCACTGGGCAACCTGTGCCAGTGTCTCAACAGCCTGACAGTAAAGAATTTCTTCCTGATATTTAGTCTAAACCTATCTTCTTCCAGTTTAAAGCCATTTCCCCTCATCCTGATACTAAATGCCCTTATAAAAAGTGCCTCCCCAGCTTTTCTGTAGGCTCCTTTCAGGTACTGGAAGGCTGCTATCAGCTCTTGGAGCGTTCTCTTCTGCAGGCTGAAGAGCACCAGCCTGTCTCTCAGCCTGTCTTTGTAGAGGAGCTCCAGCCCTCTGATCATCTTTGTAGCTCTCCTCTAGACCTGCTACAACAGCTCCATGTTCTTGTGTTGTTGGCCCCAGAGCTGGATATAGTACTCTAGATGGGGAAACATTAAAGAATATTGAGATTCTCTGACCAACTCTGTAACGTCTTTATACATCCATTTTAATTGTGATGGATCCTGAATGAAGACAGGTGGCACCAATTCTAGTGGATCTGAGTATGAGAAGCTTGGAAAAGGAAGAAAAGCTGCTGTGATAGGAGGCTGAGATGCAGTGTTTGAGAAAGCATGTCTATTCTGACATAGGTCTGTTCTCATCTGTTTTGATTCCCTCTGTGTACTGTTGAGTGGTATCAATAAGTTAGATTGATTTGTACCTGGGTAGGTTTGTAGCAGCTGTTCATGAGGGAGCCCTGTTTATAACAATGGAAAGGAAATTTCTAGGGCTGCTTATTTTAATTAGTTTGTAGCATACCTGTACTGTGAACTAAAATGAAAGTATTGAACTCATGGCAAATGCACAAGCTTTTTCTTGAGGAATGCAGATGCAAGTAGTGCTGCATTTCAGTGCAAAGTATGGATATCTCAGCTGCAATGTAGCCCTCTCTATATCTAAGTTGCTTTCTGTTTTGGGAAGCTCGATTACTTATTTTTGGTGTGGGGCTGTGGAGCTTTGTGCATGAATTCTCTTCCGATATTTCTGGGTGATGACAGATTGACGTAGCAGTGCCCTGGTCCTATTCAGTGTTTTTAAGCACAACAATTTAAGTCATAGAAATGCAATTTTAAACATCTATTTTTAATGCTTCAAATGGCTTTTTTTTAATGTCATTTTTAACGTCATGTGAAATGTGTCAACTGCAGCATTGTGTTTTGTGGCAAACATACAAAGGAACAGAAGTCTGTTTCTGTTATGGTTCCTGTACCTCTCTGCTGTTGCCAGTCAGTCTGATACTTTCTGTATATCACATGCCATGTCCGTGGACTTTTTTTTCTTAAACTATCACTTCAGAATATTTCATTATTTAGAGCTAATGACAAATTTGTTATGGTTTTATTCTTTAATTTTTGGTTAAACTATTGCGTGAGTTCTGCTGCAGTAGTGGAGATTCACCTACTGCTCAGTTGAGTGAAGATTTGAGGAAGATGAGGTAGCTCGTGGTGATATAAAACAAAATGAGTAGACGTGGTATTGCAAGCTTCTTCAAAACATTTCTACAGTGATTTTAAAATCAAAACCTAATGCCATTCTTTCATTTTGGTTGCTCACAGAAATTCATTTAGAACTTCTGTTTTAAATTTACCAATTTTAGACTCTTATTTACCAATTAGAATTTTGGCAAACATGCAAGTGGCTTTGAGGAAATTAAAAACATGTACAAGAAAAATCTAAGAGGAAAAGTTTGTGGAGGTTGCATGTATAACTGAAGCATAGAGTAAACAATACTCTGAAAATTTATTTAAAATTAACTAGAGAAATTCTACAAAATACAATGAAAACTAGGTGCATTAAAATAATTATGGAAGAAAATGAAAAAGTATTTTGCATTTCGAGAACCTATGAGATCAAAATTCTCTTTATGACAGCCGCAGGAGATCTAAGAGAGAACTTGTGATACCACTTGTCATACTATTAAAGTTAAAACCTTACTGAGAACGTGTTGATCAAGTTATTTTAATACAACTGCAGTAAATGACTTTCTGAATACTACTAGGCTACAAGTGGAGACAGTATGAAGATAACTCTGATGTTTACCGTCCAATGAACCCAAATCTCTGGTGAGAAATGAATGCTGCAGTAGCATCAGCCTTTTCCACTGAAATTTGATGTTATTCCTGGAAGAGGAAGTATTTGATTAGATCTATATGCCAACAAATCATCTACTTTGGTCGTGTGATTTATCTCCTGGAAGTACTGCATTGTGGAACTGATATTTACCAGAATCCCTCATGCATGTGCTTTCTCTTCCTTTCTGGTGGCAGCGCTGCAGCAGATGAAAACTGTCTCCTATCCAATGTCCTGTAGTATCAGGTGTAGGGAACGAGAGAGAAACCTGAGTTCAAACATGATCGAAATAGGTGAGGATTTGAGGGGTATTGGACATGCCTTTGGCAGTTAGTGCAGGGTCTACAGTTCAACAGCAAAAACTTTTATTAATTACTTTCTTTAGCTTGTCCCACTAATTAAATACTGTTCAAATTGGGAGGGGGGGGGAGGGGAGGAATTATGGAATCGTTGTCATTTATTTTGGTAAAAGCCTTCAAAATACCAGGTCCAACCACCAGCCCGACCTATTGAGTCATTACAGAATTATGTCCATCAGTTCCATGTCTCTCAAATACCTGCAGGGATGGAGGCTATCACTTCCCTAGGCAGACTGTTGCAATGTTTGACCCCTCTCTCCATAGAACGGTTCTTTCTAATATTCAGTCTAAACCTCCCCTGGTGCAACTTCAGACCACTTCCTTGCATTCTAATGTCCTTGCATCCTAAAATATTCCAGGCACTGGAGTTGCCTCCTGTAAGTCCTTTCTTTGGATTTAGCTGCAGCACTGCTGATAGGTGAGAGCATGTGAGTGCATGTACATGCAATGTGCTCTCTAGCTCACTTGCTTTGCACTGTGGAGAGTGACTAGACTTCTACCTGAGTGACTTAGTTCAGTGTATAGCATTCCTTTGAAGACCCTCATAGAGAGTAAAATACAGAATCATGGTAAATGTGGACTGTCTACCAGACCAGGCAGTAAATTGAAAACTCAGACAAATCACTGATGTTGTTTAAGCTAGGACTAGGAAAAAAAGGGGTTTTTCTGTGAGGAAATGCAGAATTCTGTCATTTGTTTGTAAGGTATGACTATTTTCTGTATGTGAGCAGCTAGAATCAAGATGGTATCATACAAGGAAGGTGTTTTGTCGAGCCTTCCAGCTATAAAACGTAAGCTATTTTCTAGCAACAATAACTAAGGAAAGGAATAATGTTTAGGTTTATTATTGATTATTTTATTATTATTATTATTATTATTTTTCAAAACAAGAATTTTTCAAATTTGATCAGTTGTGCCTGCCAGCAGCTCCTTGATTGAGGGACTGAAGTCTGGCTGCACTGCTCTTTCTCTATGTCTGATGTTGTGGCCATGGAAGGGAGGTGTGTAATTACATGTGGCATTTCTTAAAATCTGGCTTTGAATTTGAAATGTTGCCAATAACATTGAGAAATAATATCTTTCTGTTTCAAAGAGAATGAGTACCAGAATGCCAGCAGACGCCTTCCTTTTAATTCTTCCATGACTGGTGGAAGCAGTTTTAAACGCCTGGAGTGTAGTCAGACGTTACAGTGTGCTGCCTGTGAAATGCTTTTTGACCTGAATAGGATTCTGTTTATAATCAAAGAAACATTTGTATGTGGAGCTGCCTGAGACATTTCAGGTAGCCATAATCTTGCTTCTGTTGGTCTCTGCTGTGTATCCCCCAGCTCCTCGTGCTTCCCTTGGGAGTAGTGCTAGAATGGTGGCACCATTGTCTTGGTGGTTTTGTCTTTTCAGTGAATAACTCTTCAGCTGGAGAGGAACAGGTGCAAAAGCAAGCTTTTTGTACCTAATATAGAAGGAAGGACTGTTGTCTGAGGAGGTTTTTGGTATGCTTCCCTGCTCAGTCCCACCATCGTAGCACCATACGTATGGCCTGTTTGGTTCTGGAAGCTCTAAATCGTGACAAATACTTCCAGTTAACTCCTCTTATGTGACTTTCAAAGCAGTACCTGTCCATCTTAAGAAATTACAGCTCTAGTTTTGTGCTGGGTTTCTTTTCCTTTTTTTTTTTTTTTTCTAATTAATACATTACTAAGCAAAAAATTGTGTTGATTTTCATGAAATCATCCTTGTATCATTTTAATCCAGGAAGTGGTTTCAATTGAAGAAAAGCGTGTTAGGACTGGAGTGCCTATCACAGAGGAGAGGTGTGCTAGTGCTTCCTTCTTATTCTTGCAGTTTGTAGACTCCTGAATATAATGCTGGTTGTGAGATAGGGAACCTCTGTTCAAACAGCTTCTGTGCTTGGCTGAGCATGAGAATGTGCACGTGAGTTTTCTGTGACCACTATGATCACTCCAACTGCTGATGAAATGCTATTTGGTGAGTTTAGTTCTTCAGCTTTTATTAAAAAACAAAACAAAAAAATCATCTTTT
The DNA here is from genome assembly GCF_023343835.1 of Lagopus muta. Lineage (NCBI taxonomy): Eukaryota > Metazoa > Chordata > Aves > Galliformes > Phasianidae > Lagopus > Lagopus muta. Next base: position 14,878,459 of record NC_064441.1, read on the forward strand.
CTCATCCTCCTAAAAACAAATAAAAAGTAAAAATGAAGAGTAAAAAGTTCCCCAAGCCCTACTCGCTTAACAAAAAAAAAAAAAAGAAAAAGGAAGTCATTGTAGAGAGTGTGTTTTTGTTTTTGTTTTTGTTTTTTTTTAACCTGAAACAAATGCTAGGGTTAGTGATTAGTGCAATTTGGGACTGATGTACTGATGTAACATGTCTGGTTCTTCATCTGGTGAACCATGGCGCTGATTATTCGCACTCGTCTTTAGTGTGTGCTGCGTTAGAGCAACAAGCATTTCATGGGAGGTTTTATGTTAACTTTTGGCCTCTTAAAAACTGTGGACAAGAAAGGGAGTCTACCTGATCTCTCTCTCTGGCAGAAGCTATGAATAACTTATTTACAGTAAGTGATTCACAGTCAGAAGCCAGCGGAGAGATAAGCAGCTCTCTTTCAGAGCCTGCATCTGTGCTGCCTGCCTGTTGGGAGATGTTGGTACAGGTTGATTGAGGTTTGGAAGAGGAAGAGACCGACTCTGTGTGTGTGTGTGCGCGCGCAGAGAAGAGTAGAGAACAGCCCTGTATGATGCTGGCATTTTGGAGACATGGAACAGTAGCTGTGCACTCGTCAAATTGTCCATCAAGTAGGAAAATAAGAGAAAACAATTAAAGCTTGGCAGTTGCAGAGGTCAGAGGAGAGCTGCGATTTCGTCCTTTATGAATATTTATATTGTTACCAAAAACTAGCCCTGCAGCCCCCTGACAATTTTGCATGTCTGATAAGAAGTTGCTAATAGTTTAATGTGACTGCAGACCATTTTCCCTTTTTAGAAAGTTGATGTACTGTCTCAAAGCTACAAACGAAACCCCAACAAATGAGTATATTGGCATAAGGTGTGTATTGGATGAAACAACTATTTCAGATTCTTCTTGGGCTCTGAATATAATAATTCTCGAACTATGTTTGGTCAGCTGCTAAGTCCTGTTGAGTATGCAGTCTTTCTTGCTGGATCCCATTATGTGACCTACGTCCTGTTACAGGCGCAGAGCAGGCAGCACCTCTGCCTGCTTTTATAAGCCTTTCTTGTGCAACTCCTGAGGCTAACTTGAAAAGTGTTTGTTAATACGGTCAGCTGATTCCCATGCCTCCTTTCCTCAACCCACTTCCAGCAGCTCTGCAGCTAACAGGAAACTTAAGCTGTGTATAGCCTTCCTGTCAAGGGGCCACTGTGTGGGGATGCCAAAGACGTTTTCTCTGCTTTCCATGTGAACGTGGGGTCTCTTGCTGAAATTCCACAGCAGTCTCCTGTGTTACTGTCCGTGAAATTGCTGAATTACGAGTCTGACAGACTTACGTCTGCAACTCTGAGAAGCTGGATTGTGTACTGGGTCCTGTAACAGGAAAAACACTCAAAAAACAGGCTCATTGGTGTTTGGTGGAAACATGGCAAAGACTGCTTTTGTAAAGTTTGGTGCTTAATTTTGCTATTCTAGATGCAACATTTATCAAATACACGGAAACTTACTGCATATATTAAGTTGAATGTACCTAATAGTTGCTTTTTTTTTTTTTTTTTAAGTGGTAAATCTTGCTGAGTATTCCATGGTGGTTAGTAGGCATCTGCAGTTCTCATTAACAGTTTTCCAGCTATCTGGTTATTTTTGTTGTGTTTATCTGCTTGTATTTGGAGACAATTGTAGTAGTAAGTGAATTTGGAAAAGGGTTTTAAAAAAAATTAAATAAGATAATCTAGAGTAATGTTAGAAAGGATTAGAAACATAAGATATATAAATCTCTGTGCCTCGAGGGGCTAATTGATGGAGCTTAAAAAGGAATTTCCCTGATGGGTAAATTAGTCTATAATTGCCCCCATAGGGACAGCCTCCCTTAATGTCTGGTGCTGGTATCTGTCAATGCTATGCTTGATGGACCTTCAAACTAATTCAGGATGGCAATTCACATATCCTAGTAAATACAATACTAGTAATACAATTGTACTTTAACTATTTCATGGGTGTTGTTTTTGTTTTTTTTTTTTAAGAAGTGGAGTTAACTTCCATGTATGTGACCACCGTACATTTGGCATTCAACTAGAACTGTGAACTGCTACCTTTAACTATAGGCTAGACATTGTTTTGGGCAGCTAGACTGAGTGCTTTCTTGCCCAGATTCAGCAATGATGTAAAAACTGGCAGTTAGATTCATCCTGGAGAAAGCATGTTAAAATGTGCTCACAGGCCAGCCCTTGCCTAGCCATCAGCTGAAGCATTACAGTGCGTGGTGCCAAGTGCACACTCCCACTGCTATACCGAGTACCAAACAAGGCAAATATGATGCTGGCTTGGAAGATGGAGCCTTAGCCAGGTTGTGTAAGAAATTTAAAGCTAAATGGAGTGAAACAAGATGAGAAGGGATCTGGGCAGAGGCAAGGGGGGCTTGTCTGAAGTGCAAAGAGGTGTGGAGACGGGTATCTCAGAAAATATAATCATAAGTAATTTCAGGTTTTTTTTCCTGTGATGCCACTTGTGACCAAATACAGATGTGCCTGTAAGAACAGATTTGAGTTTCTATTTTTATTTTACATGAGTTTGCTTTTGCAGCCACTTAGTAAAAGCTTGTGGTACGGGAATTTTCTAGGTGAATGATTATCTCTTTTCCAATTAGCTATTAACTAACAGATTTGTGCATCGGGTTTTAAGGTAAAAAAAATGCTATAACGCTTATATAATGCTATATAAGTTCCGATGGCCAAGGGAGGCTCCTCCTCTCCCACAAAGGGGCACCTTGACCCACACCCTGCTAAGAAGGCGGTCACCCCACACAGGCTGCCAGCAGAGCACAAAGGTTCCCAGACCCGGACCCTGATTACAGGCTGGTTGAAAAGATAGGATAGATCAGAAAAAGAAATGTAATTCCAGAAATGTTTGGGGTGTTTTCTGCTGCACTTAACAAAAGACCTCAAATGGGCATGTTTGGAAACATCCCCTCTTTCATTCCTCGCAAAGCATTTCTTTTCACAGATAGATGTCTTTCCCTTATTTCTTCTAAAATTTATGGATGCTATCCCTTGCTGTTTGTGATAAGCTTCCAGGGAAGAGCTGAGTTTTGGTGCAGTTTCTCAGAACAGCTGAATCTTAGTGTGTGCTATTATTAATAAAGGATCTAGTCGTCCAGAATGGCTTGACTTCACTGCTTTGTGCAAATATTTAACTCGACGAGGCTTTTTTCCCTACAGATAATATTGTGTCACAGGCATTCATGTGAGTTTACAGAGCAAGCATACAGAACCCTTGCAGGCTTATACCCAAGGGTTGTGTGAGCTGCCATGGAAGAACAATCATGGTTGTAACTTGTTTCTGACTATAGTAGACTAATGGCTGTGACTGCGAGTCTGACTTTTAGTTATTAGGGAAGAACCTGAGCTGGTATTAATCATCACAGCTTCTTCAGTCTTGGTAGTGCTTTGTACACTGAGAATTAGATGTTATATCAGATTGACTTTGACTAAACAAACTTTTTACACTTTCTGTTTCTTACTATTTTTTATATGCTTCTCTGAGAGCTTTCAAAATAATTTGCAAGCATAGAAACATTTTTTGACAATGCAGCATGGAAATTACCAAGCACTTTAAAAGGGTAAATATGTTTTTTTCCCATCAGATGAATGGAAACCTTGGACTGTTTTATATAGAAAACTAACCTGCCAGTGAAATTAAGTGTGTGCTTAAGTGAGAGGGAGAGCATATTTTATGAGATCATCACAGTAACTATGACTTCTGATAGATGCCCCTTAGCAAGGAGATGAGGAAAAAATGAATTTCTTCTGAGTTTGTACAGTTGTATCTGCTAAATAAACATCGTTTGATGCTATTGGATCATACAAACATGAATTCTGAGCACTGGAAAACGGAGCTAGGTTTTCCAAGGTGAACAGTTGATGAAACAGATGCAGGTGTCGTTATTTACAGTGAAGTAATCTGAATAAACGTAAGGCTGAAGTGCATTAAATCTTCATCCCAAACCACATTCCTTTAAAGGAATAAAGTAAATTAGTCAATATCGTCTTGTAGGGACAAAAAAATCATTTAACATCTGTTCATAATAGTAGGTCTGGACAAAATAAAGCTGACCAATCCCCTTTCCTCTGTATCACTTGGATTTCATGCTTTAAAAAGTTGTCTATCCATTAAGCATAGCATCCAGATAGCACTCTGGATGGAGCAAATGATAACTGATGTTTTGTATATGTCACTGCACTACTTGAAGTGGCAAATTTTGCTTTAAAACTTATTCTCAGTAGTCCTGCTTTTGACAGAAAGCTTTCTTTCCAACAGGAAAATTTTAAAACAGGAAAAGCCAAGATAAGTTCATGTGAAAGCATGGATTTTTTTACAATTTTAGCACACAAAGGTTTGTTTCATGCGAAGCAATCTTTTGCAACACACATGCATATAATGAGATGACTATGAGAAGAATGAGTGAATCCTAAAATTATGACAGTAATGATAGCTGATTTTTTGTATCCAGCTGTCTACAGACATTACCAGTAGTGATGCAGGAGGAACCCCTTCGCCCACCACATCTGTGCAGCTGACAGACCATCAGGGCTATTCAGATGTAATAGAGTGGATTTAGGTGCACAAGGGCTTAAATGTTGCCTAAGAATCCACTGTTCCAGATAAATCTTGAAGTACCACCAGTGTTTTTATAGATTAGTAGGAGGTGTCTGAGCTTTAGCTCCTAGTTCAACTCCCATCTGGTGTAGGTGCTATATTCTACAGTAGAGTAGTGACTTAAAGCAACCTGAAGCAGGTGGGGAGACAAGCCTTTTCTCTTCAAAAGGAGGTTTCAATTGGCAGTTTACTGATGACTGAAACTGATGGACTGTAGCAGCACATCTTGATTAAAAGTCCTCTGTTTAACAGAGAAAACATATTTTGGTCTATATTCACTAAGGAGGAATTCAATTTGAGATATCTAAGTTCAGTTTTCATACTGTGGAGATGTCAGGCCTGCCCCAGATCTGCTTCTCACATGAGAAAGCACCAGTAGTACATTCTGCAATATAACAAATTGTGCAGCAATCAATCCAGCACTCAAAAACCAGTGCTTTTTACTAAACATAGGAATACCTCAAATTTTGAGGGCATCCTCATCAGTTTTTAAGGGGAAATAATTCTTTGGACAGACAAACAAATGAGTTAATGTGATTGCCAAGTCCACACTAAAATTTTGATGTCCAAATTTCAACATCTGATGTATTGTTTCGTTGCCAGTGAGATTTCAGTTCTGGAAGTAACACCTTTTAAAAGCTTTTAACTAAAGGTGCAAAAGCAATTTAAAAGCAACCCATTTGTAAAAACATCCAGAAGTGACAACACAGGCTGCATTCCAGTGTTTCTGCTGGCATATTTGAAAGGTTGGTAATCATGTTTTACTTGATGGAAAAAGACTGTATTGTAAGAGACACTTACCCACCTCTGTTTGGGTCAAGATTTGGTTCAGAGGTGAACAATAGGTGGCTTGTCAATAAGTGTTGATGCCACTCTGAAATGAAGTACTAAGCAGCTACAATGTAACTTTTTTTCTTCACTGTCTCTGGTGATACCAGAAATAGAAGTGTTACTTTTCCTGCAAAGAAAACTTGTTTCTCAGATTTTCCAGCCATGTGTGTTAGAGGTAAATAATTTGAAAGCAGATTTTGAAGTATTATGTTTACAACTCTGAGGAGAACAGACATTAAAATGCTGTTAGGAACCTGAACCTTACAACTCGCTCCTGCCATCTTTATACAGCTAAACTTCTGCTAGAAACAAAGTGCGTATTTACATGGTCACCTGAGGACATTCAGGTTTGATACTGATCACGTCACAAGCCTAGAAGCATGTTAGTGTAACAGAGTGGCTAATTACCAGATCTTGGAAATTATCTTGGTGTTCAATGCTAGGCTAACATACCTGAATATGGCTTACCGATTTAAAGCCCAGAAAAAGCTGCTGCTGCTTCTCCCCTCCTACCCCTCAAAACTCCTCTAACATCCTGTCTGCAACTACCATAAGCTCTGAATTTGCCCTACAAGACCTGCAGGGAAAGTCTTCTGATGTGTTTAAGAGTCATGCTCCATTTTAGAAGCTTTAAAAACTTCATTGCACTTTGAGAGCTGGCTATTGGCTTCCCACACAGACTATGAGAATGTAGCAGTTCCTCGTTCTTTTGCATACTTAAGTTTTAGTGTTGCCTGGCACACAGATGCTATTATTAAAGCAGTTAAAGGAGGAAGTGTAACTGCTGGTCTTATAGGTGGCAAAAGTTATAGTACTTTAATTTCAGTGCTTGTACTCTATAAACTATGTAAAATGGAGATGCTGTTGGAGTTGCCTATATTTTATTGTACTGAATAAGGGGTTCTAAGTCATGTTTTGTTCCAGGCTTTTTAGAAGGAGTTGTAGAAGATTCTCTCTACTACTTGCTATATGTCTCTTTCCTAGCCTTAATATCTGGCATTTTATTAATACATCCATCCATCAATATCTCATTACGAAAGAAGGAAAAGGTTTACCAGATGCCTGAGGAAATTATAGTTGAGAGAGAGATGGTCACCTCCAGTATTTTTGTAGTGCTGCTCTGATGCGTCAAGTCTATACAATTTCTCTGAAACGCAACTGGTTATTTTCGTGAAGAATGTTCTAAATAGTTTTTAATGCTTGATTGCACTTAAACATGTGAATGTGTGACCATGAACTGGAAATCTTATACCCACGTAACACTAAGACCTTTCTTCCCATGAATTAACTTCAGAATCTACCTGGATAGTTTCACAAATGATATTTAGAGAACTTTCTGATTTAGAATGTTAAACTAAGTTAGGAATTTGAGAGTAATCTGTGCAGTCACAATGCTTCTCTTCATTCACGCTTGTTTTAACTACTCTATCTGGTGAAGCACACTGAGCATGCTAGAAGTTGACCTTTGCTGCGTAAGGGGGAGTCTCCAAACTGTACTCAGAGTTTTGTGTTTTGCAAACCTATTCTTGATGGTACTGGTTTTCTTAAGATTGAACTAAAAATCTTGCACGTCTCTGAAGGTAATATCCAGTCTTTGGTCGTTAACAACACAACTACTTTGAGTATGACTTTCTACAGGTTGACCATTCGGTAGGTAATAAGAATTTGTAGGATAACTTCTGGCTGTGCTGGGCTCGTCATCATCATATGAGTACCACAGTAATTGTGTGATGGACACCATTAACCAGCTAGTAGAAAGAAACCTGGTGGGCAAGACAATCTGAAGAACTAGGCTCTCTAAAGGTAGCAATCAGCTTTTTTTTTTTTTTTCTTTAAAGTAGTGCTTGGTCTGAGCAGTGAGACTAAAGATGATTCATGACCTTCTGTAAAGACTGGAAAATAGCTTGTGGCTGACAGTTTTCAAGGTAGGCTAAAATTGGAGTTCAGGAGATAAGAAAAATCTATATTCTTATTACTTCCTTATGTAGGCAGATTGGGGAACAAACTGAAAACTTTTCTATTGTTTTATGTGTAGCGAAGCAATATTTCCTGGTGTACCCCTTCAGTAAAGAAACTTCCTCTTCTTTGTCAAAGGTATAAGAAAGGGTTAAAGATGTCTAAACCTCTGCATAGTTTGTGATCTCAATAGTTATTTCACCTGGTTATTATAGATGGACGGTTAATTCTGTTCCCTCTGTGACATATCATTCTAGATATTTAGAGCTGTCTTTGCAATATTAGGTCTTGTTTGGTCTAGAATCCTTGCTAACAATGAACGATTGTAACATACTTGGAATTTTTTTCTGTACTGTTTATGGGATTCATTCTTCTGTTGTGTCTCCAAATACATCTGTGTCTGACTGCTATAATGCAGCGTTTATAGTACAGCTGCATTTGATTCAACTGCGACTCATTTTTTTGCTTCTTTTTCACAAATAAGGCGGTGTTGGTAGATCATGTTGTGCTTTCAATTAATTTGTTACTCTGTTCAAGCAAGTTAAGTCAATTTCCTGTTTGAAGGAGGGCTTCTGGTATTTCTTTCCCTAGCTCTGGTGTAATTGCAGTTGTATAAGTTGCTACAATTAATGCTTATCAGGTGTAACATGCTGTGATTGGAGTCATCTCAATATTAACAAAATCTAAAAGAATAGTGATGTTTCTCAACTGTAGAAGGGAGATTCTCAGAAGTGACCAAAGGATCTCACAGAGTACAGAACAACGTGCCTACATGTTAAGCATCTTCACACCTGCTAAACTTGTACCCTTGAAAAATTCTGTTATTTTAAGAAGTAGTGGCTGTTGTGCTCATCTATTCATTATTTGTGTTTGTAATTCCTAATAATCCTGGTCTGAAAGTTCAGCAGGCTAATCTGTATATAGTGTAAAAAATAAAAATCAAACTAGATGAACACTGACTATGAGAAGGCAAATGTTACCTTTATCATTCATATTTGTGTAGCTCTCATATCTTGTGTCCATACTGTAATGTAGTAGCTCTGTATTACACAGGTGAAAATAAAGCCTCCTCCTTATTTCCATGGCAGCTACAACCTCTGTATAGAGCAGAGCACGATAACACTACTGATAGAGCAAATACTCAGCTACAAAATGCTGTTTTTCATCATAGTCACCACCATTAACTATGCATTTTTGCAATGATGGGCAAGAGCCTGCGTGCCAGACTTGAACAAATCTGCACTAGCGAAGTTGACCGACTGTTGCTGTTGCTACTGCTGAGTTGCACCACCCACTGCCTCACTGTGCTCACATCCATTGCTGGGTCTCCATAATCATTCAGCAAGTGATAATGAAATCAGTGGGTACAATTTTTTCCACGTAGAGGAATTCAGTGGCACACCTTTGCTTCATATGCACTTCCATGTCAGATGCCATTTTGTCAGATTGCCCCTCTAGTGCCATCTGTCACATGGCAACAGAGTGTAACAGGATATTGGTGGGGAGCTTTGACTTACATTGCCATACCAGCAACATCTGCCTCTGATGTCATGGGCCAATATAATAGAATAGGAGGCATTACTTTTGGAGCAGCGCTTATAGATCAAGTCCCCAGCAATAAGAAGTGCCTGTTGGTGTTCTTCCTTTATGATAACTAAAAGTCCAGGTCCTTAGTTTGTGCAAGGCCCAGGAGGTGGATCTGCAGGAGCGGATAGGAGCTTGTTGCTTCAGCCTAGAATGTGTTTTTCTGGAAGATTTCTTGCATTTCTTTTTTAAATAGAAATGGTCAGGGTGGGTGTCTAAGTAGAAGAATGGGATCTTTGTATTTAAAAATAAAAGGACCTTTTGGACTTGAACATCATTCAAATTATTGACATCTGCTTAGGGAGGAAAAATGGATTGTTAATGTAAAAATGGATTGATATCTCTGGCAATAATTGTACCTTAATTAGCATCGAAAGTAACCATGGGAGTATATTAGTCTCACCAGATGCTTTCTCACTTAAGCTAGACTTCTTAAAATGTTCTTGGAAATCAAGGAGGTGGGTGGTGAGGGGGGAATCTGTCACTTTAACTCACCCTTGGACATACTTAACAGTTTTTACTGTTGTGAGTTACTTCTGAAAGACCAAATGACATGCTCAGGTATTTCCTTAACAACTATTTTAGTTTCCTGTCCGGAGCCTGGCATTTCACAGTAGCATTACTGCAAGCATTTAATTGGTCTCTCTTGCATATCTGGCAGTTTTCCTCATCAGCTCAAACTTCCTGTTTGCATTACCTCCCACTCTCAGTAACAGGAGATGTATACCTGCAATTGATGTGAGTTGTCCTAGGTTTGGTATTTTAATTTTTGAACTTTATTCTTACATGTTAAATTTGTGAAACTACAGAGCCAGTCAGGCCCTTTTCACTACTTGATGCTAGTTGATCTCGTGCTCTTTGGCTACGTGTTTGCAGCAAAATAATTTGGTAAAATCATCAAATATTTTGGCAGTCTTATATTCATCTATGGAAGTAGTCTCTTGCTGGGAACATTACTTAGGTCTGTGCAGGATCCTGGCTCCATCAGTACCTGTATATACTCATGAGAACCTTGTTAGTGCTGGCATTGTTCTTCACAGTCCCAGAATTAAATCCTGCAGCATTGGCCATTGCTTCTGCAACTTTGAACATGCTTCATAGATCTGTTCTTATCAAGTAGATCTTCCGAGTCTGTGAGTTTGTCACTTACTCAGTGAGCTTGTTTTGCTTATGAATCAGTCAGTCAGCTACGGAACATTAAATGCCACTGTCAAAAGCTGATTGATTGCAGCTTTTCATGAACTTGGGTTCAGGCCTCCCAGTAAGTAACAGATTTGTATTTGGTGCAGTTTTCCATGCTATTCTGTTTCTGGCTCCTTCATCATAATTTGTTTTCTCTACTTCTAATTCTGGATAGCGCTATGAAAGTTAACTCCTCATTAGCTTCTCCCCTCTGTTCCTCACCTCCAGGTCCTTCAAAGTTACTAGAGGATTAGTTTTTTCCCTTTCATTTTAGCCTCAGTATTTTGCTAGATTATACAATAGAAGAGAACTATGCTGCCTAGAGAAATGCAATGGGCTCCACATGTGGCCCAAAAAACAAGGTGATTGGGATCCTCAGTGTCTGCTTTCCTGTAAAGCAACAACAACAGTCATCAGGGATTCTGCAACTCCAGGCTTCTCTGGGGATGGTATATAAGGTTTATCTCAAAGATTTTTCCAAAGTTTAACTTTGTTACAGTTTTTTCTCTTAAACAATAGATGCCCATGTGGTAAAAAAGATAAGTCCACTGACATCTCCTGGGGCTATTTATAGAGGAACAACTTTCTCTCAGTTGGAGAAAATGTTCCTTCAGAATGGCTGGACGAGCCTGAGCTTGGTCTTCCTCATGCATGAAATCTGTATCATGGCTACATGAATGTCCAACTCTACAGCAATAGTAAGAGTCTTCCCAAGGTCTTGTCTTGCTCGAGTGTATGAACAAACTAGATGCCATTAAGGAAATCTACTGTAAAGATTTCACAAGGGAAATTAGGTTCTCCATCCTATTTTCCAAAGCCTGTCTCTACTATTAGAAGGCACACAAGAGGCTCCCTTCACCATATTTAATTTACCGATTTTATTTGGACATTTGAAGAAAAAAAGAAAGGCCAGGAAGTTGTAAATTTAATAATATGGAAGGTTTTCTTTAGTGAGAGTGGAAGTGGTTGCTGGCAAAGTACATCTGAAAACAGTATTCTCTTTCTACTCCTTTTACTTGGCAAAGATATGTGATATTCGCTATTAGGGTAAAATTATGTGAAGCAGCTGCACTGACAGATAAGATTAATTATCCTTTGCATTGCTGACATTAACCCTACTTGTCATCGGGGCTATGGAAAGAGGAGTACCTCCTCATCAGGTCACTTCGTGAACACATTTACTACCAATATGCTACTTTAAATTATCATAAAATCTAATGGGTCAAAATGGAGGCAGTCAGCTGTAGTTTCCTATCAACGTGTCAGGATTATCATCTCTCAGATTTAAAAATGAAGAGGGAAAATACTAGTAGCAATCACCTAGACCACAGAGTTTCTGCATAGACTGTAGAGTTTCTGTAAGGTGTGTATGTTTTAAATACCTACAACATGCCACATGAACCTGAGATAATGTCATTAGAAAGATCTGAGTCTGAAAGCTCTCGTTGGCTCTATGCACCAGTTCTGCTTTGTATCAATGTAGTTTGGATGTGAACAGGAAGAAATAATGATGTACCATACGGAGGCCATTCTTCTAAAATGTCTGGCAAGCAAGTTTTGTGTGAAAAGGCAATTCTAGCTTTGTTTTTTGTCTCTGCTTCTCTGTTCCAATATCCAGGGTAATGAGCTAAATAATTATTCCTAGTGTTGGAAAACACTACCAGAAAAAAGGACCCGAGCTGCTCTGACAAACAGCTGGCCAAATGTGTCATGCTCAGGTGAGAGCAGTTTGTCTGTCACCTCTCTGACTGTGCTGTCTGGATCCTCTCCTTTTAGGTTAAATGTGAGGCTCTGTGGAGCTCTGCTAGTGAAAGGCATCACGATGGCAGCTTGGGATTGACAAGGTCCTTGGTCCCTGGTGGCATGACTACTGCCAAGGAACGTTGATGTAATTCTTTGTGTGCCATGAGGATATTTGCCAGGGCACATCTTTAGGCACAAGGAGCTGGAAGCCTCAAGATTATTCCCTAACCTTTATGAGATTTCCAATGAAAGGACATGGTGTCCATACGCTTACAGAGACTGAAATTCTGAATAACTGCATTGATAGTAAATTCTCTAATGGATTCCTGGAAGAAAATGAGAAAACAGCAGTCTGGGATTAGAACATAACTCTATTAATAAAAAAACAAAAAACAAAAAACTTATCTCTTGTCATACTAAGGTCACATTTCACATGAGATTGGGACATTTTTCACTGATAAACATCTATGCTGGATATGAGACAACGAGCAATCAAAACTGTACATGTAAAAAATATCTCTGCAAAGAGAAGAAAATGCAGATGTTTGTAGATAGATCTTTGTAACTAAGCAGGCTAGGGTGGTTCATCCCTTAGTTTGAAACACTAAACTCATCAAAATTATGAAAGCCATGAAGAAGTATAAAGTGTTAACTTGATTAAATTTGGAACGGAGCTGCCCACCTGTTCTTCTAAATATAAGTGGCTCTGCAACATGACCTGCTCAGTCGTCAGAGGGGGGGATAAGTCAGTGGAAGCTTGTGCTGGGCTCTGTCCATGATGGGGCAAGCCAAGGAAGGCAGAAGCCTGTAAGAATGCTTTGGCGCTACTTCCTGGCTCCCACTGTGACTTTAGATACATATCCCTTCATGTAATACTTTTTTCAAATGTGTATATTCAGCTCTAACGGCTCGTTGATCCTAGCTAAGCTCTTTGGCTTGGCTCTGCTGTCAAGTTTTCTTGTTTGACCAGGTCTAGTGTGTTATGTGCCTCGAAGCTACAGACACTTCCTTAATACATGAAAATAAATTCAACAGCTCTATTGTGATCACTTGTTGAAACAGCTCTGACTTATCACACTAAGGTTTCCTGATGCTGACAAGCTAAACAACTTTCACTGGTGCAAAACCCTGCTGAGCAACCTGCTTCCAGATCTTATCCACAGTGTGAAGGAGGTGTCTTACAGGAGCTCCTTTAAACAACTTCACACCATCCTTCTCAATAGAATTGAGCTGCATAATCCACATGAATGTCTTGACTTAAATACTGAATCTCAATGCATGAGTGCTTAGTGGGTGACAGTCACCATCCAAGTACTACTAATCGGGTTTTTATTTAAATGAGTCAAAACTACATTTTGAGAGCTTGGCATGCTTGCCAGTTGCAACTCAGAGCAAAGCTCTGAAGTGCTCTTTTTAATTCTGCACATTCCTCTTAGGTACATTTTCTATCTTACTGTCCTGCAGGTATCTTCTTCTATTGGTTTCCTAAAAAGACAAACCTATTACTTACTCCATCTAACATATTCAATTTCATAAGAGGCCCTGGTTATCAAGTATTAAATATCTGTTTTGGTGAAATAATGTTGTATTTCAGTTGGTGCTGTAATTCTGCCCTCCCCAGCTGCTCCCTATGTTGGTTGATCTTCAACCTTTTTAGTGCACACTGGTTAGCAGCTTCCTTTTAGAAGTTATTTTTTTTCCTGAGGCACAGGTTTGAAGACGCAGCCCACCTACTGACAGTAACAGTGCTGGTGTGGCTTTTGTAATTTAATGGAGTGTTGGCATTAAAATTCTATCTCTGCTCTAATCTTATACATTTTATTTATATACATCATTTGTTACCAGATTAAAAATTGTAGTTCTAGTGACTGCCACGGTAATTTTGAAATAGCTGTATATATTGCATAAATAACAAACCTTCAGCTGAGAAATGATTTACATCTTCCCAAGTTGCAGGTTTTCTTTGTAAGATTTATTAAACTCTCAAAGGGGACTTTATTTTTCCCTTCCTTTCCTTTCCCTGCCGTTGTATCTGTAATTCAGCACTCGCAGAAAGCACAGGGGAGCAGCAGCCCTCTGCAAGCAGGCAGGCTGACAACAAGTAGCGCTGGCTCAGGGTCTGACCCACGTGCCTTTGCTGCAATTACACCTTAGCTCCAGCTCTGCAACATTCAGTCTCTTCTGAGCAAGGATTAAAGGCATAAAAATAAATTGTGCAAGATTCTTTCTTTATGGTGATCTTTCGCTTTGGGGAATTCCATTAGAGATTTGCTTTTTGGACCATAAAGCTGCTTTGAAATCTCTTCTAAATTGGATGTGAATTCTAGTTTCCTGAGATAAATAAAAGCAACATTGGAATCCTGTTTTGTCCACTTGCCAAAATTAGGTCCATAAGGGCAGCCAGAATCTATTATTGGCTTACACTGGTGAAGATCTTCTGATGTTAAAGGTTGAAACTGTGTAACTGACAGTGGAATTTGGCTCCTGGCCTTTAGGCTTTCAGCTATGCTTTATAAATACACAGTTCAAACAGAACTCTTGTGGACTAGATATAAAAAGTATAAAAAGAGGATACTAGGGGGGAAGTGATGAAGAAAAGATACTTTTCATGGAAGTCTGTATATACATTCATGTAGGCTTATAAGTGTGTGAATGCTCTAATGCATATTTTTCCTTTGTATTTAAATGAACTTATATTTGCAGGTTTTAATATAAATATAAAAGTTTATTTTGTTATCACTTCCTTCCAGAAGATGATTATTTTTGGAAATGTTTAGTATGTGTGCATGAAATGTTAGTCTTAATATTTGCTCTAACATGAAGAATGGGTGTCAGCTTTGCCAGTTGGTGCAGTGCGTAATGCCCATCTGGCAGTGCTTAGGACAGAGATGCCATTATAACACTGTTAGGAGAAGTAGCTGCTGCCTTGTTTTTTCTTTTTTTGTTTTTTCTTTTTTTTTTTTTCCTTATTGGTTTTTATTCTTACATCCTCCTTCCATCTTTTTAAAACTCTCTTTTTATGACATGGTTAAATGCTATGGTGGTTATATTTTTAGTTGAATGCTTCTGTTGTCCACCAGGAAGCTTCAGCGGTCTCTGTGTAGGTAAAGTTGGGAGCTAGGAACTTAAATGCTCAAGTTATAGTAGTGGCTTCTTCTAAATAAAATGAAATAAAATAATAAAATTTGACTGTTAAAGTTTTATGTTTTATGCATACTATTTTTAACCAGTAGTATTGTATCAATCAAAGAGTTTAGGGGATGGGAATGGCCACTCTTTATCAATTTTAGAACAACAAATTCAATTTTCACTTATGCTGTTGTAGTACATCTTCACTGAAGCAGAGTGAATTACTCAAGGTTTGAATGCTGACAGTCTGCCTATTGTTGTCCTTCTTTGCACTTTTTTGCTGGTCATGTCTTCACAAGGCTTGGTGACTTTAGGCAGTGAGGTCCATCTCTGTGAGAAGAGTGAGCTGTTCTAAACTTTCAGGGGAACAACAAAGGCAGATAAAGCCAGCCTGCTTATCTGTGTTCTAAGCATTGCTTGTCAGAGCGCTGATGTTTTATTATAAGGGAGGGAGTGATACATAATATATAATAGCATCTGGCGTGGGCGCATGGCCCGCTGTGGAGTAAGAGCTGCATTGTACATATGGTTACTTAAAATCTATGGGGCCTTTCACTGGAAAACTGGAAAGAATTTCTCCTATCTTCCCTGTCTGGTATGAAAGTGTAGCCTATCTCTAGTAATTGGTTTTGCCTTGAATTTTGGCCATCTGATCTGCAAACTAATTGCTTTAGAGAAGACTTCTGCTTTTCTAGTTCCTTGTGCTTGTCTAGAATTTATCTTTTAGTCAGAAATCTGTTTTCTCACAGTTTTTGTTAATGTATTTCTGGATTTGCTGGTTCTTAACTTGGTTTTTTGACAAATTTGCTGCAGAGGTTGGTTTACCCTTCAGTGGGAATAGAGAATTTGGGATTATTGGATCTTTCCTTTCTGACTCTGAAAGCTGGAAGGGAGGTTAAAACAGAAAGGCACTTCTCGAGGAAACAGCTGTACTGGTAGCCCCTTGGGGATTCCTCTGAAAACATGGGTTTGCAGGCTTGGAGATGGATGAACGTGTTGTCATCCGAGCCCATCTAGCAGATATGTTAGAATTATGCTCAAAGCTGACAAAAAAAAAAGAAAAAAAAAAAAAAAAAGAAAAAAAAAAAAAAAAGAATACTCCTGGCAGTAGTGTGGAGGGAAAAAAAGTGCTGCAAAGCTGGCTTTAACTTTTTCCAGTAGCTGCAATAAGACTTAAAATTTAGCCTCCTCTCTTGGTGCGTTACAGGGGATGTGTAAGAACACTTTTTTCTTTGAGCTACTATGTGTATTTTATACTCTATAATCTTGTGTTTTTGAGTAAAAGGTTCAAATTTCAATGACTGAAGACAACTAGTAGGTAGGGACTGGGTGCATGAGAAATCAAACAGTTGTGAAAGAAGGTACTGAGCATCTTCTCCGTGTGTTACCCCTCTCCTCATCCATGAAGATAATAACACTTTACCAGTCTGTAACATTACGTAGCATACTCAAACATTTTCTTTTCCTCTTGCTTTTCCATCAGCATTAGCTTCAGCTAATGATTTGTGAAACTATAAAATAAATGAGCTACAGTGATATGAGGAATGAAATCCTTTTGAACAGTGTGGCAAGTAATGTGATTCTGGCTTATGCTATGGAGCAGGATGACAAAATGACCAGAAGTGGAGTGAGAAAGTCGATATTGCTGCTGCTCCCAACTCTTCCTGACAAGATGCGGGGCAGTGGCTGGCAGGGGAAGTTGGGGGAACGCACAGGCAGGTGCTGGGCTCCAGTCTGTCCAGGGCTGGGTCACCCAACAGGGTGTGGGGCTGCTGCTTTGAGGGCTGGTGCTTTCGATAGTGCTCTCCTGCTTCTCTAGCTAGAAAAATAAGGCATTAAGATAGCCTTGTTCAGCATGGATTACTTGAAAAGCTTTACTACCGCCTCAAATTACATAGAAAATTTGACACTCTAGCAAAAACATATGTTTCTGGTCAGGTAACTAGTGTGTAAAAGTCAAAGAGACAATAGGGACATGGGAGGCCGTTGTTTCTGAATCTGCTTCATAATGACCACAACTTACTGTGGCTGTGCCTGCCTTCTCCTGGCTTGCTGAAGAAAAGGTGTAGAAAGAGGCAGCGCAGCTGTGATATGAAGGCACTGGTGCACGTGAGGTGATGTATAGGACAGCATGGTAATCATCAGGCTCCAAGTAGCCTGTGACTTTAATGGAAAACATACGATCATGTACAACACTATGCTTGGAGGCTTCCTTTGTTACATTTTGTATTGTAGCTGATAGCTGGAGACCAAGAAAACTAGTTTCTGTTGCCTGCTGGGAGTCACTTACTAATAAACAAATGATCCTCTTAATTTAGTGTTCGAGGTTTTTACTCTTGAATTTTTTTTTGAGAATACAAAGGCATGAATTATGCAAACAGATTCTACTACTGTAGATGCTGAACTTCTGGAATAGCTCTGATTTCATATATATGAGTAAGTAATATACTGGCATGAAATGTTAAATGACTTTTGAAGAGTCTTACTATTAATAAAACCAGAGGAAGATTTGCCATCTTTTTGTTGCTCATAAAATTAAGCTTAATCTTTCTCAAGTCACTTTCTTTTCCGTCTTCTGGTAAGAAATAAAGCAAGAGTAAAGCATTAATAAAAAGAAATTAATAAAGAGAAATAAAGTAAGAGTAAAGCATTTACCACAGACTTTATCTGCAGAAATCTACTACAAAGTTTGTAAACTCTTCCTTTGCCTCTTAGGAAGGAATTATGAGAAATAATAAGCTATACTCTGTGCTGTTGCTTGCAAACTTTGAATTGCTGTAAGCAAGGCATCCTTCAGAATTGCTGAACAGTGTAATGTAAGACTTGGCACTGGCTCTTCCTGCAGGTTTAGCCAGGGTCTCAGGTGCTTTTTCTTGGTATCACAAACTTAGTTGTCTGCACCATTAGAATCAAATACAGAAATGAGAAGTGAGCAAAGGGGTTTTAGCTGTCTTTGGGTTACTGAACCTTCAAACAATCAGAAGATGTTCTGCTGTAACCTGTTTTTCAAAATAATAAAGATGAAAGTCAAGATTTTGTCTTAATCCTCTGAAATTCAGGGCTGAAAGGAGGGAATAGGCGGGTGTCTAAGCGCCTCCTGACTGCCATTCACTCAGCATTTATTCAGGTATTTGTGTTCTGTGCGTAGGAAGGCACCCATTTATAGGGTAACTTCACACTGGCTGGGGGTGGTAGGCTTTTTGCAATGGAGTAGAGCATGAATTTTTGCCTCTGGAAGTGACAGAAATCACTGCTTAATTAGGAAAATAATTGTGGAAAAGGGGAAAAAAAATTCAGGGGTAGCAAGCTGCCTTGTGGAGGCTTTCTGAACAGGAATGCCAGGCTGTTGGGGACACAGAATGCCTCTTGTGCTGGCTCAGAACAAGTGACATCAGAAGCCTTGCTGCTATGTTATCCAGGCTTACTTTTACTGTTTGAATTCTGTAAAGGCTTTTGTATCTCAGATCTGGTTTTACTGAACTAGTGGCTCTTCAGGTTATGTTTCCAACATTCTGAATGTTATGTCTCTTGTGCCAGATGTTATTTAGAAGAGGTATTTCTCTTTATGTTGGCATGCCTCATTGAGCAAAGAATCACAAATTTCTGCATTTTTTTTACAGTTTAAAAATGTGCATAACCAGAAATTTAAGTGAAGAAGTCTTGTGTGCCTTTTGCAGTTTTGAGATGAAAAACTTTGTAATATTGGAATGATATCTAAACACTGAAATAGTTAAAAATGGCAGTATTAAATAGACTTTACTTTTTCACAAACATCAACATGATCGTAATTATGAAAGGATGAGCTTGAGTGTGATATTCACTATTTTTTTCTTACTGGAAATGTATTTTTTTTTCCCTGCAGTTGCAGTGAAATCATGGATTTGATTTTTATACACATTTTTGTCACAAGAATTTTGACTTATTTCAGGAACCTACTTTTGTTACAAATTCTTAACCTCTTGTTGTAAGGAGCTTAGATTCTGGTTTTACTTTGTAAATGCTGATACAAAGTTAATGATTATTGTAGCTGAATACTCTAATGTACTCTGTACATAAAAGGTATCTTCTATTTTAGGTTAGTATTTCAGATGTCTGGATGCCTCCATCTGTATGTGGCCAGTGTGAATATGGCTGATCTTGACAACATCTAAGAACTATGTGGTGGCATATGTGAAATAAGTTTGGATGTCCTAGCTTTTATGGAGACAGACCTGTGGCACAGGAGCTGTATCTGCAATTGATACTTCTCCTGCTTTTGATGCACACACAGGGTGAATGAAAAGGAAATTAATCACCCTGGTGACCTGTGGATGCTATTCTATGAGACAAATCTTAGACACCTCAGTGAGAAATTCTTCTGGCTCCACTTATTTTGTACCTATTTGGGAATCTTCACCTCTAAGGCCCCAGCTAAGCATGTATCGCATGATACTTACCTAAGATAGGGTCTACCTTTTCCCTCTGGAATATTTTAGTGAGGGAGTTATGTATAAGGGGGTATAATGTATAAGGGTGAATACTTAAATGACAATATCTCAAGCAACTACTCTTTTTCTTCGTCCTTCCAAGGCAGCTGATCTTGTTTCCTTCCTGGTAGATTACTGTTGGTTGGCTCTCCCCTTCTCAGGGAATAACAGCATCGCTGAATGGGTGCTCCTGTGTAGTTAAGTCCAGTGCCTATCAATAACAGAAAAGCAAAGACAGTAGCACCAGCAATTAAGGCACTTTCTGTTTATCGTTGAGCTAGTATTTTTAGGAAGCTGATGGAATTTGGCTTGTCATCTAACACGCGATTCTTTTGCCAAATGTCAGGTCTCCTGACCGGCCACCCAAGTTGCTCTGCCAACTGTCATCCTCTCTTGCAGAAAGAGGAATGCAATGGAATTGGCAACTTGATGAAGAATTAACAGCCTCTGCCAGCGAGCTCTAATTAAACAGCTATATAGACAACAGCTGTGAAAAATTCATCAATCATAGAATGTTTATTATTGGAATTAAAATGCCTCATAACTAATGCATAGATTTACATTGATTAACATCTCCTAGAAGGAACAATCTGTGTCTTACAACTTACTGTGGGCATTTTAAATGTCTGTATCACTTGCACTGTCACCAATCTGCCTCTGGTTAGTTGACTGTAGTTAAAAGGTTTACCAACTTCTTTGCAGCAAATCAGGATCTAAAGCTGTAGAACTGCAACCCTGAACACTTCAAAAGAACTCTGAATTCCTGTCAACATATGGACTGTTGGATGGTATACCAGTCTTCTAGGCACATGGACAAGACTCTGGTTTTTACACTTGAAGCAATGCAGCAAAGAATAATCTTACTGCATCAACTTAAAAACCATGTGGAGCTCAGAAATAAAATGAAACAGGGCAACTTGTTATGATCTTATCTTGGTATTCTTCTGTACAATTTAACAGTGTTTGTTTGCTTTTTTTTTTTTGGATAGGAGGTGTTCTCTTCAGGTAGTGTATGTTTCAGTCAAGCTTTTAAAATGCTATACTGTATGTATAAAATAACAGAGTCATTAAGGTTGAAAAAGACCTCTGAGATCATCTAGTCCAACCATCAACCCATCCTCACCATGCCCATCAGTCCATGTCCCTCAGAGCCACCATTTTCTTGAAAATGTCCAAGATCTGTGACCCCACCACCTCCCTGAGCAGTTCATGCAAATACCTCACCACTCTTGTTGAGAGGAAACTTAACATCAAACCTAAACCTCCCCTGTGCAACTTAGGGCTGTCACCTCTTGTCCTATCACTGCTACCTAGGAGAGGAGGGTGACACCCCAAACCTGCTTTCAGGGAGTTGCAGGGAACAATAAGGTCTCCCCTGATCCATGTGATTTGGAGTCAGAGCAAGACCTGAAGTCCCCTTAAGTCCTCAATGTTTGTCATGTTCTGGCTAGAACCTGCTGCATAAGTGGAACAAACTTTCAAGTTAGAGCTCTAATACAACATAATTTTTCCTGAAACATGAAACTTGCAGGAAAAAAGCAAGCAAGAAATGAACTCCCAGGTCCTGAACCCATGATGAGGTCTCTTGCTGTCTTCAGTGATAAAGAAATAGTGCTTCCAGTGTTGTGCGTTCAGTAAATGCTTTTCTTCATCTAGAAAAAACAAATTCTTGAAATATTCAGTGGCACTAACAGAGTTTGAAAGTTGGATTTGAAAAAAAATTAAGTAATTAGAAAACTTCAATGGAGAAAAGCTGTTTTAATTTTTGAGTAGATAAAACGCATGGAGTCAAATCTTGAAATGCTTTTGTGGCACATCACTCAGCCGTGCCATTTCTCCGCATTAGCATCTTGTTCTAACTTATAACGCAGCAGGAATTTGGAGGTCTCAGAGCAGGCTGACTGGATATCTTTCTAAGCATAAGAATAAAAGCAAGTATAAAACACGGTACAGAGGTCTAATCTTTGGATTCCTGCCAGTTAAACTCAACCAGTTAAGACTACATGTCCATACTGTAAACTGTTTTCTATTTCACATTAACTCCTAGTCCGGACTCATATATGCATGCTGTAGGAAATACTTTTTTGGTGAGGTATTTAATATCAATTCTTATTGTATGATTAAGTTAAAAGGTAAAGAAGTTTGGTGGTTTTTTTTAATGAACAACTGGGATTTCTGTCAAGAGATGAAGGCTATATTTGTAACATAGTTCATTCAGTAAACTGTAACGTGTTTTTTCTTTCCTTTTGACAGGCATTTTTTTACATGCTGAGTGCGGCCCAGACCTCATTAAATTGTTTTCGTAGCAAGATGAGGAAAGGGACCTTATGGATGGATCTACTGACAGATAGTTTTCAACTTTCACACGGACTTGGTCCTGAAGTACCCTTGACTTGAGTAAAGGTAAGACTGAAAAGCATTGTAGCATTTTCTCATAAGAATGAATTGCACACACCCTGTTCTTTAACACTTGCCACAACACAAGACAAGGTAAAATCGACAGAAATAGTAGAATCTTTATGAATACTTAGTGGATTTTGCAACAACTCGTGAAGACTGTAGTCCTGTTCAAGCTGATTTTTCCATTTACGTGGAGAAATGAGCTGGCAGAATGTGCCTTGCACTTAAGCATATTCACTTTTTAGCCGTGCACCAGGGGCAAACCTAACTCTAGATAATATATACTGTATGTTGGTGAGGCAGATCTTTTAAGTTGCCATTCCCAAAACATAATTTCTGACATAAGAATATTACTCTTATAAATTTGTCACATACTCGTGTGTTGTGAGGGATTTCTGTGCCAAGTCCTGTGTATGTAGTTCTTAAGATTTCCCCTTAGGGTGTTAAGAGAACATGGAGCTTCTAGCAAGAGAGGTTTTAAAAGGCATTAGCCTTTTCCCTACTGCAGTGTTTGACTTCACTGCCATCCTTGCAACATTTGTTCTATTTGAGTCAGAAATACTCCTAATTCAGCAGAGAAGTTAATCAGTGTAGGCTGTAAATATTTATTTGTTTTTTTAATAGCAGAAATTATGTTATAAATGACTCTCATCTATTGTAAAAGCCTGCTGTTAGTTTGTAACCTAGGTTTTTCTTGCAATAGCTGTTGGTGTTGCAAAAGTGAAACATGAATTTGGTATTAATTCTGGAATAACCAACCAGTCACAAAATGTGTAACCTTGCTGCATTTAAAAATTTGACTTCAATAAAAACAAGATTTATGATGTATATTGACAGATACTAAGTGAATTTACTCTTTACTTTCAGAAAACTACTTTTGTCAGCTTCTCAAATCTAAATTAGTATGAGTCCATATTTATGAAAACCATTACGTCTAAGGTCTAAGCATGTTATGATACTTGGTTAAAGTTCTCAGCTTTTCAAATAAGTGTAAAAAAAAAAGTGTGCATTTTCTTTTTATTGAATGCAACTTGACAGATGTTTCTGAAAATTTGATAGCAAAATTATTTTTTTGAGAAAGTTGTGGGCTTTTTATAATATTTTTTTGGTAGTAATGACTGTTTTTATAACGCTGTGAATGTGTTATAGTAGTGTTCCAAACTGAGCTTTTGTCAGTATTTGAAAGTGAACTAAAATAGCATTTGCTTTAATTCACCCTGCTGTTTAAAACACCCTGCTGTTCTGTGTGTGGGCATTCTTATTTCAGATTACACGTCCAAATTAGCAAGATATTTTGAAGTATATTTTATAAGTCACTTCTACATAGAAATGAGACAGAAGTTTATACTGCAGTAGCACTGTCTCAGAAAGATGAGCTGCTCCATAGTTGTGCTTCGTGCAGGACACACGTTCTGTACTATAACAAGGCCCAGCATCATAAACAAGGAAAGCTAAACAAATTCAAGACAGAGACGGGGTGTAACAGAGAGGAATTATCAAAACAATTTCTGCTGAGAATGAGAGGATCTGCTCAGAGAACTGTGTTTTAGAGAAAAAATTAAGAGAATGAGAAATGACAAGATTAGCTTAATGGAAAGAAAAACCATGTTAGGTATGGAGGACAAAGTATCTTACAAATGACAGAAATAGAGGCAGTATGCAGAGAGCTACGTTGGGGAAATTGTGTGCGTAACAGGCAGAAATAAAACACACGTATCTAAGTTTACTCTAGAAATCTGAGAAAGTGCCTTCATGTTTTCCCTTATTTTAAAATGTTTTGCTTTTGAATATTGAGAGAAATCTTCACTTTAATACTTTAATCAATGCTGTCTTTTTTCTGCAACTACTGTCTTTTTCATACTAATTCCAGTCTGGACTGCTGGTCAAACACTATTGAGCCATTTACATTGATTAAAGTTTTTCCAATTCTGCAACATCATCTCTAATGCTATGAATGAATCTAATGACCTAATCATCTTTCTCTGTATGTGTTTTTGTTACTTCTGCCTTTTGAGAAGTTTGGAAGGTTATCCAGCTGTTGATGCACTGGATTCTTTGTTGTCAGTATCTTCACAATGAAGCAAATACGAAAAGTGTTGAAATTGTTTTGAACTAAGATGAGTGCTTTATGTGTGCTCAGGTGCATAGTTGGGGACACTGAGATGTCACCATAGAGAGAATATTACTTTTATATCTAGATCTCATGCATTGGTATGAAAATCAAACCACGCGTTTTTTTGGGATATTCTCCAGATTAAGCTTGTTTTGAGGATTTCCAAGTAAACATTTATGAATAAGCATGTATAAATGGGATTATTTGTAGATTTTAATCATGACTTCCACGTACAGTGCTTATCACTTTAGCTTCTGAAACACTTCCCGTTTCAAGGGGCAATTCCTTGTTTTTGTTGTTTTGTTTTTAATTAGCTATTGCCTGCTTTGTACTTCTTATAAGGATATTCTAGGTGATTCAAAACTGTGGAATAGAGTCATTTGGTCTGATATTCAGAGAAGCCATCTGGACTCATCACTCACCTGTGAGGTGTATCAGTTTAAGTAAAATACTGCATAAAGCTGACAGTTGTTTTGTAGATGAAAATCTTACAAAAGCAAAGTTAGTTTATATCTGTGTGAATGGGAAACAGATAAGATTATTATGTCATTACCTACATGCTTTCTTTCCTTGTTTGTTTTTTCCTTCTCTTTTCTTCCTACTCAAACACAATTCAATGGGAACTCATCTAGTCCAACAGTAGCTCAGCACGATCATCTGCTAGCTTCAGATGGTATATGTATATGTGTGTGTATATATATATATATATATATATATATATATATGTATATGTGAATTCCTCCTATGCTGATGCTTTTTTAAAAGGTTGATGTATGATGCAAATCAGAAATAGTTTTAAATAGTTAACTAGTAGCACAACGTCTTTATGCAGTATGCTGCTGCCTGCAGGTAACTATAGAAAAAACCCACAGGTATTGGCACAGATGGGAGGAACAATCAAAACCCCGTTATCAAAATATCTTAATTTTCAGAGGGGATTTCCAATTCCTGTGCAGGTGTGGTTACATGTTTTCAAGTTTGATAAAGATAGCAATGAGAGCTGGAATATTTTTAGCATCCTTTTAAAAGAGAATGCATTAGAATAACTGCAGATATGTGTGTCTTTCTCAGGGAATCTTCCTGAACAAGCACTCATTAATCCATGAGATTTTACTCAGTGATTTACTTTATAAGAAGATATTTCTGATCCACCTGAGTTTATATTGACTTCTGCAAGGTTTCTGAGTTGCTTGTGACTGAGAGTCGTGAATTTTCTCCCTTCCCTGTGCAGGTGTGCTACCTGTGTCACTTCCCCAGCCCCTCTTGGCTTGTGCTACGTGCAGAGCATCAGTGCTCAGGGGTCAGTAGTAGGTGAGATAAAAGGAAGGGATAACAGTGAGCACTACAGGCTGCAGTTTCCAGAGTGGCTGTGAATCAGAAACTCACCTGTGCAAGGTTTTCATTAATGTTTTATTTCTTTATTTTAATCCTAACCAAATATAACTTGGACATATTGCTCAAGAAATAAAGAACTGAATGAGCAAAGACCTGCTGAGGGGGTGATGGTTGAACTCTTGGGTAACAAATGAAGAGGAAAGTACTTTCTGCTTTAAGTAGTGAGGAGCTTTATCTCCCCTTTGAAAACTCAATAGACACATCCATCAGGCAGTCTGACAGGAAAATTAAATTGGGTTACAGCACTGCAGGAAGTCCAGATTACGTTCCTGCTGAGCAGTAACAAATTGTGGTGAACTTTATAAAAAAAAGAAAAACTTATCCCTGATTTTTTACAAAATAATCCCGTCCAGATCTCAACAGTGCTAGAAAAGGTGCTGCGGAGACCTCTGGAACTTTGGTGTTCCTTAATAAGGAAATGAAATTATAGATATGACTTTCCTGCAGAACTGCTTGTGTTCAGTGTTCCTTTTTAATAACACCAAATCTGCACCAAGACTAAATGGCTTTGTTTATTGCAGAATGGAAAAATGAAAAATATTATTTTCCTGGCCTTGGATAGTACGTTGTCTGTCCTGGTTGTGGTAGGTCACTAAGTTCTACTAAATGTGATAGGAGAGGCAGATATTCTACTAGAGATCTCAGTAGAACTACATTTTATTTTACCCCCAGTGAACTTAAATTCAATAATCAAATAAAGAATATTTTAATCCAAATCACCTTTTGGATATATTTCAAATAGACTGGCATTTTAGTAACCTTTCTTAATCTTCCATTTATTTAGAGAGGTGCTCTTACATGCAGCTGAGATCCAGGTGCTTTTCAGCTTGGTGATGTTCATTTCTAGAACCATAGCCTATCTCTGCTTCTCTTATCTCTCCATCTTGGGCTCTGAATATTCTCCAAATTGAGGCAGCTTCTCAGGGCCATTAGAGATGGGGCTGAAGATAGGAATTCATGGAAACAGGTCCAGAGTTGTTTTCAAGTTTGTGAACTTCAGCCAGCTGTTCCATTAATGTGACTGTCAGATTTTTAAACAAAATCTGAAACAACAGGGTTTCTAATGTCATATTCTTTGCACTTTCTGAAAAGCTACGTATTCATATGAAAAATTAATATTAACTGTTCATGTATTTGTGTGTATACAGGAATGTAGGATAAACTAAAATGAGCATGTGGGATTCTAGTGTTTTTTTTTTTTTAATGAAAGAAAATTCTTCCTCTAAACTCCTCATGATCTCTCTCAGAACAATCACATTTAACTATATTACTTAGGCTATTTTTGAATTGCAATTATTTTTAGGTCCCTCCATTCCCCCCCTCAAAAAAAAAAGAGCAGTAGTCATTGTCTTTTGCTCTTTCTCATTAGGCAATAGAAGTAAAATGCTTCTTTTACTGGCTTCTGCATTACACATTGCACTCTTGCCTTAAGCAATTCAAAACCAAAATAAATCTTAACTCACAGAAGGTATAAGTATGAGGAATCTCATCCTTCTTCTGGAATGGCTTAGGGGCTGATTGTTTATTTAACAAGTTGGTGCCCTGATTTTACCACTGACACTGACAAAAATCCGTCACTCACAAACTGAAATTGCAAAAAGGGTGAAAATCAGAAAGATATGAGTCAGTACTCAAAGCTATGAAGGTCTGCTGATGTAGATGTTTGCAGTCATTTTTAACTATATTTAAAAATCGCAGTGCTGGTGATCTCAGGATGCAGTAATGCTCTGATGTAACCAAACCAAATGAAGTTTTTCTACTAGTTGCCTTTTATCATCTGAGTTACTACATACAGCTAGTTTGAGGAAGAGGAAATGAATCTGAAGAAAGATCTGGAAGACTGCTTTAAAAACCATAACAGACAAATGTGAGATTTGAATAGTGTGCACAGGATTTGTGCCACCTCACAAAAAAGTGAAAATGTTTCATCATTGGATGCCCAAAACCAGGGCTGTCGAGTAGTTATATTTGGGAATAGTCTTTTATTCCATTCACTGAAGTGGCTAGGAGTTGTGGGAGGCAGATGAGACACTTTGTGTCTCTGTCACTAGCACTTCCCATGGAGCATGAAGTGCTGGAACCAACTGGGAGAGACAGTGCAGAAGTGGATATTTTGTTTGTGGATTATTTATGTAGGAAAAATACTGTATATAAACATCGATCCAAAAAACTTTTCATTGCTGTATGATTCCCTCCCCATTATACAGTGTTTTCAGTACATAAAACTTTCTACTCAGGCAACTTTCTTAAACTGTAGAACATTGGCTATCCGTCAAGGAAGGGATGACCTTTCCTATGTTCAGTCCCTTTCTTGCTTCTCATTTCCAATTTTTTTTTCTTTTTCATATTAGAAAGGAAGAAAAGTGTATGGAACAGACTAAGGAGGAGGAAGAAGATGGGAAAAGCACTTCTTATAAAATATGTAAAATCACATACCTAAAATATATTCTATTACCAAATAGGAAAGTGAAAAATTTCCCAGTAATTTACATTATTTCTAACTTCTTTGGAAAGAAAGGGCAGAAAGGAAAGTGAAGACATTTTATTTCATGTCGTGGATGTTCTTGCCTCTGTCACATGTGTTCCTCCTTTTTTTTTTTTTTTTATTTTTATTTTTACAAGATCAAGCTACCACATTTCCCTAGATGAGATTTCCTATGCTTGTCACAATTCAAGTCTCAGCAAGCTCTTGTACAATTGTTTTGAGTTCATTTCTGACAATGTGAATCTTGGCTTCTACTTTATATACTGTATTAAGACAGAAAAGCAAATATTCAAGTAAGGAAATTTTTCACTGTCTTTGCATTACTTGGGATGCTTTTGTGTCTTTGGAACCAATATTTAAGTATGATTTCATCTTGTGACCAGACAAATATAAACAATTTGAAAGTAAACACTGTTCTTAAGGAAGAGAAGAGAATCCTGTTTGAGCACAGGATTCTGATGTGTTCAGATAACTTATATTGCTAAGTGATATGCATGTAAGAGGGTGGACGTTGTAATTAAATTCTACTTCATAGCATCTTGATAACTACTTAAATTTAATGGTATGAAGTTGAGCCAGACTAGAATGTGATGCTTTCTTGATTGCAAAAAGGGAATCTTGGATAGAGTAGATATGTGGTTTCTCAAATTATATAAAGTGGGTGAATCCAAACCCCCTTAAATTTTTTTCTGTATTATTTTGATTTGAGCACTGTGTAAACTTGGAGTTAAGAAGTGGAAAGTTTTATTTGACTTCAGTTTGAATTTAATCTGAAATGATTTACTCAGCACTTAATATTTATATCTTGCTCACTTGAAATACACACTAAAAATAATAATTTAAAAGTGAAGATAGCTTTAAAATAGCATACTGTATCTCCTGAACTGGAGTAAAACCAAGCATCTCAAGCTATCTTCAATTAAAAATCTTACTCTCCCTTCCTTACTCTCTTCACCCTCTTAAGCAAATGGACTTGAAGCAGTTTAAAAAACTTTGTAGAAACAATGTATCTTAAAGTAGCTTCAAGGTGAAAATGTTATTACTTGTTTCATTTCTGATAGTAAGATTTTTTCCTCAGTCCTTTTGTCTGCAAAGTTTTGACTCTGTGTTCTAATTTGTTGAGGGGATTGAGAGGGGCAGGAAGCCAGGCTGGAGATGTATGTATTTTGATGAAAGCTTTGCAGTCAGTTCTGCTCTGTAGTCTTTTCTATGCTTGACTTGAACTGAGTAAGGGATTCTCTCCCATATCTACATCTGTAATTTCATTGTTTGACCTATTAACTAATGCATACAGCAAATCTTTTATTTACAATACGTGGTAGCAAAGAAGAGCACCTGCAAAATGAGCACTGAATTCTAATAAAAACTTATCACATTTCACATTATATAGTCACTGAGTTTGGTATTTTCTGATTTGGTTACACTAGATTACTTCATTGTACTTTGTGATTGAGAAGGGAGCATGACTTTTTTTGAACTATTTCATTTCCATGGCAGGGTGACTTAAATTAGTGCCTTACATCCTTCTAATATGCTTAGAAATCTTTGGAACAATAGATCTGAAATTTGAGCACTTTGATTCTGGTCGGATAAGAGCCCAGGAGAGAAGTTAGATGGGCTGGATACACAAGCATTGTTCTATTGAAAACTTATCCAGGGTAGATCTTAGCATGTGTGTGAACATCACTATGAATATCAGTGGATCACGTGGAGAAGTTACGGCTCAGCAGAAACTTTGTCCACCTCACAAAGAGAAAATGAGTCCAGGACTTCACCCAATGAGTGAAGTAAAAGAATGTGTCTGCTTTAATATTTAAGCCAGCAGTGTGCGTTTGCAGCCCCAATTCTGGGCTGCCTTAAAAGAGGAGTGGCCAGCAGTGACAGGGAGGTGATTGTCCCCATCTACTCAGCTCTTGTGAGGCTCCATCTGAAGTACTGGGCCTGGGCCTGCGGCCCCAGAAGAAGAAAGACATGGAGCTCTTGGAACAGGTCCAAAGGAGGGCCATGAAGATGATTAGAGGGCTGGAGCATCTCTGCTATGAAGAAAGGCTGAGGGAACTTGTTTATCCTGGGGAAGAGAAGGCTCCAGGGAGACCTCATTGTGGCCTTCCAATGCTTGATGGGAGCATATAAAGAGGAGGGGGTGCAACTGTTTACATGGGAAGATAGTGATAGGAAAGGGGGAATGGTTTTCAAGGCAAGAATGGATGGGACCCTAGGCAGCCTGATCTAGCAGATGGCAACCAGCCCATGGCAGGGGGTTGGAACTGCTTGGTGTTTAAGATTGCTTCCAAAGCAAGCCATTCTATGATCCCTCAGTGTGACAGATTTGCATACGATTAGGAACTGCAGACTGCCCAGATGAATTAAGCACTTGAATTAATGAAGGCTTCCTGAAATAAGAAACTCTTAACAATTCTGTATCTATATAGCAGTATTTACAGTGTTTTGCCTTTTAAAGACGTTATCTGGAAATAATGTAAAGAAATGTTGAGTGGAAGTGCACATGTACATCCTACCTACCAAACATCTTTGTGATCACCAGTGTGGTCAGATTTGAATGACCAGGCTCTGTTTTTACCTGAATGAGAAGTAGAAGGATTCAACTTCTGGCCTGACTATCTCCGTGTTGTAAGATTTCTTTTACACAGTTATTATTTATTTACGTATCCAACAGCATTCTTTCAAAAACTTGCAGTCTGATGCTTTACCATGCAGGATTTTAGAACTCTATAAAAACATAAACAAATGTGTTAGTCTGTGGGGACTTATTTTTTCTTCTTTTTTTGCCTTGGAGATGTCATTAGACATCATTTAGGAACAGATCATAGCCATGAAGAAGCAACCTATTTCTTAAGCATACAGAAAATACCACTGTGTATGAAAAGCTTAAATGATGTACTATTAAGCTGAAATACTTTCTAGTGGCAATGTGCATTCCTTTGCAGAAGTAATGCTTCAATTGTACACCTGACTCTTCAAGTTAAAAATTCTTCTGCACTTACAGTTGTGTTATCAATATGACAGCAGTAAGCAGTAAGTGTACAGTTTTTTCCCGTAGTTTCCTTGACTTGTACATCTCTCCCATGACAAATCTAGCTGGAACTAATGTGTATTGAAGGGGAAGTTGTGTGGTGAAGATTTGTGTGGTGACTGAGCATGTTCTTTAGTACTCCCTACAGTGCATTTTCAGGTTGTTCACTCATCTGAAGAGAAGTTTGGGGTTCAGCTGGCATTTAGCACAGATGATCACTGGTGACAGGTGACAGGATGAGAGGAAATGGCCTTAAGTTGCGCCAGGGTAAGTTTGGATTGGATATCAGGAAAAACTTCTGTGGTGAAAGAGTTGTTAAGCACTGGAATGGGCTCCTCAGGGAGGTGGTTGAGTCACCATCCCTGGATGTGTTTAAAAACCGTTTGGATGTGGTGCTCAGGGGCATGATTTAGTGGAGGATTGTTAGATTAAGTAGCATGGCTAGGTTGTGGTTGGTCTCAATGATCTTTAAGGTCTTTTCCAACCTGAGCAATTAGATGATTCTATGATGTCATCATACCCACAGGGTACATTCACACAGCAGAGCTCAAGTGCTGTTGCTAACCAAACATTGATGTGAAGTTTGTATGTCAGGTGTTAAGCTTATTCAGTGTTGCTGGTGGTGTTGCTAATGTGTTTTACATAATGAAGTATATTGAATTGTTCTTAAAAAAAAAAAAAAAAAGTAAATACATAAGGTGGTGAGTTTTCTAAAGATCTACAAGTAAATATGAATGCAGTTCTCGTGGCGTTATTCTCTGAGATTCTCACCTGGTAGTTCACTACTTTTTCAATAAACTAGAGAGCACTTCTTCATGTCTAGACTGGAATTCGGGGAGAATTTGAGAAAGCAGAGACAAACAGAAACAAAGACTGAGAGACACAAAAAAGTATAGTGGCAGAGGACTGTGTGGTGAAGCACTATGGCTATTCTGAAGGTTTTGTTAAAATTTAAAATAAACTTAAGCCTAATTTCAACACCATGCCTAGAGGAAAATGCTGTTTGTGTGTAACTTTAAATGCTGACAGCTTAGGGAGGAGTGTGTGATAATTGGTATTCTAAAATAATAAGCAGTTGTAATAGCAATCTAATTGTCACGTAGTAACTGCACCCCCCCAAGCATTACATCAGAACATCCAAAGACAGTTTAATGCAACCAAACCTTCATATCCCTCCAAGCACTTTCCATCAGCCTCTACTTATGGCTATGTTCATTTTTTCATATGCTCACAATTCCGCAATAGTCAGAAGTAAGGTCAATCTACCAAAATTTAGTTACTAGAAAGGATTAAATACAGTAGTTTGATCCTGGCTGGGATTCCAGGGAATGGAAAATCTGCAGTGTATGGATTTGTGCTGGAGTTATCTTAGTGCAGAAATGATACCTTGATGCCAAATGTCACCTTAAGGACCACAGATAAACAATCTTAAAACTGGATGGCAGCAACAGCTACAAAACTGCTTTTGTGACATTGAGCTTGTGGAACATTGGCAAGTTTGGAGTATAGGTGGTACCATTGATGACTTAAGAACATGCGTGCACTTGTTTTCTAGGTGTTGGATGTCTGTTTCTCTTCATCTGCGTAGGGTGGTTTGTTGTGTCTTTTATTTTGCTGCTTCTCAAAGAAAAAGAGGCTAGTTTATTGGGAGTCATTTTCTTTCTTTCAAGCTTGTAAGTGGCCACAGAATTCCTTTTCTTACATTCCCAGTCTGTGTGAAGCAAGGTCTTTGGCCAGTCCCAGTAAAGAATGTAGATGCTCGTCCTGCTAGCTCAGGCATGTAAATCTATCACATTGCCCCTTAAAGTCCTGCTCAGTTTTCAGCTGGGTTCTGTGGACGTTATATTTCACAGCACCTGCATTTTCAAAATTGAAGTCAGTTATGTGCTTGAATGATCTGTGTTTCAATGGGCATTTTTTGCCTCTTTCAGTGCCAGACCCTGACTTATCAGGTGCATTCACAGCATACCTTAGATACCAGATAGGCTCATGGGTCACCTTTTGGTCAGACTGCTGGGGTGATGTGTTTTTACGCTACGTGGATGCTGGTACTCACAAAGGCTGGAGCAGCCTAACTGGCCTATAAATAAATACTATTTTGATATTTCCACTATTTAAAAAAAAACAAACAAGCAAAAAACAAAAACAAAAACAAAACAAAAAACAAACACCCCACAAACAAACAAAAACCCCAAACCCTCTTGATGTCTTTGACATCTCATGAGACAGTGCTGAATCATGCAGATATGTTCGTCTGTGATAGATCAGAACTGGAATGTTGACAACTCTGAAGCATTTCTAAAAAGTTGGTAATAGTTCAAATCTTATCAGCTTTTGAGATTTTGTCTTTCTTTGGGAAGTTGGGATGAATGTCTCTGGATGTGATGTCAGGCTTGAATCTTTAAGGAGAGTTGGATGAGAATTCCTTCCTGCTTCTGACCCAATCTCTTTTCACCCATTGTGATATTACAGAAATTGAATTTCAGGCCTCATGAGTTAGAATTTCTGCTATGGTCAGCAGAAATGTCTTTCTATCTGATTACCCTTGAGGTCAGAAGCACGTAATACATTCAGGGGTGTTTCTAATTGAACGAAGCTTGGAATATGTGAGGGTTGTAGACAGCAGCTGGCCCCAGCAGAGCCTTAACAGATTTGCTGAGAACCTGCAAAGATCTTGGCAGGATGTCAACAAAGATACTGCAGGGTTGCTGGATGCCAGGAAAATGAGATCTTTGCTTTGCAGCAAAGAAAAATGGTATTTAAGGAAGATGGGATTTAATAAATTACAATAGCAGCATTGTGAGCAAAGCTGTATCCAAATGTACTAATGACTAAGACTAGTAGGCAAGTTGTGTACTCTGTTTCATGGGTGAGTAAACTGAAGTAAAGCGGGTAAAGGGAAGATATGCTTTCTTATAGCAGACTATTATCAGAGCTGAGAAGTCACCTGTTCCTATGTAAGTATTCTTCTTAAAAGAAGTGAAGAACTGAGGGAACAAAAACAGTGGTGGGAAAAATGGTTTAGACAATTTGAAAGGATAGGAAAGAGAAGCATGGAGGTTGAGTGGATAAAGCACAAGTGCTTGTGGGGAAAGATCACAGTGGATTTTGGAGGAACAAAACTGTCTTCGTGGAAGAGCAAGGAATTGAGTCTATAGCATTAGGAGTTTCTAGCTTGAAGTATCCAAATACATGGAGTAAATCTGAACGTATATTTGCTAGTGAATTGCTCTGGTGAATTATATAGGTATTCATTTGATAGCTTCAGGTGCTGGAAAAGTTAGCTGTTTGTTTTTCTGAAAGTGTAGTGATGCATGCCTCACCATGCTGGACCCTGATTGAGAAGATATCAGATCAGTTTGCAAGCAACTACTTGATCTGTTTTGCTGATGTCCTCTTTGTCTCTTACTAGAGCTTTAGTAATAAGGTGATCTCCAAAGAATTCAGTCAGAATTAGAATGTTACAGAGTCAAAGCTGTGGTGGTTAAAAAGCTATCTTCATGAGGAGAGAAAACTGATTCTCATCTAATCTGCAGATTAACCATGACACAAAGATTAGCAAACCAAATGGAGTATGCCTGCGTGGAATATTCCCACTCCACATGTTACAGGGTCCGGTTTTCAAGGATGATAAAATTTGTCATTTGCTGCAGGCATCAGACAGCACTCAATATTCCACCAATTTGGTATAAAGTATTTCAGATTTCCTCTCTGCCTACTTGGTGGACAAATATCAATTATTTATTGCTATTTTTAGGACTTGATTCCCCTCTATCCTCCTAAAGCCTTGATCATGTTGAAACCTATGGATTATTGGCAGTTCTTTATTAACCAGGTACAATGCTAGAGAGGAGGGAAGCAGATTCTCCTTCAGTTGGGAATAATTAAAAATGCCAGTTAATAAAATCCTTCTGACTTTTGCAGAACTGAAAGTAGCCATTAGCAGCTCTTGAAATCTCTCAGTTTGTTGCATCCCTGTGTTCCTTGTGTTCCAAAAGAAATAATGTGGCAGGCAGGATACCATTGAACGTGTAATGGAATGGGTACCAGTGAAAATGCCAGGTGGAGGGGGAATAAATCCCAAAGACAGACTAATAGTAAAATATGTGGATGGCAAGCAGCCTTTTGTTGATATATAGGCCTATTTCAAGGTAGGAGACAGCATACCTTGGTCTAATTTTAGAGCTATTGAATGGGTCATATCCCAACCTCTTTCCATGTTAACTCTTGCCTGATCAGAAAATAATGGCTTTAAACTGCAATCTTTCTGATCTTGTGACAGTTATGAAAACCTACAAAGAAATTTTCCACTACTGTATTTCTCCATTCCTCCTTCAGTTCCTCTCCCAAATAAAGTTAGTAGTAGACTATTGCCTTTAGCGCAATAATTAAACTTCTGTAATAGAGTACAGATCCTGGAAGAAGGTCCAGTTGGGTGTGGTACAACGTGAAGAGCTAAGTGGATCCACAGAGATGTTTGCCTGCTTGTAGATTGCCAGCAGAAGCTGATACAGAAGAGAGAAAGCTGTGGAAGTCTCTTGAATCCCTGGGTATAAACTTTTATTTTTCAAAATGGCATTAAAGTAGGGAGCTGGTGGAAGCAAGCTGGTCAATGTGACTTCAAAGACATGGGGAGTTTTTGACAGAAGTTGCTGTTTGTCAGAGATCTATAAACTGACTTCCTGTCATGGGAAGCCTTCAGCTAGTTTAGCTGGAGAGTTACTGGGGGGAAATCCTCGCCCTCTTGTCTTTCTAGTAGAGCACACATAACCAGGACCATGCCCAGAGCTGAGAAGGGGAGTAGACAGGTGGATTCTCAATCAGTAAAATTATGTGGGTAGAGACATCAGTGTGGTGCTGTGGGTGAGGGAGAGGTGTTCTCTTCTGAGTAGTGTACACACATGTCCATCAAGTTCTATGTTTACAGAAAGTCACAGGTGAGAGCACACTTCCTTCATCATGTCTCAGCCAACATCAAGTAAAAATCCTTGCTTTTTCCTCTGCCTTTCTTTTTCTTCCAGATAACAATGTACTATCACTTTTGTTCGGGGTGGATGCATGTTTTCTTTTCAGTGTTCAATTCCCCTCACAATAATCTTTATCTACCAGTTTTGGAACTGCCCTTCTCCAGGAAGATTTAATTTCTTTCAAAAATTGCATTTCCACTAAATCAATAACCTAGCGGGAATCTTTGGCAAAGGACTGAGCTTTGGTGCAGTAGGTGTCTCTAGATTTAGTGGCCTGTATCATCATCTTTGCTGGAACTCCTTCTTTAGCTAAAATTTAACTCCTGAGCTGCTGAATCCAAACCTCTTGCATTTATTTCTGTCCCTGCTAGAGCAAGCTGTCTTATGCTAAGAGAGCTATGTAGTAATCTCAGGAACATACAAGCATTTTCTCTGTCTCCTGTATTGCTGAAATTCTTTCCTCATTCAGCCTACTACATATCACAGTCCTTCATGCAAAAACTCAGCACCAGATTTGAACTGCTTTAGGTTAAAAAATGAACCTGAATATGCTGCTTCATACCAGGAAAAGTCATTCTTTGCATATCTGTGGTTTTCAAATGTAGTCGTGAGTCCTGAAATGAGGAGGATAAAACCACAATGAGATATTTTGAAAGTTTAGTCTGGCATGTGTCCATACTTGACTCCTTTCCTGTACAGTGTAGGGTATGTTTGTAGTGAAATGGGAAATCCTAAAGAAAGCTATTTCTTCAAAATTCTGGAGATGTATTGAGCCTCTTGGAAGTTGGTAAAGTAAAAGAAATGTTAATTTGCTTTAGAAAAACAAAATGTAATTCTTGTCTTCTCAAAAGCATTTTAGGTTTACATTGTTTAAAGCATCAGAGATTCTGGAAACTACACTTAAGTGAAATTTAGATATTTGCTCCATAAAACTTTTTGACCTTGGTGACTACTGGGATTGGGAGGATGAGGAATTAGTAATAGTGGACAACAAAAAAAAAGATTACCAAATTCTGGTAATTTTTACACCATGCTTATCGCAGTTGGAGTCAGATTTGAGTGCTCTCACCTTTTGTTGCTCATTGGAAACATTTCTAGAGCTGGAAGTTCCTCACAGACTTGATAACTGCTTCCCCACTGCTTGATCTCAAGTCCCAGTTTCATATGTCCGTAGTCACAGACCTTAGATATGTTTCTTACAGTTTTTTTTGTGTATCTCTCTCAATTTACACTATGCATGTCTGTGCGGGCAGTGAGTGCTGTAGCAAAGATACCAGGTTTTACTTTATAAAGACAGTACATATAGTCATACGTGGGGCTTGTACTTCTGCCTTTTCTTCTTGAGGTTGTGGGGTCAAAGGCAATTTGCATCACTTGTCAGCACATCATCTTGGTCAGTGTTGTCAATAATGCCATTGATGAAGAGGATACATGTTTCCAATTCCTTTTAAATTTATTTCCTATCAGGAGAAAAACAGAAGATGGAGCTTAATTTTAAAACTCCTCCAACGAGCCCTGGTAATTTGGTCTGAGGAAACTGCACAGTCTATCTGTGTGCACTTTGGGGAGTATTATCAGGAAAGAGCTCTGAACCCTACCAGGAACACAGGCTAAGGTTTGTAGATGAGCTCTCTTAGGAGTCTGCTGTGCCCTTCTGTAGAATTACCGGATACTCGTGTTGGAATGATTCATGCACATGTAAATACAGTGTGCTCATACAAAGTGTATGGATATTGTTTGGAAAGCACTGTTAAAGTTTTGGCTTATATAGGCACATTCTGTGGCCTGACAGGATTACTCCCGTTGGAGTAATAACTAAGAGTTTTGCTTACTTAGGGCCTGTTCCTACTCCCTTTGAAGCTAATGGCATAATTCCCAGTAATGTTTAGTAGTGCAGGGTCAAGTCTTTTAAGGTTGATAAAATTTGATGTTAGAGGCCTCAGTCAGTGCTCACTGAAGTACACAGGGGTTTCCCCAGTTATTTCAGTAAGCTTTGGATAGAACTGCAAATTCATGAAAATAATTACTTTACCATCTCTGTAGAAGTTATGAGTGTTATACTTTAAAAAAGAAGAAAGTCAAGAGAATTTCTTTATACTGGCTGATACCATGCTCTTTTTCTTTAACACTAAAATGTTTACTTCAAGTAAGTTCCCAGAAGTTTGGAACAGCCACATCCAAAAGCAATAGACTTGTTAAATTGAAAAAGGACATTTTATGTTGTGCCACATCTCCTGTGATTTCCAAATACACTGAGCTTCTACTGTTGCAGGATCTGCAAATCTCATGGTATCTCAGCCTTCAGGCTCCTAATCCCAGCTGGTCAGGCCTCACAGCATCTGCAGGGAAATGGAAATGATGAAGAGAGATGTTGCAGCTGCTTGAAGAAAAAATAGCTGGTACTTTCTCATCTCAAAGGCTGGTACCCCTTGAAACCATTGCAAGGTATGAAAAATATTCCCTCTAGTTTCAGTGTGCTCTTTGACACACAGGAGTTCCCTTTAGTTCTGAAATTGCCTTCATCTACATTTCTCATATGCTACTGGGTGTTTGCCAAAGCACAGTTATTTTTATACTTGGACTTTGGTACGTCAGAGTCACTAAACTAGATCTTTAAAGGGATACAGTAAAAATACAGCAAACTGGGGAGAAGCACAGAAAGCTACTAGAGGAAGTTTGTTAGCATTCACTTGTTTGGTTCAACAGGTCTTCTGGTCCTAAAGGCAGACAAGAGAGCTCGTTCATGGTTTTAAAGGGAGAATGGGAAAGGAAAGGGAAATCTGTTGTGTGTGGGTGTGAATATTCCATTTGTATGTTGCTGATCTACTGGGTTGCTTTAAATGAAGAACAAAAATTTCCCATGTTGTTTACTTCCATTTGGATCTGCTTATATTCAGTTACAATATATGAGGGCTGCTCCATAAGTAATACCTCCAATTTTATTATGTTGGCCCACGATGTCGGAGGCAAATGGTGGTATGGCAGTAGAGGTTGAACCTTCCTGTTGGTATCCTGTTGCATTTTGATGTCATGTGACAGATGGCAGCAGACGTGCAGTCTGGTAAAATGGTGTCTGACTTGGCAGTGAAACATGCGTGTGGCACAAAGGTGTGGAATTGAATTCCTCCATGTGGAAAAAGATGGTACCAATTGACATTCACCAACACTTGCTGAATGTTTATGGAGATGAAACAGTAGATGTGAGCACAGTGAGGCAGTGGGTGGTGCATTTCAGCAGTGATGACAGTGACAGCGGGTCACTGGTGCAGATTTTTATGAGCATGACATGCGGACTCTAGTCCATCACTGGCAAAAATGCATAGCTAATAGTGGTGACTATGTTGAAAATAGTGTTTTGTAGCTGAGAATATGCTTTATCAAATACTGTTTTATTGTATTCTTTGTATCTGTTGTAGCATTTGTTGTAGCATTGTTGTAGCATTGAAATAAAGAGGAGGTATTACTTTTGAAGTTATCAAAAGTATATATAAAAGCAATCTTACTGTCACTGGTTGAATTTCTGCAGTATTGGACTGAATGTTGTTTCGGCTTCTTAATGCATGAATCATTCTATTGGTGTAATTTAAGCTTCTTTATGCCTATCCAACATTTATTAGCACTGTCTTATCTGCTGGTCATCCCAAAAGAGAGGGGCCCATTGAACCAGATGTCTTTCCTTGTGCAGAGGCAGCATTAATGTTTCAGGCTTTCCTATGCCATAAATACTTGTTCTAGAGTTCCAGCTTTGGGTACACGTCTACCTAGCATAGGGTAGTACTGGATTCCAGTTTAGTTAATATGAAAAATACTGAGCTCTGTAGGCTAAATAGCATAATAAATGTTTTTCCATCTTTTTCATCATTGCTTTAATAGAGCTGTTTGTTTTCTAGCACATTACAGAAAATACAGCAATGTGAAGCTTGTATGTTTTTTGGTGTTTTCATTGATTCTAGCTGAATGTTGCACTGTGGACATGCCCATGGCATTTATGATACTTTCTGGTTTAATCCATGTGATTTTTGCAGCCATTTACATTATCATTGGAGAACGTAACCATGAACTTTAACAAATAACCCCACTTCAACAACGCTCACTTGAGCTAGAATGTCTTCTACCTCAAGTATTTTGTATTCTATCTCAGTCAC
This sequence comes from Lagopus muta, assembly GCF_023343835.1. Lineage (NCBI taxonomy): Eukaryota > Metazoa > Chordata > Aves > Galliformes > Phasianidae > Lagopus > Lagopus muta. The sequence continues at coordinate 14,918,549 of NC_064441.1, forward strand.
TTTTGGGTTATGGTGAACAACTTGGTGTTCACAGAGTCACTTGGAGATTGCTAGGTAATCACAGAATCACAGAATGGCCAGGGTTGGAAGGGACCTCAAGGATCATGAATCTCCAACCTGCCTGCCACATGCAGGGCCACCAACCTCCCCATTTAATGCTAGACCAGGCTGCCCAGGGCCTCATCCAATGTGGCCTTGAACACCTCCAGGGACCATGCATCCACAGCCTCTCCGGGCAGCCTGTTCCAGAACCTCACCACTCTCTCTGTAAAGAATGTAATCAGCATGGCTGTTGGATGATGTGAGCCAGCTAGGACTGTAGACACCAGTATCACTGATTGAGAGACTGAATTGTGCATCGTGCAGTGGGATTATGGATTGTCCCTGGAAGTGTGCAAACTACTCCTGGAACTTCTCATCCTTTTGTCTGGAGCAGTGTTATCTGTGTGTGGTTTGTAGCCATGAGGTTCACGGCTAGGCAGATTGTCTGATTTTGGAATCTGCCATCGCAAAAATTACTTTTATTTTTTGTGTGTGTTTGATCTTATATACTAAAGTGTGTTAATAATGTATGTATGTACATCTGTATTGTGTGTTGGCATTTAAGTGTGTAGCAGCATCCCAAATGTGAAGTGGAATAGAATGAATGTACAGATTAATGTAAGAGTGACTACAAAATAATGTGAGATGTATATTTATAAAAGGAAGTTCTTTGTCCAGATGTCCCACTGCACTCCTTAGGGAGTGTTTGTGATTGCTCTCTGAAATGTATATCACTTCAGATGAAATATATGATACAGACCTCCTTGGGGCCAGGAAAATTAGCAAAAGCACTTAAACTGTACAGCAGCATCACTTAACCACTCTAGTTGAATTGTGTTATAAATAAGCTATTCCAGAAGCCTCTGGGGATGTTCTGGTCGAACACTTCAATGTGAAAGAGATTTGTTTTTCTTGTTTTTGTTTTTAAAATGACTTTCCCATTTGGACCTAAGAAGAAAGGAAGCAAAACAGACTTGGCATACAAAATTAGTCAGTTAATCTGCTCTAGTAAAATGATGATATCTTTGTCTACGTTAGTGATTAATGTTGAATTGTGGAATAAAACTGAAAACTGATGGGGGTACTTTTTAACCTCCTTATACTGAAAAAGCGTGCCTGAGGAAAGTTAAACTTTGATATAATAGAACCTAATACTATCACTTTTCATGGGGATGAATAGCTATAAAGGGAAAGAAATGCAAATGAAGCCCAACTGAAGCTATAAGGTATCTCTTATTTTTAAGGTGACAAGGTCAGCATAACACAATCAGACCTAAAGGGTAAATTATTCTAAACGTTTTAACTGGAGATTTCAACATTGAGTCTCTGCCATTGGCCAGATGTGTGGACAGGAAAAAATGGCAGCAAAATTGTATATACAAGTGTGAACCAGAGCTAGTTAAAGATATTGTCTGCAGAAGCTGACCTCGAGCTGTTAACTCAGGATAGCTTGCAGAAAACAGTCAATTGATTTCAAATGAAGTAGTGGGCTTTTGAAACTGTGTCATTTTCAGGTTGGCTTATTTTTTTTTTTTTACCATTTTGGAGATGTGTTTTCGTTAAGAAAAGTTAATAATAGAACAGTGTAAGATCCCTTGGTATGCAGATCCACTCTACATAATTGCAAGAGATGGAAAAAGTTATCAAGGCACAAAGAGCACAGATGTGCAAGTCCTGGGGAGAGGAAAAAAAGAGGGGGTATTACTCTAACTTAAACTCTCATTTACTCTCTGTGTGTCGGTGCTCAATTTGCAGATTGTTGCCACTGAGGTCAAGTTTTAGGACAGAACAGGACTACTTTGGAAAACTTGAATTTTTCTTTCTGCCAATTTTTTCATACAACTGAGTGGAAAAAAAAAAGGAATAATGAAAGACTTAATGAAAGGCTGCAGAGATCAGTGTTCAAGCAAGCTACAAGTTACTGTGGAAATGTAATAAATGCTGATTTCTTAAAGATGCTGAAGAAAAGGGACAACAAAGAGAGTTCACACTTACGCATATAATTCTTCAGACAGTGAAGAAAACTGCTTAGAAAAGATGTATCTTAACTCTCTGTACTATGCAGTAGTTAAAAATCTGTATAAATTTTTGTATCTTTCTGTTCTGTAAGAAGCAGAAGACTTTCTGTAAGTTGCAGTCAAGATGGACTTGAATCCCCAGACCCAATTTACTGACCTGAGCACTGGAGCAGGCTGTCCAGAGAGGTGGTCATCTCCTTCCTTGGAGATAAGATATTCAAGATCCACCTGGATGCCTACCTGTGCAACCTACTGCAGGACACCTGCTGGAGTAGGGGGGTTGGACTTGATGATCTCTTGAGGTCCCTTCCAACCCCTGAGACTCTGTGATCTTGTCACCAGTCACTGGTTTGACTTGACAAACAGATAGCATGATCTCTTCAAAGTGTAGAGGTTCTAAATTTCTGCTCAGACTAACTTGCTGACTAAACTGATTCTTTGTTTACAGGAGTTTTATTTTACTCAGTAAACGCATAGATAGAACTTCATATCAGTTGGCTTTAAAAATGTATTAACTCTCACTCCTTAAAAAAAAAAGGAAATACATTCCTAGCCGATGCTGTATTTTAATGGATGTGCAAGTAGCATTTGTGCTGTGACCTGTTGTCATTCTGCAGCTGAAAAACTTCCTGAAAAAAAAGTTCCTTTATTGGACCAGACACCAAATTTGTCTGGTCTTTGCTTTCTTCAAGAAGCTGCATCTTATTTTTATGCATGGATGAATGTTTCTCTTGAATAAATTTATCAGAAGGAACAATTGCAGTGATGGAGAGAAAATTCCTTAGATCTTCCTAGTGCTCTCTGATTTTATCAGATATTTATTGTATATTCTAAAACACAATTCAGTAATAAGATTTTGATTAAACTCTTCTTGTTAATTGTGCTAAGCTTATGTTTGTAGCAGTTTCCATCACAATGGTCCCATTTCAGTTTGCTGCACTGATGGTTTGTCACTGTGAGCACTATAAGCAGTACAGCAAGTAATTGAAAGCTGTATTTATTATGAGAACGAGGGATGAAGAGGGATTTTCATAGAAATGCTGAAGTTCTTTACTGTGAGATGTTTCAGTAGTGAACAAGGGTGTATTTCATGAAACAACAAAAGATGCTTTCCAGCTGCTGATTTTATGTCACTTTTTTTGTGGGGAGTCAGGGAATAATATCTCTTTCCCATGTATTTCCTTCATCTGATGGTTAGCATTAAGATTTTTGATTTTCATTTTTATTAGGGGGATGTTATATATTCCTTATCTCCCTTATTTTCATTCATCTCTCTCCTGTAGAGAGGGGTGAGGTCAGCTGTGCAAAATAAATGAATAAAATCTGTCTGTCCCCCATCTTCCCCCTTCTCCTCTCCCCCTCCCCCCACCTCAAAAAAAAAAAAAAAATCAATTCTTCTCATAAATGTAGCAAAAGCCATATTTGTCTGTGAGATGAATTTGGGTGTGTGAGCATTTCCAAAGTTTTTGTTACTTTAGTCTACTGTAAAAATTTTCTACGCCAAAACTGAGCTCCCCCAAGAATTGAGTGGCAAGCTGACCCACCCTGAGCAAAATTGGAAACATCAACTTTTGGGCAAACAATTACCATATTTTTGGAGGATTCATATATTACATAGCCTTTGAAAGTTTGCCAAGAAATGCCACTGAGATTTACTTCAAGCAAACGTTAAATTGAAGAGGAAAGATCACAGATTTCCAGTTGTTATGGATAGTAAAATTTCCACTTTTTTTTCCTACTACTGCTATTGCCTGGGAATCCAAGATTAAGAATTCAGAAAGAACTGAAAACTTTGGAGCTTTCTGTTCCTTGTTCATACTTTCTACAAGAGAAGCATAGGAATATACATATGTACACAAATCTTCTGTATGTATGTATATAATTCTTAGTTTCATCTTAATCTTCCTTATCAAACTTTAGCTGACAAACTCAGAACTAAATTTAGATGCAGGATATTGTTAGTTTTGTTGTAATTTAAACTATGTTCTCCTCCCTACCCCATGTTAATTAATAAATATATAGCAAACAGAAAAGACACTATTCGAGAAAGAAAATTGTCCCATGTATGAACACAGCCTGCTAGAGTAGTTCCCCAGATATCCAAGCACTATACAAGAAAAGGTGTCCAGGGAATAGGCATCAGGATGTTTATTCACTTCTCATTTGTTTGCAATTTATATTCATAAACAATCATTTATGGATAGTTAAAGTCCATTGGAAAAAGTACTTTACTCTTTGCTTTCTGATTTCTGTGTCCAAGGCTGAAGAATACACTACACAGAGTGTAAATTTAGCCATCTAGCAGTGGAATTTATGCCAAGCAGATTTTCCTTAAAAACATCAATTAACTGCAGGAGGTTTTGGGACCAGAGTAGTGTGTTCTTGCCATTGGAAATAGTAGAAGAAAGACGCAGACCTCAGACTTTGGCTTGCTTTCCTACATCATTGCTGCAAATCAGTTGCAGGTAGGATTGAGAAACCTCTGTGGTGGCATTGTTTCAGAGGTTTCTTATGCAAGCAAAATTCAGAAATTTAATTGATTATGCAACCTGTTACTACAGCTCTTCAGATTGAGTGGCACTAAGTAATTTCACTGTAACTGCTGCACAACTGTTGTCATTTTTCATGCAACTATGTTACCTGATTACAGGGTAGCGCTGATGCTAATACTAATGTTGGGTTAGGCAGCTAAAGAGGAGATTATAATAGAGAAGTGCTAACGGTATGTTGTTAGCAAACAGGGTGTCAAGAAGCCATTAGAAGTGGGAGTAAGAGAATAAACTGAGAATTGCAGCAGAAAATGGGAAAAGATGTAAGGCAAAATACAAGTAGAGGGTACTGCGCTGTTGTTTGTGTCTTTAAATCCTTGTTAGAGGGTATAAACTGAGAGGTCAAAAATATATGATGGTGTGAAAACTGGGAAATGATTGGCTTAGAAGCAACCTAATTTATTGGCTGCAAGGCATCTTCAGATAATTTATCTGCCAGGTTTGTGGAATATTTCTCTGGCATACACAGATATTTTCCTGAAAAGTACAAACTGATATTCCTAAAAATACCGAAGGGTGTTGTGTGTAACATGAAAGGAAGGCTCCAGAAGACAGCAGCAGGGATGAGATAGCTGGCTCTGCTGCAGTTCTGCAGCAACTGATATGAAGGAGAGAAAAAAATGTGTTGTAATGCTATGTGGACGAGGGGCCTCAGTACCCAGAACTCTCTCATCTCCCCTTGGTAATCAAACAAACTTCCTTAAAAATGTTGTATGTATAAATGCCAGCAAGTAGAGATTGGGATTTTCACAAGTACATTCAGAATGTGATAAGTTTCCTGCCACACTGTCATCACAGTGACATACACACAAATGCATCCATATGTGGCAATGGGAGCAATGCAAGGATGTGAAGTGAAAGAGGACAGGCAGCGTACTGAGTGCTGTGCAAGCCATGGGAGATGCTCCCTGCAGGGAGACTGGGTGCAAACAAGGACATGCAGTGACTAGATATTTCAATTCCAGAGACGTGAATAGTTTTATTAAGAGCAAGTGAAACAAAAACTCCAAATAAATAATTTTTCAAACATGACATTCAGTTAATTTTCCTTGCTGGAAAGAGCAAAATGAGATCTGATCCCCACTTGTTTTGTCTGAAATGAAGAAGTTGAAGCTCATTAGCTGAAGAGACAAGCAAAGTAAGATGAGCTTGGATAATGGATTGGCACTTGGTACAGGAAGGTGGGAACTAGTACAGGATATTAGGAATATTCATAGAAAAGCCATGTCTTGTAAGGTGATACCTGATGTTTCTGAAACAGATCTTTTTCCCCCCACAAATTTTGAGATCCCTCATCAAAACACTTGTGCTATCTTCCCTTCAGTGCTTCAGTGGCCGTCTATTGTAGAAGATGGCAGCTTACTGCTTCTGCAGGTTGAACTTTCACTTTGCTTGGCTCAGTGTAGTGTTCATGTGGTTCAATCATTGTGTCTTTAGAATTGAATGATAGTGTTTCCATTGTTTTTAATAAACTTGCTTCCTGGGCAACTTTATTCCAGATATTTTTTACATTTTCATAGTTTGGCTTAGCAAATGTGAAATTTGCAAAACATCTGTAATGAATCAGATTTCTTCATTCTTGTGCATCAACCAGTGATGAAGTGAATTTAGAACTGGACTGCATTTTTCTGAAGTGGTATTTTAAACTGCCACTCTGCCAGGGCTACTGTGTGCTTTGTAGTTGCACAACACAAAGGCAGCTCAAGCCTCAGAGCTTAGGACAAATCTAAATTGTAATTGTTGGAATATGAGTTGACTCAGTATTCACGAACCTGGAAATGAAGCAGAGGGTAATGCTAGTAGAGTGGTTCGCAGTGCAGTTTGGTGTGTGCTGTGTTCTAGCAGCAGCGTGCTCTCAGCTACAAGCCAGGCATGGCCAACCTGTGGCAGCATGTAACTCTGGACAGCTACAGCTAGTACTGCGGCCCCACAAGATCATAGACTTTTAACTTTATGATGTGATTTTTAGCAATACTTTTTGAGTCAATTGCATGTGGCTTGAATGCAGACTGTTTAGGTGACAATGGAATGCTATGGAGGAGAGGGCACAGTGCAGCGCTGACTCTGCCTCTCGCGCCAACCACACAGTCAAATTAAAACCTGCTTGTATTACATGTTATGTGTACTTGTGCTGTTTGGTGAGTAAAACATAGTGTTCACTGGTAACTATAGTATTTCAACCTACTTACCCAAGTGTGTGCCTGCGATGATGTGTTTTTTGTTATTAAGCAGACGTAGTTTTTCTTTTCTGATTATCAAATGTGGGATTGTGTTATTTCATAAAAAAAAAAGAAGTTAACAAGCTGCAGAAGAAATATCCAGAGTACTTGGGTTGTGCTGACGAAATTTGTAATTTTCCATGCCTCAAAAAGCTCACCAAAAATGTAAAATAATTTGCGGTATGTTCTTAATGAGTTTCTTTATATGTATTTGATCAGTGTTTCTGCCAATTCCAGAAGTTCATTTAGAAGAATGGAAGCTGATTATAGGGACATCACTAACTTTTCTGAAGTGAGGTGTCTAAGCCAGGGTAAAATTTTAAAAAGATTTTATGATTTCAAAATTGAATCAAGTCATTTATGGAATCAAAAGGAAAATTTCTGCCAGAATTTGAAGATGAAAAATGATTCTCAGATTTTGAATTTTTGGTGGATTTTACCGCTTGTTTAAATGAGTTAAACATGTGTCTTCAGAGTGAAAATCAACTTGAGCTGATTTATGAAAACCAAGGTCAAGTATTCCACTAGTTATATGCTTTTGTTGCCCTCTTTTTTTTGTTTATTACATTAAAAAAAAAATGTTACTTATATTATACATTTCATTTGTGACCCTCTTTACCGAGTGCTGCCTGTGCAAGCTGGAAGGTTGGACAGCCATGCTATAGACCTTGCTGATATTCCTGATGTAGGCTAATCTCAACTGTACTAGATTGGACCTGTGCTGTTAAATAGTAAGGATATAATAGATTTCATTATTTCACATGGATTGTTTGGTGGAATTCTACACAATATTGGGTAGCTTGATATTTTTTCTTCATTGATGTATTAAAATACAGGTATGCAGCACAAATTTTGCTTTTAGTCAGCCCAACTCTCAGGGATTTAACTGAATAAATATGGTGTAGCATTGTTTATAACTCTCTTAGCAATAGAAAACCAAATTTGTTTTTCTCTAATACCTTTGTTATTTTAGAAAACACTTCAAGTGTGTCAGCTAGCTGCACTCTTATCATAAACACAAACCAATGAAAAGAACTTCACTATTTGTAATGCATTTCTTTATTCTGTTAGAACATAAGCACACATAAGTAAGCTGTAGTATCTCACTTTCTGTGCTAGGTACTCCAGTGTAGTGGCTTCCTGATGAACTAACAGAAATTATCTAATTGGGAACTTCTTAGAGACACTTTAGAAAACCATACTGTGAGTGGTAGAAAAATTAAGTAACAAACAAAAAATCTCCACCCAACAAGGGTAGAAGTGCTGTGTAAATGATCAAGTGGATAATGTAAAATTCTTTGGGAAAAACAGTTTTAGTATTCCAAACTGAAAGATTGTTGGTGTTCTTTGGGAATCTGCACCCAACAGCACTGGAGTGTGCTCCAGTGAAAAGGAAATCTGAAAATGAAAACCCCTCCAATGCATTTCTGAAAATCACTTACTGGAAAGCAGAAGTTAAATAAATATAGTTGCCAATAGCCAGGTTTATAGAGCAGTAGTGTTTCAGTTCTTAGGAGAATTAGATTTTTAATAATATAGACAAGATCAAAATAATTATTATGAAGTTTCAAAAATATTTGTACAATATTTCAATAGGTAATTCTTTCAATAATAAAATTACAGCAAAATTAATAGGTAGGTCAAACTTTCCAAATAATGTATCAAATATATCCTGTAGTATTCCACTGGAACTAATTACCACTTGAATTTTGAGTTTGCAGGTTCACACTGTATTCATATTATTGTTGTTGCACAAATGTATGCCTGGGTTGATAATATATTGACAATCCAAAGATTGAAGTGTAAACTCCAAAGGGGCTGGAACTTCTCTTTTTAGTGCGTAAAATAGCAGACAGCAAAAGTCTTTCCTATAACATATTCCTGTATTTCCTGAGGGGTGGTCATAAGCACAACTGCTGAAGAGATACTACTGGCAAAACCAGGGAACTGATAACACTTGGGGAAGCTTGTATGCAAGTTTTAGTGTATCTCCTTAACAAAAACCTTCTCTGATGTGTCACTGACAATTTGAAGCTGTTTTGAGCAGGAACGATGATCATCTGTTCCCAAAAATGGCTCCTGGGATGCAATGATTGAATCTTAGGCTGTCCTGGCTGTGGCTCTGGGATATGCTGGTTCATGATAAATAATCTTCTGTGGTTTTAGTGATGCAGATGGCTGTGTGTATTTCTCAGAATGGTAGAAGATTTAGTTGTTTCCTATGGGAAATACAAGGTTCAATTATAGCCTAACTTCTGATGCACCAACCTCTTCTTCACTGGTTGTGCTGAAATGTGGAGGGAATGTCACCAAATCACTGGGGGAGCCTCAGCTGAGAGGCTATACCCAGTAGCTGAACGTTTGGCTTTGCATACACAACATTAAAAGCAGACTCCAATGCAACCCCATCCCCTTGTGGTTTTACAGGCTCTCCTCTACAGCCTCAAGCAGTTTATTTTTTGGATCAAAGCATCTCTGGCTGCCAAAATAAGCTAAAGGCCACACTAAAGTCTGTTGCACAATGTAAGCTAGAGCCAAATTTTGAAACTTCTGAGTTTTGGAAGAACAGAAGTTCAGTTCAGGTACCTAAATGAAAGAACAGGTGCTATGGAAATGTTACACCATTTCTAACACAGTAGGTCCTTGGATCTGAAACATTAACTGTAGCTTAAGACAAGAGAGGCAAAACTACCTGCTGAGCTCTCTGCAGCCTCTGTCTTGTGGTCAGAAGGGAAGACTGAGGCCCCTGCCTTACAATGCATGTGGTTTTCCTTGTGAGATAAGTAAGGCTCAAACCGGGATGTTTTCAGTCAGGTCACACCCTGATGGCTGAGGCTGCAAGACGCAGCACAGAGCACAGACATTCTGCTGAGCAGGTGCATGGCAATCGCATTCCAAGTGGTACCTTTGCTGCAATGTCTGTATCATAGGGTGCCCTAGACTGATAGGAAAAGATATTTCAGGGTAAACGTTGCTCTTCAACCAGGTAGGCCGCCTGTTAAAAGTACTGGGGAGTTATTCTGTTGCTTACCTTGGGGATAGGTGGTAGTTTATTGGTGTTATTCACTGCCAGCATAAAAATGACAGTATATGTGGACATAGTCATTGAAGAATGCTTTTGAATGATCTTTGGTGTCTGAGAGAGGGAGTGTGAAGAGGATTAAAAGAGCCCAAATAATGACAAGCAAATGGAGAATGAATCAGTTCTCTTAAAAAGAGAACCTTCTGTCCCTGGAGACATTGGAGGCCAGATTGGATGGAATCCTGAGCAGCCTGACCTGGTGATTTGCAATCCTGCCCATGGCAGAAGGGTTGGACCTAGATGATCTTTAAAGTTTCCTCCAGCCTAATCCGTTCTATAAAAAAAACCCAAAAACTGGTAGTTGTGAAGAGCTGCTGCATGTTCTTAAGCCTGCTAGGAATGGACAGTTTTGCTAGATGAGCTTGAAGACCTTTTCCAACCTTGATAATTCTATGAAACCTTGGACTGACTGTGCGCTGCTTCTCCTTGTGCAAGACAGAAGAGAACAGAATGGCCAAATGACCTCGTACCTTGCTGCTCCATCTCTGGAATGCAACACATCCCTGCTAAGCGGCCTAATTATTACTCTCTAATGAATCTGAATTAGTTGAAAGGCTTCCAAAGATGAACAGGAATGTGCTATTTCTACTTCTTCTTTTCCCCAAAGAGTTTTCAGGTGCTGTTTGAGGCAAAGAAGCTCATAAGTTCATTGTTTCCTTTCGCTTCCTGCTGATTGCCTCTCTTACACCTTCCCAATACAAGAGGATTTTTTATGGTTACTCTTCCTGAAGGTGAGTTAAAATTATATATATCTTAAAAGACTTGGATAGCAAACAAAGGCTAGCTAATAACCATCATTTCTTGTAAGTGCATGGCATAATTGTGGGATCTGCTGAGCATCATTGATCCGTCAGTAAAGCCAGCAGGCCCTCCAGGTTGTTCAACAGTGCTGAAAAATGAAAACAAGGATGTGTAACTATCCCAGGAATGAATGGATGTTGTCATGACACGAAATAGAGCGCAAAGAGATGTTGCTGTTACATCACCTCCAGTTTCTTGCTCATGTTCACAGACAAAATACTGCTCCTTATGTGGCCTCTCTCCATTTGTGAAAGCCTAAGTGGCACAGTTGCATTGGAAAGCATATAGCAGATCCAAGTTCAGTGATAAAGAAATACTAGAAAGAGAAGCACTCAAAACAGATTGGAAGGAAAGGGGCTGCAACCACGTCAGTTGAGCCATGTCCTTTTCCATCTCTTTGGTCTTAACAAAATCCAGGCTAGTGGTACATACCGAAAAAGAATTTGAGTCTCATTCATCACTTCCTATTTGTCTTAAAATGAATAATTGTAGATGGTATCCGATTACCATGGCACAAAAACCTTTTGTTTTGTTTCGTGGTGACAGAATTTTGTGCTGAGATTGTGAGGATCCTGTTTTCCCAAGAGCTGCCTGTGGCAGCTAGGATTTCAAAATCGTTAGGATACTTTCCAGCACAAATGGTGTGCTCCTCAGCAATCCCGCAGCTCCCACGATTCAGGGAGCAGTGGGAAACCAGAGGCAGCTGTGGAAAAGCCTCTCAGCCAAGGTGATGGAGCATGCCCTGGTGGCAGAGCTGAACTCCTCCCTTCTGCATGCTCCATCTACGAATGTGGATCAAAGAACTGGTAGCAGCATGTTTAGCAGCTAATTTTTGCTATTTTTCAGTCAATCTAATTTTCTGTGAATAATGTTGCTATTTGTAAGTCTTTACGTATAAATTTGAGGCAATAAGTTTCTAGCTTGTTATATACGTTGGTTGCATGCTTCAGCCACTTTTTGTTGTGTGTAGTGTGTGGTTGGGCACAGAAATCCTAGGCTTCTATTTCCTTGATAAACAAAATTGTTTTACAACAAGAATAATGAGCAGCGAGTAGCAAACAATGAGTAACCATAAAAAGTCTTATTTATGTGTGGATTATCTTGCTAGCATTTTAATATGAGCATTTGTATGAGGCTTCACTCTTACAGTGTTATGAACTAAATCTTTCTAACAGATATTTGTGTTGAATGATGAGAATATTTATACTCAAACATCTGGAATTTGAATAGTTGCACACATTTTTTCTGTTTCATCAGAGAGCTCAGAGGGAGATTTTCAAAGGCGTGAGGGCATCAGAAACAGAAGAACCAGCTGAGACTCTGAAGTTTTATGGTGGGGAGAGGCACTTAAGGAGAGATTAATTCCAGTATGTTTTTGTTCTGAATTAAAACAAAAAATGGCTTTTAAACCATTTCTACACAAAGGAAAATGGGAAAATTTTCAGTTCAGGAAAATAATAATAAAAAAATTGTCTTGAGTTTTGCTAAATGTAACAATCAACAGCTGTTGTAACTTCTGTCTCCTGGCTCAGCTGTGGCTCCCTCAAATGCCCTGGGCAGCTCCTGTCCTGTTGGAAGCAGCTTGGGAAGTTCCCTGAAGATAGGAGGGCTGCTCAGATTTTAGATTTCAGCTGTCAGGCTTCAAACTGTGGAAGAAAATCTGGAAGCTCTGAATATGCCATTTATGATTATTAGGGTTTCCAAGCCCTCTTCTGCTGGCTTGTGGACTTGCAAGTCCAGAGTTCTTTGGCAATCAGCCTGGCAAGGTCATCTTTCATTGCCAAATCTGGAAAGATGGATTTGCAGCAATGTGTCAGGTGAAGTGGTAGGAGACCCAGCTGTGTATCTATCAGGAATCTGCTTGTCTGGTAAAAAGTCACAACATTTCTGTAAAATATTTATATATTGGTTTTCCCTAGCACAAAGCTATGTTTACATAAATAAATAAAGTCCCACAATTGTTGGGAAGGCACTGAGAGTTCTGGATATTGGAGATCGTTATGAGATTTTGTTATTTTGTTATATATATATAATATATATATTATATATATATATATTTTTTAATTTGTTATTTTTGTTATGATTCACAGTGAGCCAATCTCTCCATGTTGTAGTGGTATTAGGGGTAAGAAATTAGGATCTTGTACTAAAAGGGCAAAAGGGTATTTGGTATAGAAAAAATAGCAAGTGAGGTTAAGCTGAAGAGTGTACCAGCACAATTCAGTTGTAAATGGAGTCCTGGAAGATGGAAATAATTATGTATGTAGGTAAAGCAACTACTGATGTTTATTTGTTTCTTTCAAGTATTTACCTTGAAAACTGGAGCTGTTTTTCATCTTTATTTTGTCATAAATCAAGCCAAACATTTAGAAGAGAAGGAGCTGATGGACTTAATAATGAACATATGCCTGCATGTGTGCGATTTCTTTTTTATGCTTTATAATTGGCATAAACTCCTCATGTGACAAGTCTTCAGCTTTAGCTACTGAACTTGTGCCGACATCAAAAGTCATTGTGGAATTTCAGACCTTTGATGTCTGGTTTAAGAGGAGAGCTGATGGCTGCTAAGGAGTAGCTATGAGGAACAAACAGATTTTCTAGGTCTCATCACACACAACTTATTTTGTGTTGGTTTCTGACACTTTTTAAAGTTGCACAATATTCTTTATGGTGCTTAGTTGTATGTACTCTTACTGTTTCTGATGTTCACAATGACAACTTGGCCTAGAAAATACCTTTATAGAGGCAGAAAAACTAAGGGTATTAGGACTAGATGAAAGACAAACAAGATTTTGAAATATTTTTAATGACTTTATAAGCATTTCTGAGTTTTAGTCTTGCATACTGTATTTTTCCTAAATTACGTCTTTCTGACTCTATATCTGCTCATGGATGTATGTCATTTTCCTTCCCTAATGTAAATCATTAGAATTGCAGAATCCACCAAACAAAATACAACAACAAATCCACCAAACAAATACAACAAAAGTCTGAATCACTGCACCTCAATTTGTCCTCACAGTTATATACCAGCAATATGGATTGCTGAGAATCCAATACCAAGAAGGGAATAGGAGCAGAAAACTTGGTCTCCAATATATGAGGTGCTAGGGTTGCTTTGTAGCATACACGAACTGTTCATGATGTAGAGCACAGGAAGGGAAGAACAGCTACAAATGGTGGAAAAAGAAGAAAAAAATAATACGTTGGGTAAGGAAGATGAAATCTAGATGGGGAACGAAAGTGGAAAAAGGAGTTGAAAGACAACAAAACTGATTTACAGAGCTGTGCTTTTATGCTTGCTCAAGTTGCTACTGAGATTGCTTTGGAAAACATGTATTGGGTGGACTCACTTTTGTGAAGCAGAGAGCAGAAATTCTGCAGGAGTCAGACAACTTTTTTCTTTCAGAAATAAAAAGCTAAACACAAGAATGAATTCACTCTTGGTCTAAAATCTGCTCCACAGGAGCATGTCCCTCCAGCTATTTGAGTGGATTTGCCAAGAAAAGCCCCTTTAGCATTGCCCATGAGGCCCCAGGGCCCTGTGTGCCCTGAAAGCCAGAGTGTGAGAGCTCCTGAGGCTCCTTTAAGCACCATCAGAAGCAGGCAGGATGCCCGTTAGCATGTGTGCTGACCTGCCCTGTGTGCTGTCTGCTGACCCAGTCCATGAACTTTCTCTGCCTGCAAATACAGACATGTCTACTCAGCTCCCTCTCTGTCTACCTTTGTACAGCCATGGATTGTTTCTGTCAAATACAACGCTAAGCACCTTAGGAGATTTCTGTACTTGTGCGTATTTAAGTAAGAGGATTAAAAACAATAGTTCAGTGTCTGGGACGCTCCTCGAATAGTGTCCTTATTTAGCTTCTTGCTGAGGTGTGAATGCTTTTTGGATGATAGAAAGTAATTTTCATCAGCGTTTCAAAGATTTTTTCAGGCTCAGACATGATTTTCTGGAGGTCTCTGAATTAGGAATATAGGACATGTTCCTGCAGCTTAATATGAGCAATACAATGCATGCACTGATTTATTTTGTAAGCAAGTAGTCATCACTGCATAGCATCTTGAAGCATGTTTATTCTCCTAGGTGTATCTGCAATCTACCTGATGCTTTTGGCTGCTAATGTTTGTGTTAGGCTTTAACAAATCTGTAAGTGTATGAACTGTCTCCAGCAACCACTGCAGATTATCTTCCCATTTGCAGGGACTACTGAACAGTGGTTAACTGAGCTGATGGAGATTTTCTGCTAGATCCTTGACTTTCACAGCCTTTGTGGTCATAGTATCTGTGTCAGTAGCATGATGGTATGACAATGCTCTGTGCTCCTCTGGCTCCCAGCCTTCATTTCATGAAGAATTTAAGCAGTTATGTTGTCCTTGGGAGAACAGAAACATGTGAAGATGGTTCATTTTGTCAACTTCAGATAGCCCAGTTTATTCTTTACTTCAATCATCACCCTGAGCATCACAGACCTATGAAACCTACAGTCTGTTCTAGTGAATAACTTGGAGTCAACAGGCAGTATTTTCAATTGATTTTGCAATAAACTCTGCAGTACAGATGTTTCTGATGGAATGTAGCAGGACAAAAGTCCACTAGAGGATTGAAAAATGTCTGTAACTACTTTTTGGGGTTTAGTAGCAGAAACTAGTGGAGTTTTCCAGAGTTCAAAGACCCACCCAGGAACAGGTGGCCCATAAGGCCCCACTAAAAACAGTCAAAAAAGTGATTTGTGGTCAGCTGGAAAAGCCAGGTATTTAATGACCACTGAGGGAACTGGGATTGACCTTTGAGGTGAGCAAACCTTAAACAAAGCTTTGGGCAGAGCCTTTGGGTCTGTGGCATGATGCTCTGTCTCTGTCATTAAGTGTGATATTTCTCATTTAGTCTGCTGAGTGGTATGTGGAAGTGCCTGCACAACAGCTTTGGACAGAGAGGGTTGAAGAATCATAGAATTATAGAATCGCACAGGTTGGAAAAGTCCTTAAAGATCACTAAGTCCAACCACAACCTAACCGTACTACCCTAACTCTAAAAACCCTCTGCTAAATCATATCCCTGAGCACAACATTGAAATGGTTTTTGAACACATTCAAGGATGGTGACTCAATCACCTCTCTGGGCAGCCTATTCCAGTGCTTAAAGAGATACGGCCTAATGGAGTTAGAGCCTGGTGGTGAGGACACATTCAGAGTAGGAGCAATAGATGGGCTTGAATTCTTTATGGCATAAGCAGAACAATTTAGCTCAGGTGGAACAGCGTACTAAAAGGTCACTTCTGCTTTGCTTAGAACTGTTTTACAAACTGAGAGCCTAAACTTGCAGTGATAGTGGATGGTTGGGTAGGTATCCCTTTGAACACAACTTAAGTTCCTCGAGCACAAACTGCAGTTTTCTAAACTCTGCTCAAATTCCAGGATATTAGAGAACTGCCTGACTGGGTTTTCCAATAGACATCTGAAATTTTGCCCTGACACTTACATTTCTGCTCTGATATCATGCTGAGCTCTTCTGCTGCCAGGTAGTCAGATTTGTCTAGCATTTGTGCCTTGGCAGACAGAACTGAAACTCCTGGTGACCTATGAGAGCCCTGATCACCTGTCTGCTGAAAGCTTAGCACCCTGAAGGCTCTGCACAAAATACAGTAACATGCAAATCCTGTCCTGCAATTAGTTACCTCTGTAAATGTAATGGGGCAGGTGCAGCTTCAGTGATGCACTTGAGAGCGAGGGAGATATGCAGCCATTGCAAGCTTGATAGGGAATTGAAGAAAGAGATGTAGAAAGGAGCTACCATCCACATATGGCTTTCTTTGTACATCTGTTCTGGATGAAGTTCTTGCCCTGTATTGTAAGCTGTTAAAGCAGAGGCTATATATGATTCAAAATGTGTTCTCTCATCTATGCTGTCCACCACCAGACTCAAGATATTTTGGTAAAGGGAGTCTCTCTCCTCTTTTTGGAAGTTTCATTTCATATTTCCTCAGATTAGAGAGAGGTAGTGACTCTTAATCTCCACCAGATATCTTATACTCACCCAGTGCGTGACAGATCTGGTTACCATGCCTTGCTCAAAAACAGCCTTTAAGCCATGGACTAAAATCTATGGATTCCTTTTCTGCCAGGCCAGAAGCTGCTTCCTCTAGAATTCTCCTTTCCTTTCCAGAGCCTGCACTGTACAGAGAGAGTGATGTGTTGATTTTTTTTTCCAGGGATAATATACTTTGGTGATCATCCCACAATAGCGTAAATACTGTCTCAGTGTGCTAAGCATTATTCATTGCAGGTATCCAAAGCAGACTCCCCTTTTTATTGGTTTCAAAGGCAAGGACTTAAGCTGTCATATTTCATTTTAATTTTTCACAGTAATTAATACTACTACCTGTTGTTCAAGTTCTTTTATGAACTAAACCACCATCAGGTTTAAATCATCATTCTGTTGAAGCCTGGCAGAATGATGCTAGTATAAACCATTGAACAACTCAACCCCACTTAACCTTTTTAAGTACTCAGAAAATTGTATCACTATTTTAGTAATAAACTAAGAGCTGTAGAGCATATCCTTGAGGACTCCATCCATCAATCAAGGTCATAAAAAATTAATTGAGTTATAAACAAATGAGATGATGAACAGGACTGAAAATTTACAGGAATCAGATTTTACACCAAGATTAGAACTCTAGTTATAAGGCAAATGGTTGTGAAAGACTACCATTCCAAAAACAATGAAATTTGCCTGGTGTATGTCTCTGTTAATGCAGAAACAAAGTATTAATGGAATAATCTGAATATGATCACACAGCATTCACCACAGAATTAATTAAAAATCTGCTAGGACCCCTTCTGCAGGTAAAAGGGATTCCTAAGGGAATAAGTATACACACAAGAATGTTATCATGCAAGAAAGATAAATGCCAGAACTGTTCCGTGATTAAAGACCTTTTAATTCTGCTTATTGCAAAGCATTTACAGCCAGCCTATGTGTGTCAAGATGGAACTTGTGCTATGGGGTATGGTCTAGTTAATATGTGAAATGTGAATATGAACAGTCCTGCTCACTCTACCCCCAGACCCCTTACATGCCTGTTGTAACTGAGCTTTAGTTCTAAGCAAAATTGAATACCTTGCTAGAGCAATGACTACATGGCTTCTTATTTCTGATCATTCATATTTCACATATTCTGACTCTCAATAAAGCCTGCATCTTCTTTTATAGAAGTCATTTATGACCATTATCTGAGCACAATGTTCAAGGAGGCCAGCATCTATGTCTCTGCTGCTGCATTTTCTGGGTCATGACATATCAGAGATTGTGCTTCAGTTGATGATACCATGATATTTTTTCTCTTAAGTCCTCGGCAGTTTGGTTCTCACAGCTATATCTGAGTTATAAACAAGCAAGTCAAGAACAAGGAGATAAGTTGCATACCTCTAATTTTTTGCCTCTGTGGACAGGGAATGGATGGGCATTAGGAGTTGCATGCATGAGAGGGCATGTAGCTGTGTTGTACTTACATTAGCTAGAAACCAATTTATTCTGCTAAAAAAAAAAAAAAGCAAACATATATAAAGTATGAACATTTTCATATTTGTCATTCTCTCTCCAACCCTCTTTCTTCCTCCAAACAAGAAAGCTGATCTGCCATTGATATCCCTGATTCTTTTCTTTACTAGACAAACAAAGACTTCAAGTTGCTATGGAAATATACAAATATTTCAGTTTGTGCATTCCTCAAAAAAGGATCATCATCATCAGATAATACTGAGTGCACACTGTCTTTCTCTAGGTATTTGTCACAAGATTTAATGTCAAAATACAGAAAAAGAATGGGATATGCTATTGTGTTAGTGTCATGTCCATTGATCAGTGTCTAAATGACTCATCTCTCATTTTGAAGATGGTTGAAGTGGAAATTGCATTCTGAAAAAGCAGATGTACAGGTGTTATGTCAGCATGCTTTTGTTTAAGAAGTGGTATGATTTTGGAGATCTCAGCTTTCCAGAAAGCCAACTTGTGACTGGATCTAGTCTTTGAACTGTTTGTATTTTTACATTTTTGCTGACGTTTCCTTGATTTAATTAGATTTTATTCCATATTCTCCTTCCTATACAAGCACAGGAAAGGTCACTAATTGTTTGTTTTCTGTGTCTGGGATGCAGTAACTATTTGCACTGACTAATTTAGTACTACTGTAGAACATTCTGAGGTCTTTAGTCTTCCTGAACCATTTCCGAGGTTTAGATCTCTTAGAGGCTGCAGTGGCAAATGGGTATGGTTAAACTATAAATTATCTCCTACACTTATGTGTGAGTGCTGCTGAAATAGCATAGGCTACCAACATTATCTCTGTTTCTAAAGTGAGTATAGATTTGACATCATCTCTTGCTTTGGTTTTTGGATTTATTTCTGATTTGCTTTTGCATGAGCTTTTTATCGCATGCTTCAATTTCACAGATTACCAGCACCATCAGAGCAAATCATCTGAGCACTAAATGTGTAAGCAAAACTGAGATATCCAACATTTGTATAAAGGCAGTTACATTTTTATAAGGCATCAAAATGAGCAAATCTCTAAGAGAAACTACTGAGTTGATAGCCTTGAAGAAAAAAAAAAATCAAAAAACCCCTGAAATTGTTGTGAATTTGCAACACAGTGATGGCACCAATCCAAAATTATACTGGGATATTTTGGTAGTCAACTTTTTTTTAGCGTTATTATTGAATGTTATTATTGAAAACCTTTGCTTTATGTGCTGCATATTCATTGACTTTTAATGAATCTCTGAAGTTTGTGGTGTGATCAGGACCCCCAAACTCTGATTTTCAGGTGAATATTCAAGCTTCCTAGGCTCATAGACATGAACAGAAAAGCTTGAAATGTGAACATAATGAGCTTTAAAAGTAGGTGAATCTGAATGTCTCATTGTAGTCTAGCTCCCTAAGGAACAGGGGCTTGCACAGTTGTACTTTGTGGTTAATTTCACTGTCACAGGGATACAATCCTGGAAAAAAATTTGTTTTCCAAAGAATTGGAGTAGTAGGAGTTGCTCTGTAGAGAGAGGAGTGCATGTAAAGAAGATTCTGTAATTAACTCTTGTAATTTTTCCAGTAATGCAAAAGGCTGCGGGCTGAGTTGATACTAGTGTCCATATGGAAGTAACATTTAATAAATGTTCCAAACATTTAAAAAATCTTCTGTCAGAGTTTAGAGAAACAAATTGCAGACACCTGATTTTACATAATAGTTCTGATGTCATGGCATTTCTTGTTGGTTCTCATTTTTGTGTGCTCATTTTGTGTGCTTGTGTGCTTTGAAGTGCCTCATCCATGGGGAGAGATTGCATTGTGTAAATGCTTAGTGTTAAGTCAGGGCTTCTGCTGACTTCTATGTAAGTATTTGACTGGGTTTTCTTCTGGTAAGAGTAACCATCATGACAATTTGTTTCATGTTAATCAGTTAAGTAGGGTTGAAATGTGATATACTGTACATCACTAAGAAAAGCGGGTTTAATTTGTCAGATAATTTCCTCATCATTACCATACTTTCTTGCAGATAGCAGGTAGAAATACAATAGCTAGCCTCAGGTATGGCATTATTTTTTCTTCTTCAAATATTGTTATCAGCCTGTAGTAGATGTTATTTATCAGTCTCTAGGGCCAGTGAAGAGCTGTGTAATTTGTTGTATATTCAGTGTGTATTCCTTGACAAGGAATCTATTCTCAGT
The DNA here is from genome assembly GCF_023343835.1 of Lagopus muta. Lineage (NCBI taxonomy): Eukaryota > Metazoa > Chordata > Aves > Galliformes > Phasianidae > Lagopus > Lagopus muta. The sequence goes on from NC_064441.1 coordinate 14,938,986, forward strand.
ACTTTTTTTTATTTTTAGCCCAAGTGTATTGTCTCTGCTACTTCTACAGTGGATATTGGTTGGACAGACTGGTGAGGATGCAGTTTCATATAATTAAAAGACAAGATCTAATTTTATGTGCAACTCAGCTAGTTGTTATCACAGTTGCTCTCCTTAATTAACTGTATTTCAGGGTAGGCACATTGTAAACTAATCAGTCTATTGTCACATGCCTGTTAATTTTGTAATTAATTATCATGGATAGAGGCAAGTAAATAATTTCTTTAAAAACAACAGTGGAAAAAAGAAACCACAACAAAACTTACTCATGACTTTGACTATTGCCTCTTTTCAGTTCATTTATTGTGCATTAACATTGTGATTTGCTGAAATTGCTTTTGACTTTACTGCGATTCCCCAAGTTAGTCTTAATGAGTAAACATCCCATGCACAGTTTGTTACAGTTCTTCACTGCCTGAAAAAGGCTGCATTTTGACCAGAAGCAAATAGTCACATGTTACTTTTTAACTCCCTTTTGTAACACTGTGTTTCTTGTGGTGTATTTTTTTTAAGGACTACATATAATCACTAATCTGATATTTATTTTGTACATACATACGTCTAATGTTTAATTATTATTGTTTTGTTGTAATTATTATTTTTTTTATATATATTGGGAGCATTCTTGCCTGCTAATTTGTTTGGTAGAAAATCAAAAGTTAAGGCAAACACAGAAGTCTGAAGAGTCTTTATTTTAAAGGCTGTAAGGAGTGAAGTTGTACTGCTGGGCACCATACCCAGTTAAATAGTTTGTGGATGCAATTCATTTAATTTAGCTGTGCCATACCTTGATGTCAATTAAATATCTGTGACTAGCTTGTATCTTCATTATTTGAAGTGCATTTGTAAGTTTGCTCAATACTGTGTTAGTTGTTGCAGTGATGGTGGGTTGCAGAGGTCCTTTTGTTTGACTGTGCTTTTCCACTGTTGGTTTGTCCCTCTTTAATTGCTCCTCTGCTTTCTTGGCAGAATAAAATTACTGGAAAATTAGGCCCCACTCAGGCCAGGTTTGCATTGTGTGTTTGGCTTGGGCCTAAATCAATGTTTATGTCACCATTTACCAACCATCCACACTGTTGAGTAAATAGGGTCATTGCCCTGAGCCTAGCCAGTGACACTGAGGTTGCTCTTATGAGAAGAAATGACCCAGTCTCCCTGGTCTTGAGGTGCTCACAGACACTTTGATGCCATGTCAACATAGAATTTACATTAAGAGCCACAAGCAGCAGCTGAGGGACAGCACAGCCCAGCTCCTCAGTACCTTTCAGCTGTATCTGGCTGCAAGAAAGCACTTTGTTTTTCTGCCTCAGGTATAGTGGTTCAGGCTAATGCATACCGGCTTTGTGTTTGAGCTGAGGAGGAGCCACTCGTATGCTCGCACTCCTCAATCAGCTTAAAAAGTTGTTCCTTAGCACCCCTTGGCTCTCAGCTCTCTGCTCTCAGCAGGGAGGCATGCTGGTTGTGTGCTAATTTGTACACTAGCAGCAATTCTTCAGGAGATTTGCCAGGCCAAAGCCCCTGAGTTCAGGCTTCAAGCCAAATATGCAATGTAGTCATGCCTTAAGAGACAGGAGTGAAACTATAAGCCTGAATCTCACTGGTAGAATCTGAAGAGTGCCTCTAGCCCTCTGTTAGCAATAATTCATTTTGGACAAAGCTGTTTCCTGGCTGGCCTGTGTGGGCTCTTACAATGCGACATTCCTGGTGAGTCCCCAGCTCATACCCCTGGGTTCTGTTACCATAGCTCTGTTGTGCTGCTGTTTGTTGTTCCTAGCTAGATAACCTTCCAAGATTCCTGTTACTTCATGCACTTTATGGGTGTCCAGAAGTCAGTTCAATTGTTTCCTAACTTTTTTTGGTATATGTTTACAGACCCTGAGCTCTCCCTTTGCCTAGTCAGATGACACTCCCCCTCAGAAGCTCACTCAGTCTCTCCATTTTCCAGGCTACCTATGGTATTTGTATTGATCGACCTCTTTGCTCCCAAATGAGCAGCACATCGACGGAATTCACTTGTTTCACAGCAAGACCAAATTGTTTGAATTTTGCTTTTCCTATCAGTTATCAGCTCTTTTAGGGTGAAGTAAGATTGGTATGTTAAGAAACAGTGAGGCTTACCAAAGTCCTACCAAACCAACTACCTCATGGTGCCAGAGATGGTGGCACGTGCATTGAGATACTTCACAGGGCAGCCTTAATTTTACAATAACATTTGCTTTCTGACACTGTGGCTATGGTTTCCAGCAAAGCAAAACCACTACATCTGCATTGGATGTGGAAGACATTAAATGGGAAGCTTGTGCTTCCTGAAGGCCTTGCCAAAACTGGGCATCAAAATCAGCTCTGAGAATATTGGGTTTGGTACTGGAGAAGTAGCAATTCTATCCCATGCTATGAATCTAGTCAGAGGGAAGGATTCAGTCTCTCCACTTCCTTGGCAAGTGGGTGTAAGTTTTATGAACATGCAAGCAGGATTTCATCTTCCCTGAGTAATTTTCAGATGATGCTGAGGTGAAATTTTATACAAATTTCTTATAAGTTTTATATATATATATATATATATATATATATATATATTGTTTTGTAATCCTGGAATATGCCCACAAATATTTCTTTTCAGATTTTATATTTAAGAATTGTCTCATTTTTAATTTTGAAAATTAATGTTTTGTGGGTCTGCAGTTCTGTGATGATCTTCACACTACTGCATCATTAGGCAATCCTTTACTTTCCTGACAGCATTTTCCGTGCATTCTTTTTACCGTATGCCATCCTCATAGTAACTTTTCCTATTTTGCCACCGATGCATTTCTCATACAGGAATGGAGGTTAGCATTTTGAGAATCATTTGTCTGAATTTAAGTTATATTTCAGGAAGGTAAATAATTTTGCTGAAATATAACCCTTCTGTACATTTTGTTCTTACTTTATATTGGCAAGATCTTGCTTTTATTTTGTGGAATAAAATATCCATTCTCAGAGACACAAGAGACTTACACCTCTGAGTTGTCTGTACTCTACGCTGCGTCTCCAGTTAATCCTTGTATTGTTACAGGGCCTTCCAGCGATTACTGTGCCACAGGGCTTTCCCTCCAAGTCTTGCAGGGCTTTTCCAAATCCCTGTAGTGGAGAGCAGCGGTGGCAGGTAGGCACTGGGTGGGTTGATACTATTTCACACCCTTCCATGGTTACAGCTTTTGTGGAGGCAGTGGTAGCTTCTGTGATTAAATATTAGGTGTGCCCAGCTTTGTGAGTAGTTGGTAACTGTAATGTTTCTCAATAGCAGTCCAAAGTCATAACAAGCAGATGATCAGACAGATTTTGATGTTAGGCCATCATAAACAATCTTATTTTGCTCTAAAAACAACTTTCTGAAGCTAAGGCTTGGTTCCTTCCTTATCCTGTGTTATAATTAGCTCTTCAAGTATTCCACTGACAGTTGCAATGAAACTGAACTGAAGTATGATCCAGTTAAAACACCAATGCAAGTTTACAATTTGTAAATCAAGGTAACGGATTCAGAGTGGTGTGGTGTCAGGTTTTGCAATTTCATTTCTAATTATAAACCATGCTCATTTCAATATTTTTCATGGGTGTTATGGGAATACTGGATATATTTGTTTGTTTCTGGCCTTCAAAATGTTTTGGGCTGACTTGAAACATTTAATTTGTCCTGAAAATAAATATTTCGTGCCATCTTCATATTATTTACCATGTAAAGTTTGTTTTTAAGGAAGGTCATTTGAAACAAAAAGCATAAATGCTCTATCCTGTATGCCCTTTTTGGAGTTGGAAAAAATTCCTAAGTTCAACTTGCTTTTGAAAATTGTGGTTTTTTTGTTTGTTTGTTTGTTTTTTTTTTTTATGAATAGTATTTGCTAAAATAATATAATCTCTCAGGATTAATCCTTTATTTTATCTAGGAAAATTTTATGATTGCATTTGTGCATGGCAGATTTGCAATATGCTCTTTTAAAAGCAAGAAAAAATAAAGCAACAACGAGAAAAAACCCAAACAAAAACTAAAGTTGAATTAGTTTAACATGCTATTTAACTTCAAACCTACTCAGGGACTGTTATACATTTTTAATAATAACCTATGTGGCAGGTAGCTATGATACTCATAAACCTGACTATTGTTTAATATTAACGAGCTAAACCTAGTGTATCTTTGAGTCCCTTGGAATAACTTTTTCCCATAAATAATGAACAGTTGAACATGGTTTACATTGATGTCCTTAAGCACTCAACAGATGCCGTGAGCTGTTAGCCATAAAAACTTTTTTCCATTTTTTTTTCATTTATTATAAAAATAACAATAAAAACAAATGACTAAGTGCAAACAAATAGCTCTAATAAGGTCTGATTAAAATTGAAATAAAAAAAATAAAATTGATAGCTGGGACATGAACACGCTGCAGTTGGCTTCTGGACTAGAATGCATGTGACATCTCAAATGCTGCACAGCTGAGAATGCCTGCAGTTCCTCCCGGAAGCACGGTGAATGACTTGGAGAAACAACCGCTGCCTCTGCTGTTATAGGGTTTGAGATATAATTTCCTTTCTTTGAAATGTCATCTGTAACTGGTAAAGTGATCTTATGCATGTGACACATGACATTCGTATACATAGTTTATAGTAAACAGACAAGGATGGAAGAATTTTATTTAAAAATCAGATTGAATTACCAGATTGAATTGAATTATCAGATTGAATTGAATCAATATCAAAAGCAGGTACTGACATCTGGTGAAAAACTCACCACCTGATGGTGACTGCCCAGTTTCTTCCTTGAAGATACAGGGTTAGATTCAGCATCACTTAAATAGATAGGAGTTTTTCAGTTGCCACTAGCTAGGACATTGTGCCCCATTGCTGACCATGTGGATGTGGAAAATGTTCCAAAAAGGTCACTGTGAATTACAGAATCATGAACATTGGAAAAGACCACTAAGATCATCTAGTTCAACCATTAAGCCATCATTACCATGTCTGTATGTTTCTGGAACATCTACAGAGATGGTGACTCCATCACATCCCTGGGCAGCCTGTTCTAATGCCTCATCACTCTTTCAGAGAAGAAATTTTTCCTTACATCCAACCTGGACTTCCCCTGGTGCAATTTAAGACCAGGATTTAACCTGTCTGCTGCCCCAGGCAATGTGAATACCACTGCCCAAGTCCCAAGAAACAGAAATTTCAGTTTTAGATGTTGAGGAAAAGATCCCATAAATTCCTAAACTAGGAGCTGGTTTGTAAAACAAGATAGATTTCTCATACAGACTGGCAGACATGGGCATCAAGATGTTCTGTTCTCAGCGACTTTTATCATTTTGCCCACCTTGTAACTATTCTGCATTGACTGTGAAATGATGCATGAAAGTGATAGCTTCAGGAAAAATAGTTCTGGTGTGAGACAGTTTTGCGCATAAATGTTCCTGTGTGAATGCATAATTGTCTTGAATGTATTTTGGAACTGGATTCAAGCCTTTTAAGATTCAACAAACTAAATACAAAGGAGCAATTGAGGTGTATAGCTCTGCAATGCATTATGTGGTAGTGTTCCTTGTTTTAGTAAGGGTTTTCTGTGTCAAATAATGAGATTAGAAAGATCTGGCATATCATCAGTTGTTCAGGATCATGGAGTTAATTGATTCGGAATTGTTTATCATGAAACTCAATGGCAACAAGACTGAAACTGATGAGCAACATCTTGAAATCCACACGGCTAATTTAGAAGGTGAGAGTTTAACCAAGCAATCTGGTTTTCAGAAGTAAGTATCACCATCAATTCTTAGTAAATATATGGGATTGGCAGAGGAATTGTATTTAACAGATCTTTTACTTTGGTGACCAAATATAGATGCTAGTACTTAACAACCCCAACTCCAAAAGCTGCAAATGATATTGTGTAATGGATATCTTTGGCATTTGCATGTTTTTGCTGTCTAATGTCACTGATGGATTATGAGGAATATGTGTTCAATAATCCTGGGATTGTTAAGATATCTTAGTAATAGAGATAATCACTCCAATATTTTAATGCCTCTAATTTTCTTTAGATGATTTCCATTTTGCTTGCTTAGAACTACTTCCGTCCAACTCAAAGATCCTGGATTTCCTTTCTTTGCCGTGATCATTTTCAGTGCATGGGCTCTTTCAATGGGCTGCTTGCCTGAGCACTTTGCTGTGAAGATTTCTCATTCTGAATAAAAGAGACATAGCTTCTTGCAGTGGCAGAGAACTGTGCTTAAACTGCACCACTGTTTCCTTAAAGTTATCTGAAACAACTGATGTCGGCACCCAAGGGCAAAATTTCAATCTGTGGTACATGACAGGAGGGAACAGCATTTTTATAGTTGGATCATATGCACCAGGTTTTGCAAGGAGCCATTGTATCCTAGTTATTGCATGGGACTTTTTTTGTTGCCTTTTCTTTTAGATGTTATGGGCACCTTATTCTAAAGACAAAAATAAGCTAACTACTGCAATTCTAAACACTTTACTTTTGCAGTCAAAAGTATTCTTAAAAGCACTGGTTTTTATTTTTGTTCCCAGTTTACCTGTTTCACAAGCTTTCTTCATGGAGAGATGCATCCATCCATTGAAAGTCACACAAACAAGGAAAACAGATACAAAAAATTTTAGGGAGATGTAATTCATTTTTAAAAACTCCTTATAGTGTATAAACATCTTAGCAAGGTTTTTTGTTTCCAAAACTTTCTCGAGTTCATATTCATAGAAATGATCTGTAGTGCTGTTGATATGAATACCAGAAAACATCCTTTCAGTACTGATGAAAGGTGTAGAATACTTAACAGAAAATCCAGCCTAAAAAGATGTGTTTTCTTTAAATAAGGCTGTTAACACAGAAACCCTGACTTTAAACTGGAGTATTTTTATCAGATTGGGATTGCTGTCATTGCATGTCACTGAAAGCTGATGTATTACGGGCTGGAGAGTAATGATAACATGACTTAGAGGAAATTAATCAGCATTAGTCAGCACTTGTTTTTCATGTACTTAAGGTCGTGGTCTTTTCTAAACTATCTACTTTTATTTTTTTTTCCTATTCAGTGATGCAGGTAGGATGATTTAAAATTGGCGATGTGGTAGTAATAATGTGACTGAAAGAGAAAGATTGATGAGAAAAATATAAAAACTGATGAAGAGGATTGCACAGGTGAATTAGCATTATGCAAATGAGTTCTATTTCTCGTTCCTTTCTGTTTTGCAAAATAGTTTTATTCTGTAGTAATGTACTTAATAGATATACCTGAAAAATAAGTCATAAAGACTATGAGATTTTTTTCCCATTGAATATTCTTCGAGCATTGTAGTAGAAATGCTAAGTCATGACTTGAAGCAGTGATTGAGCACCAGCTGGGAAGACAGGGCCAACTCAGGAGAGCTCAGGTGCATGCAGCGCACCTGAGTGACCAGATGGGATGGAGCCAGGATGCACCCCTTCCCAGAGCTCATTTAAGAGTTGGTAGTGGAAGCAAGGCTATCTTGCTGGAGATCCCTGTCTCCTGGAGGCCTTCCAAAGGGTAAGCAGCTTCTTTCCTTTACTTCTGTGCCTACAGCTGTTGCATTTGTGCAAATCCTCATTTGCTGCAGCCTAGGACCTTGCTACTCTGCTGTTATTGCTGTGTTTTCCATTGAGATACATGCATTACCATGCATTAAGTCAAAGGAAGTCCCACGCTGTGTTTGGACTTGGAAGAAGAAAACCCCCAAACCTTTATGATCAGCAAGAGAGAAATCCAGTCTGGTTAAGCGTGGCATTCTCCTCAGCACACATCCTACAAAAGCAAGTGCAGAACTAATTAAGGCATACTTCATAACTGTAAATGTCCATATTAATCCTCACAGGGACAAACTCTCTTGTCAAAAGGGTTTTTCCTTGCTTGCAACTGATAAGTGAACAAGCTATACGTGATGTGTTTACCTCTACATATATTTTAATTATTACCCTTTACTTGTTCCATGTACACACCCTGTCTGAGTACTCATACAAATAAGAATTGTTGCTGTTTCCCAAGCTTTTGTATGGGCTTTATTTTCTGTTTGTTTGTTTTTTTCCTGAATCTGGAATCTTCATAGCTCTTACAAATTTGCTTGTGTCTGCAATTATGTTTTGAGAAAATGTGTCAATCATACAGGGTGGGCATGTGAGGACACAGCACTGCTGTAATGATGAATTTACTGAATGGCTCTATATATCACAAATTCTATTACTGAACTTTTGCTTGATAATTTAACAACAAAAAAATAGTGGCTTCTAGTTGCACTATGACTTTTTGTTGAGATAATAACACGAGAGCATCTGTAGCTTATTGTAATTGATTGTAAAGTGATTAAGGTAGATCTTTGTGCATATAGCTGTCATTGTATCCTTTAGATTTTTGTAACCAGCTACACCTATTAGTTCAGATTAGAGGGAGCTTAGGTATTTGGGTAAAGAGAAAAACTTACAGAAAACAAATCTTGTTGGAAATCTGTGCAAGACTATTGTTTTGTTTGCCTTTGTGCCAATCCTGTAAAAAGGAGTTAGGGCAGTGACTTTGTTGCTTCTGGAAATGTGGAACACTCACAATTCAAGTTCATTCTAAATGAGTATATGAAGCTTTCTTTCTAATAGTTCAAGGCCTGAGAGCACTTTGCTTGGGTATATCTGAGGGCTGTGTGAGCAGAGCCTTCTCTTTATGTGTCTGTAAGAAGGGGGGAAGATGAATTTCACTTACACTCTGTTACTGCACACAGTTTGATGTTCGAATCATGTTAGATAAACTATTAGGTGGGAGGTAGTGATAGCCTGGAAAAGGCCAGCTTTCCAAGTGTTAATGTACCTAATAAAGAAGGATAACTGTAGCCATGTTGAAACTTGCATAGCTTGGATAGAGGTTAGAAGCAATTACCAGTAAAAACTAGCTCTGACAGGAAAGTCAGGTGCTTTTTGAATGAGGTAATAAATGAACAGAAGGTATTCTGTTCTGAAATTTGAGCTATTTTTTTAGACTTACTACAAGGTATGGGTGCCTCCTTACTACTTGACAGTACTAAGCCAATGCACTCAGTTTGGCTCATTGTTAAATTTTCAGTTCTAAATGCTTGCCTGCAGGTGAAGACTAAAGTGCACCATGCATACAGGCCTCTTGCAAAAACTTTGCCTTGGAATAAAAAATCATAAATCTTGTGCACAGCTTGTAATTATGAAAATGCAGTCTGTAGCTCTATGTGATCTTTGGGACCACTGCAGCCTTTGAAATGCTTCTGTTTTAGGAGGGAATGGCGGAAGGGCATAGAAATGTTCCAGTTAAAGTTGGATGTTGCAACTCTTTGGCATGGTTAATTGGGGAAATCTTTGTAAAAATTCTTAAGTATCGGCTGATGTGAACTCTGTTTCTATTTCCTAGTTTCGTTCTTTATGAAAATATAATCAGAGGAAACACTTGATTCAATCAAATGTAGCATGAAACTGTAAATGTTACTAAAAATCTCTGTTTCAGATGTATAAAATGTTTGTGAACTCTACAACCTGATCTTGGGCATAAACAACTCAAAATATCAGAAACAGATTTTTTTGGTGGCTTCTTTATGTATTAGAAATATTAAAGGTTCTGCTGTGATTTGGGGTTAGGTTCTTAGCTTTCCTAAAAAAAATTGAAAGCCATTAGTTCAGTTCTATGCTTTGTTTTGTTAGAATGTCTGTTGTGTCTGGAAGTCCTTCAGGGCATCAGATAAAAATGCCTAGAAGTCAAGTAGGTCTGTACTGTAAAGAAAGGCTGTGTGATATCCTCTGCAAAATCTTAAGGACTGATCCCTGTTAGTTTCAGTGGCTGTAACTCCACAGGGGCTGATGGTCCTATGGGCTAAATAAGATGTTTTACATGGAAAAAGCCAAGCTATAGAGATATGCTATGCATCCAATTTGTTGCAGATTTCTGCTCAGTAATATCTTACTCTTCCCCTGGGCCTAAGTATTTTTGTAAATATGAACGTATGTTGATGCAGTGTGAGAAGATTGTTGCAGTAACACAGCAGACAAAAGTGAGAAACAAAAAATGTAAAAGAATGTAAGAGTTGCAATTCTGGCTAGTTCTGCATATTGTCTCCATATTGGCAACACCATCATTCCCTACCATCCTCCAAAAGAATAAGCTATCCTGTAAATATGTAAAAGCTTTTTAAGCTAGTTTCAGATGCTTACTTTTTAACACAGTAATGTAATACTGTATGCAATTTTACTATTTGCCTCTTATGTAAAGATTTTATAGTCCATTTTTGTTCACTGGGATGATTTATTTACGTCTTTTACTGATGGAATGAAATCTTTCCAGATATGCTACGATAAGTATTTTTTTATTATCCTTTACAGACCTGTTATGAACTGCTTCATTTGTCTCTGCTATTCCAAGTTTTCTTCAGTTAAATCTATTGTCCTGTTTTGAGACTTGACAGTGTGAAGTGCACTCTTCTTTTGATGTGAGCACACATTCTTATTAATGTTAAGGGAAGTTAGGTGTAGGTTGAAGCTGGAACAGACTGGATAGAAATGATTACAGAACACTAAAAAAAATATTTTATTTTGTCTGGGAACTGATAAAGATGTGTATTAATTTTCCTTTCTTTGTTCCACCACCCCACCACCCCACCACCCCCTTCCTTTTCTGCTTTACTTACCCCTATGAAGGAATGTTTGCTTCTCTTTGTTTAAGTCAAGTAATTCTAGAAAAATTGACTGTAAGGAGAAAAAAAGAAAAAGTTAAATAGAATCTGAAATCTATTTCTTCTCTTTTTACAATTGTTCCCCTGCATTATTCCAGTAACAAATAAGAAATCTGATCTTTTCATTTTTTTCCCTAGTTTCTATTATTTTCTATAAAGAACAACAAAAAGGAATCTTGGTGTTTGCTGCTATCCCTCTTTTTATCTTCTTTCTGTGCAAAGCTTTCTGGGATAAATAGCAATACATTACTTAATAAATATGGAAATTATTAGCAGTTCACCAGTGACCACGTTGGCTCCAAAGATGGCATGTCTCATTTCTCAACAGCAACAAATTCTTGATTTGCTCTCAAATATCTGACCATGTGTAAGAAGGCTGCATATGTAGATTTTTTTTTTTTTTTTTTTTTTTGCTCAGGAATAGCTGCATTGAGATTGGCTGCTAGATTTGTTTAATATTCTGTTATCTTCTACATTTCAAGTATGGATCTTGTATAATGAGTTTACTGTAAGTGCAGGTGCCTTACAAGCTGATGTGGCTGGGCATCACACTTGGTTTTGATGCTGAATGCAAGGCAGAAGTCTTTGAAAAGCTGACCATTATAAATGGCCCAAGATATTTCATCCTTCACTCTAGAATCCTCTAATTGTCTGTGGTGCTATTCACTGTGGAGCTTTTTACTGTTGATTTCCACTCAAAAAAATTAGATATTTTCTGTATGCAGGGAGCTCTGACATTGTTACACCTGTTGTGGAGAGGGAAAAAGATTTTTATCACAGGCTGGACCATGTCCTGCACAGCTGGAGCTCCATCTGACTCTAGAGAGGCTGGCATCACACCTTCAGCTTTTACTTCGATAGAGCTGTAGCAGTGTGGGAAAATCAACTGATTTTCCCATTTGTAGTGAACTTCTTGTGAGCTGAAGACAGAGTGATTGTTTGGAAGACTTGGTGGATAGTGGATCCTTCATGGTAGTCAGAGTAGCAAATCACATTAAAGGAGGAATTTTTAATAGCGTTGTAATGGAAGTTCATTTAAAAATGATACGTAGTCCTGTTTATAGTGGTATCATTGTTAATAAATGCTTAGTAAAAGGAGGGAAATGGGAAGAGATGCAATAAAATGGAACCTATGTATTACATTTAGATAAATAGATGTCATATTTTGGGCCAGATATTGGCCATATTCATTATGGTTCACTGATCTTGTTCCTCGATCATATAAGCAGTGCTAATTGATGCAAATACATTCCCTGTAAGTTAACCAGGAAACAATTTGTCACGGCGAAGTTGATGGTAACATACACAACTGTCAGTGGGGATGGCAGTTTAACGACTTCCACTTTGATAACCCTGTTATTTTGCAGAGGTACTTCATAATAGCACCCTGGTTCTTATCAAAAAACAATTTAGCACATTTATTAGTTTGAAGAAGGATGTTAATTATGTGAAATCACATAGAGGCTGTGTTGGTTTTTTTCCTTGCGCTGATAGCAACATGAAGAATCACACATTGTTTTGAACAAGTGTGAACGTTCCCAGAAAATTCTGTGACTCCTCGGGTAAAGTGGTAAAAATATCTCGTATCTGTTAATCTTGCTGCCTCACAGCAGAGTGTCAAAGGTCATAAGAACAGGGAAGCTTTTTCCTTAAAAAATCAGAACCTCCAGCGAATGGATCAGAGCGTGACTCTGATTAACTCTTCCATTCAGATTTGACACTGTGGGTTTTTTTCATTGTTTATTGACTCCAGGGGGAAAAAAATGAAGAGCTGGTAGCATAACCTCCCCTTCATGCTGTTTTACTTCACAGGTTGCAAGATTCAGCCTGTTTCTGGACAGTTTAGATTAGATTCTGATCGATCCTGTGCCAGCTTTGGAAATGAAAGGTTCCTGATAATCCCTGGCTTAAACCTCTGGGGCAAATAGCCAGAGTGCAGGCATGTTGCTACATTTTGACATAAGGAAGGTTTCTAATTGCAATAGAACTGTTATTTTTTTCTCATTAATTAGCACGCCTCAGGTCAGTCAGGGAGAAATTCTGGCTCTTACAAGTGAACAACAGAAATAAAGTTCCAGTGGACCAAATACCATCCCTATGTTCCTTCTTGCCTGAGCTACAGGTTTCTAGGAAGGAGCTGAAGGCAAGGAGTCTTCTGTATACGTAAGATGAGGCAGGTTGCAGTCACGTTTTCATTATGGGCACATGGAGCTAATCTGGGCTGAGATTATCCACAAATCTCATTTTCCCTTGTCACAGATGATATCAAGAGCTTTCTGGTGGGACTGCGAGGACTTCCTTCTGTCTTTTGTGTGGAGTTCTGATCATGTGGCATTGCCACACGGCAAGAGGGGTAGAGGTGGCAGCAGTGCCTGGCACAGCACATCCTGCTCTGCCTATCCGACAGTGTTGCTTTTACATATCTTACATAACGATTCATTGGCAGAAATTTTTCCAGACCAACTTCTGTATTATCAGAACTCTTTCTTTCACTATAAAAAGCAATTTCAGTAATTTTTCTAAAAGGGAACTAAAGCTGTGTTCCATAGGAAACCCTACAGTTTTAAATACCAATTAAGCAATCCAGTTCAAGTATGTAGTAAAATCTCCCTCAAGCAAAGGCTGTTGCCTTGAACACTGTAATGTAATGAACATTCCCTGGAGCATCATAAATCCTTTTCTCGGCAGTAGACTTGATCTTGCCCCATGGAAAGATCAGACAGACCATCTTCTGTCCGAAAGACCTTCAACATAGATTAGACAGTATCTGGTAGTGAAAGAATCCCATCAGTGTAACTGCTTGTCTTAGTCAAAACCAGAACCTGCTCAGTTCTTGTCAGATGGAGATGATAAAAAGAAGAGGAATCTTGGAGATAACTAAGCATCTGTGCAGAACATAAACAACATAAATCTAGGAAATTGCCAGACTTAATATACATTACTAAAGAAAGTTTGAACTTGGAAAATCATTAAGAAATATTAAATATGAGAAATGAAAAGAGGCTTAAGGGAAAATTCCCCGATGGTCAGAAGTATCTGAAAACTTAGCTGTAGAGTGGAATGTTTTGAAGCTGTGCTCTGGAGAGGAAACCCATGCAATGCAGAAAGATATCTAGCTGTAGCCAAAGCAGACCTTGATGCTGCAGCACTATTACATACATGGAATGTCGTGGTAAGATTCAGGCCTATACTTCACCAGATGCAAAGCCCAGGGTTGACGTTCCCTTACTAGATGTAGAGAAAGGACTGAGTGACTCCAAGCTGTGTGTTTGTGCATTCATGCTCTAACCCCAAACTCTGTATGTATCCAAGTGAATTACAATGTTGCAGGAATGGCCTCTGTAGTACAGAGTACCTCTCGGTTCAATGCCAGATCCAAATCTTCTTAGTGTTTTAGTGTGATGGCCCATTAGCCTCAGTATGCTATGCTTCTCCTATCCAGGAGCTCTGTGATGTGTTTGTGGAGACTGCAGTTAGGGAAAGAGATTAACATCAGAATTAGGAATTTCTTTAGTTGAAGATAGGCTATCTTCATTAAGTATGAGTGGCTTTTTTTCATTTGCATTATTTAATTATTCCTTTAAGTATCTTTTACACCACTACCTCCTTTCTCTGTTTGAGTTTTATTCATCTGGCTTTTAGCCAAAGGTGCTGAGAAATGTAAAGACCTTCACCCCATGTTTCTTTAAATCTGTGTGGATGACTTCCAAAAATGATTTGAGATTGATCCTATAAAAGTCTTGGAATTGTTTTAAAAGTGTTTTATTTTACTCTTTGCAAGAAGTAGGGAGTAAAAGGAGAATTCAATATTTGTATACATCGTGACATTATAATTTTTCTAGACCTAATTTTTCAATTTGAATTAGGTATTTCTAGTATTTCTACTTCTTTCACTGAAAACTCACTACAGACATGGATCCGAAATGAACTCTTTAAAATATCCCACTGTAGATCTTTATTCCTTAGTGACTAACTTCAAGATTCTTCAGGGAGTTTGACATTTTTTGTCTTTTATCTGATCCGTAATAGAGAAAATGTTATTTACGTCCAATATATTAAATAATGATAGTCTTATCTATATGTATGGTGTTAAATCGTATGTATCTGAACTAGAGTTTGGGAATGAACTGATGAGCTCAGAGGACTGATTTGCCGTGTTTTCATGTTCAAACCACAATTTTAAACTTGTTGCACCTTAAAGATGTTTAGCAATTCTCTAGAGAATAGCTGCAATCTACAATTGCAAAAATCTAGCTCTAAATAGGACTGGCACAGGAACCAGGAATACACTAAAATCCAATACGTTTTAAAACTTCTAAATAATAAACTCCTATGCTTCTACTTTGCTGCATTTCCTGAGGGTTTCAATGTGAACGCTAGCCTTAAGGAATATGAGAAGTCAGTATTTCTGCTAAAAGGATATTTTATTAGGTTTTTCTGTTTTGCTCACTGTGTTATTAACATATTAATAGCTATGTATTTTAAAACAGTAAAATGCATGTCTTTGTACTGTAGAAGATAATGTGAGAAATTAAAAACAGTGGATTCTCTGTCTCCTGAGCTCTAGGTAGCTGTAGCATGTGACCTCCTTTTTGGTCCATGGCTATAAAAATTCCTCATCCTTTAAACATAGAGGTTACCTTGAATAACCCATCCCTACACAGAGTTATATTGCTAGCTTTCCAAATCATACAAATTACTCTGAATTGAAACCGCAATGGAAACAGTCCAAAATCACATTCTTGGCTCAGCTCATCATATCCATAGTTATTTGCCAGTTCCTTTTTTCTTTAGTTTTCAGAGTAGTTTATAAAAATGTTTATATGTGTCACGCTGAACACTGGAACCAATGTTATTTTTTCATTCACTGCTTGCTGCTACCAAGGTGGTGTTAAGATGGAACAAATTAATGTAAATCCAGTAGCAAGTCTATAGATCAAATTTGCTATATTAAATGTAGCTGGCTGTATTTTATTTGTATGCTCCTTGTGGTGAAAGTTATAATTCTATAGTTGGAAAATAAAAGTAGGAATCAATAGATGGAAAACATATCTTTGTTCCATCTTGTCTTGTGGTTGTTCAAAGCTTCAACAAATCACTCAGGAATTTCTAGGTCATTAAAGTACTTTGCAGATTAGATATATTTCAGGAAGAGAAATTTCAAGGAAGAAATTAAGGTACTCCAAATTACCTATGTATGTGATGTAGCTTTTGTTGATGGTAATTCTGCAGCATACGTATTGTAGGTGTACAGTACCCCAACATAACAATAACAACTTATTGTTCCATGATAGTTTGAGCATGCAAATTTAGTCTTAATACCAAGTATATGGTAGGTGAAAGATTCAGAAAAAATACTCTATAAACAGGAAAGGTGGGGAATATTTCCAAAAGTGCCCAAATATCAAGGAGAAACTTCCTGGTATGCACAAATGAGGGGGCTAAGCAGTATCCATGTTTCTTAAGACATTTAAAAGAAACTAAGAATCAGATTATGTGCTCTTTCTGTAGCAGGCATGTCCCATGTGTCCTCAAGTAAATCTATTAGAAGCCAGATGGGATTAGGAAAAGAGGGTATCATTCTGCAGAAGTAAATGTATCATAATCTCACTATTAAATTGTAAATCCTCTGAAGGATTTTTTCTACACTATTCTGGGACAGTTACGTTACTACTATTGTTAACCATAACAGACTCTATAGCAGGTATGAATTGTAACTTCTGGTTAAGGTAGATAATACAATTCCAGATCCTGAAAAAACACTTATGTGTTTCATCTGTGTCTGATTTCATCTCCCTTCATGGGAAGGACAGATGAATTGGTAATTTCAGCATTCACTGAATCAACCTACACTGCAGTCTGTTCTTGGGACTTTTCCTGTTTCAGACTAATGGTATACACAATGACTTCTTGAGCATTGTGAATCTGCACTTGGAAACACTGTATTGGATTCTGAACATTGCAGACTTCATGTAACCTTTTGGTATCAACCACTTATGGATTTCTGTAGTTCCATAACCATTGGGACGATGAGAGTTCTTTGTTTTTTAATTCCCATGTGAATATTCATTCATGTTTAAAAAAGTATTTGTTCTTGAAGTATTAAAAAAAAAAAAAAAGAATAGTTCAACTGGAAGGGATCTTCAAAGATCGTAGGCTCTAGATGCCTGACCACTGCAGGACTAATAAAAAATTAAAGCATGCTATTGAGGGCATTGTCCAAATGCCTCCTGAACAGTGACAGGCATGGGGGACCAATCACCTCACTAGGAAACCTCCTCCTAGAAAGGAAATTTTCCTGACGTCCAATGTGAGCATCACCTGGCACAGCTTTGTGCCACTGCCATTCTTTCCTGCCCTTGGTTCCCAGGGAACCAACTCCCTCTTTGCTTCCTCAGCAAGTTGTAGAGTTAATGCCAGGATTAAAAATTTTGCACACCCAGTCTAGAAACAACAAGAAGAAAATCTATATCACTTGGATGTCCAGTAATACAACATAATTAACAGGGGTGAATCAGTCCAAGCAAATATTTTACAAATTCTTTGGGTAAAGTTTGTTCATCTACAGCCCTTTCCCACAACCCAAGTGAAGCTGATGAGAGTTTGGGGTTTTGGCTCAGACAATTCAATTGTCTATTCTGCAACTACAATAACAAAAAAAAAAGCAACAGTAGTATGTTTGGATACAGCTGATAATGGGAAAAAGAGCTGAATTTGTCAGCAAATGTATTTGTCGGCACTGATTTGACCAATTGTACGTGTTGCATGTTTTACATGTTGCAAATGATGTTTATTGCCTTCCGTGAGAGAGAGTAGAGTCCATGTCCAGCTACTTTCTTTGGTGGCTCTCACACAGAGAGCAAAGCATTCAGTGGTACGTATCAATTGAATGTTAAATGCAATACAGTGCAGTAATTTATTATTGAGCATAAATAGATTATTTTCCAATTGCGTTATCAAAACCCATTTTAGTCTCAATGTAGATATGAAGTTCTGACAAGTGAATTATGTCCCACTAAATGATTTAAGGCTAGATTATTAATCAGAGATGCTAAGTATTCCCTTACCAGGAGAATGATGACATTTTTATGAACAAAAAATATCCTCAATAAAACTATATTGTTTTTTACTTATTTATATTTAGCTTAAGAATTACTTGTTTTCTATGAAGTATATCTTTTAAGGAGCTAATCATGAACTCGGATTAGGCATCCAATTTCACAGCTGCCTATGATAGATCTAAATTACATGGTAGTTAGTGAAGTTCTGAGAGGAGGAGATCATTGAATTCCCGTGCTTTTCTATATCCTGTTTACAGGTTTAAATATCTCCTCTGAATTTATCTGCATTTCCAAAAGTCTGCCTGCCTGAGAACCATGCTGAATCCTGGGCTGCAGCAGTGCACTACTCCAGTGTGATAGCACAGGCAGCTCCTTTGTGTGTGCAATTTGAGTGCTGCTGTTTTAACGCTTTCTCAGGTTTCTCTTTTAAGATAGTAAGAGCCAGGAGCTTGTGGTCGTTCCCCTTTTCCCACACTGTTGGTATCTAATTTATTTATTTTTTTCAAGAAAGTGGATGGAAAACAAACTATAGTTACCAGTCCTGTTTGTAAGCTAAGCTGTGACGTTGTCAAAACAGTTATCTTTCTGGTCTGAGGCTTGTAAGTGCTTTCTTCTTTGTATTTTGTGGTTTGAACACTCTGGTGCTAAATGTTCATGAACTACCTGTTATCCCCTCTTGGGTCTTTTGTTTGTCTGTTATTTTTTCTCAAGTTGTTCTGTTCTCCTCACCCGTTTCATTTACCCCTGAACAAGTACCTCTGGAGCCTAGCCATCCTGTAGTCAAACAATGATGGCCTCCCATTCCTTCTAATATTGCCTATGTTTCCCTACGGTGGTCTGTGGAGAGAAGTGAAAAAGAATTTGGTGTGCCTCAGTTTTGGCCAGTGTCAATCAGTGCTTCTGTTATTTGAGCAGCTATAATACCAGGAAAAGCTGTCATATTGTCATTGGTGTTGGAGAGAAAACAAAAAAAAGGAAAGCATAAAGGTGAATTAATAAGATCTATTGCAAGGCACAACAAAAAATTGGACTGCTACAGAACTGGTTTTGTTGCAAATAATTTTTGTTCCCCTTAGCAATGGAATCTGTTTCCCGCCGTGAGATGCAGAGCTCTTATTTCTCTCAGTCCAATAGAAATCACCTCAAGTCCAGGTTTGGATTCCTAAAGTCTGGTAGAAAATGGAATAGGTGGAAGCTGTCAATCTCACTGCTGTCCATTGCATTGCTAGAGTGAAATGATGCTTAACAGGCTCCATGTGAGTGAAATCCTCTCCTGCATTTTATACTCCTGCAACTTTCACTTCTTGACTGTAGTAGCTACCATGGTTTACTGAACATCTTGGCTGCCGTAGTTTCTTTCCACATTTCAGGTTATGGCTTTCCTCACACAGATTTGCATGACATTTTGCCTTCATGATGCATCCATGATGGTCTGTAATCCACAGAATATTCTGGAAGTACTCAGGTTTAGGAGTGGATGTATGATGCTAATGTGTGGGCACGTGGTCTTTAACATGACTGATTTTGCAAGCAGCATTTAGTAAAATTAAATGCTGGGTGTTAGAATATCGATATCTCACTATGAAGTTTAACAGTTAGAAACAGCCATTAATGTGTATTTGATTAGTTGTGAAATCAGAAGTGACTGACATTGTTCATGATACATAAGCTGTCTGCTAGAAGTGAATGTATGTTGTCTATTATGTCTTTTTCTTTACCCTGCAGTTGAATAAATATTTTGTTTCATTCTGTTTCTCTTGTTATTTATGAAACTGCCCTTTGTGATGTTAAGAACAATGTTTTACATTGGCAGATTTCTCAGTATCAGTGCTCTGCTTCAGTCAACAAATCTGATCTAATGGATGGACAGTGCATAGCTTGGCTCATTACAAAGAAATTACTGGGATACTTAAACTGTAAAACTTAAAGCAAGTAATGGAAAACCTGAAGTCAAAATGATGTCATCTGTACTTGCCCCATTATCATAAATGGAAGCTGGTTGAATATTTTGCCTGTCACAGTTTTTCCACTGGTAATTATCATGTCAGGACTGAAGATATTCTATCCACAGGGAGCTAGAGGATACTATGCTTTTTAAAATATTCTGTATGCATACGACTTCCTTCTCTGTTAGCTTGCTTATCATTTCGACTATTTCTTTTGAAGTAAGAAACAGATGGCAGCATTCACTGTAATAAGTACTGAAAAACATGCCAGCCAATTAAGGGAGCTTCAACTGACTGAAAACCTGGAATCTTTTCCAGTATTTTGGTGATTATTTTTTTTTTTCTTCCCCTCCTGTGTATATAGAGGACATTTCTTATTTATCATTTGTTTAATAGAATCATAAAATTAGAGATAAAAGGAAGGGTAGGTTATTGAATTTCAGGTGAGGAACCTGAGGGGGGGGGAGAAAAAAAAGCTAATGTCCTAACTGGTTTTATATATTGTCTTTGAATATTCAATCCTTCAAATGCCAGCACGTGAAACTACAGACCTGCCTGCAAAGCGTGTCATGGTTCAGATGAAGGCTGTGGATGAGTGGCAGGGATCAGTGTATGAAACAGCATTATCCAGAGATTAAATTAGATAGAGAAGTGTTTCTCTCTCCTTTAACCTGTCATAAATCCCTGTATTTCACCAAACTAGAGAGATTTCTGCTTTAATCATTTGCCTTTTGAAGATTGGTCCCATTACCCTCACCATGGATGACCATGTTTGCATTTCTGATGGAGTATAAAGTAATGTGACCACAACCATAGAATTTTCATTATTAAGACACTCTGTCTGGTAATGCTTGTATGTAATGAAGTAGAGTCTAACACTGTGCCCTTCAAGTATGTAAGAGGAGTGTATAAACAGGAGGGAGAACAGCTGTTTATGAAGGTGGATAGTGATAGGACAAGGCAGAATTTTAAACTGAGACAGGGGAGGTTTAGGTTATTTATTAGGAGGAAGTTTTTCACACAGAGGGTGGTGATGCACTGGAACAGGTTGCCCAAGGAGGCTGTGGATGCCCCATCCCTGGAGGCATTCAAGGCCAGGCTGGATGTGGCTCTGGGCAGCCTGGTCTGCTGGTTGGTGACCCTGCGCACAGCAGGGGGGTTGAAACTCAATGATCATTGTGGTCCTTTTCAATCCAGGCCATTCTATGATTCTATGATACATCTTCCAATAAGTGGTGTTGCAGATCACAGCTCTTTAACTATTTCTTAAATTCACTTTTATGTGTTCTGGAAACTCTGAAATTGCCATTAGGCCTGTTCACTTCTCAACCTTATTCTGTGATGAGTCCCTTGCTCACCATGGGGAAATCTTCTCCATCAGGGAAGGTCACCTCTGAAAACGCAACTGATCTCCTATCTGCCCCTTGAGAAGAATCATACATGTCTACATCCTTTTACTCCCTGTAGCAGTGAGGGTTATTAAAAATATGACCCAAGAAAAGGGATTTTGTGTTCTAATTTGAGATTCTGTTCCCTGGTTTTGTTCTGAAAATTTTTGTGAGATACTTTGTAGCCTTATCCTTGCTGTTTCATTGTTTTGTTTCAGAGACTGAGCTATGCAGGTTTCACTGCTTCAGGATTTTCATCTCAACTTTTATTTTGTCTTTCTTCTTTGAATTTTATTACTTTCTGCAGAAAACCTTTCTTTGCTATTCTTAACATTATACTCTCTAAATGTCTACTGTAATACCATTAAATCAATTTCTCTGCTAACCTTTTGTATTGCTCTTTCTCAATGACTTTTCAATTGTAGTCAGTGAGCTTCTGAGAATGTGACTTAAAGCAAAATGAATGCCACTTACAAAGGTAGATTTAGTGAATGAAAGATGAAATTCTGCTTCAGGCAATAAAGCAGTTTTTCAGACTTCATATCAGCTCTTATCAGACCTGGTCTGTTGTTCCTAAATGAAGATATTTGAAGTGTTTATGGATGACTATGGTCACTTTGGGAAGCATTTGGTAGCAGTTAATGGTAAAATAGTGATTGTTCTTCAAAATTAGAACCAACTGGTAGCTCTGCAATGATGATTTAAAATTCTTTTTACGTTCTTTCAAACCACAAATCTGTTTGCTGCTCAGTTATTGAATGCATTTGAACTTATGGAACTTTTCATTTAATGCTGGTCTCCATTTTTTTTGGCTGAAGCCCAAGCTTCACATCTTCTAGTTGCAGGATTCCTTTCTGCAAACTCCATCCTTTGCTGAAGGATCAGGGTAACATGAGCCCATCTCTGCTTCCCAGCCGGCAGCACATTAGAGAACTGCATGCTGACCAGCTGCAAAGACAGGTGCTGTTTTCATTTCCTTTATTCTTCTCCATTTACTTCATCTTGTAAGTTCCCTAGCATTCCGACAAATCCTGAACAAAATGAATGAGTAAATTTTATTAGTTTGGAAAAAGATCTATTTCAGATGATGTGGAATGGGGGTTTTGGTTTGAAGTTCAATGCTCTTAACCTTGTTTACCACATTTTCATTGGGCTTCCAAGACACTGAGCCGGACTGGAAGTCTAGCTCATAAGGATATGTGCAGCAATCACAAGCAATTAGCGTTTGCATTTCCAGGCCCTTTATCTCCGATAGATCTTACTGCAGATGCTTCAGAATCCTCAAGGTTTGGCTGCGCATACTCTGCTTCTCTGCCATTAGAGAACTGGACACAAATGCCTGATGGGAAAGAAAAAAATTATGTAGGAATTATTTCTTCTCTCTCATCTGTATCTTTTCTACATGTATGTTGCCACTGTGTTGGGTCTAACCCACTGCAGTCACAGGGCTATGTGAATCAGGGCTTCTTCCTGCTGTAAGATGAAGGAAGAGGTCTGAAAGTGAAATTGAGCTGAAAGCTAGTCCAAAATCAGACTAGTTTCTTGTCCCTTTATTGATGAAATGCATCTCTTCATGCTGCTCCTGTCAATATAACATGCTTTCAGTATTCTGCTTAATGACTGAAGAACAGTTTTCTCAACCATGTCCATTTTCTCATACTTGACTTTATCATGTACATCCTTGGTGTTTTACAAGTAATGTGGTTTAATTTTGGGGGAGGATTACTTCTTAGAGGAAGGCAACTTTTTCTAATGATTAAAAAAAAGAAAAATATTGACCTATCCCAGTGCTGAGGTTTACTTGTTACCCAGTGATGATGGAATAATCTGATTGTGGCCTATCCATCCGTTAACATTTTGAGGGAGATTTACTTGTCTACCTCACCTTTACAGGCCTTGTATCATTGATTCAATATGTATCTGATACAACAGCCTGCACGTCTCACTATTCTGTGATTAAGAAGAGAGGAACTGATACTATGAAGCTTCAGTGAAATTGCAGTTTAGTGGTCAAGTTAATTCATTTGGTTAACACTTTAGATATTTGGATCAATTGATGACTTATCCTGATAAAACAAGTGATGAGAACTTCTAATATTTTAATAATAACTAAAAGGATTTATTGGGAAGAAGAAATTGTTCCAAAACTTTAAAATAATTTAAAAAGTACAAAATAATTAAAAGTATTGAAGGCACAACCATGAGTCACCCATAAAATTTAACCACATCCACTTTTCTGCTTTTCATTACATAGTCAAAAACCATTAACTGAGCTATAAAGTGAATGAAAAATGAACTTGTCTGATAGGGCAATAATTTAATCCTTCAACCAGCTCAACTATCCAGCCCAATAGACGTACAGGTCTAACAGTTTAGGCAAACTTCTGAATGTTGATTAGCCATTTTTATTGTATTTTTAAAATTGAAAGTGAGTTAGGATGTTGAAAAGCCAACAATATGCTCAATCGTATTCTTTTTCCTCTGTCTTAGTTATAAATCCTGGTGACACTTGCTGGAATTTTCCTCAAATTGAGTGAGATCTGATTTGGGCTGTTTAAAGTGAATACCGATGCTCGCATGGCTATATCGGGATATTTCATTTGCTGGAGAGCAATAGTCTGGCCTTGCTGTGGTATTCCTCCTGTCCCTTAATAAGACCTTGTCCTCAACTTAGAAAAATTCCAGCTGTTTAGTACTTTTCTTTGACCAGACATTTCATTAGTTCAGAGGGGTTTGCATTAATAAGTTGTTTTAGATTACTGTGAGGTACCTTCAAATCACTGGAGGTTTCATTCTGGAAAATACTTTGCAAAGCTGTGTATCCTAAATGGCTGTCCTCCAAAGGCTGGAATTTGAATCTCATTTACTGTAAATGACTGGCAACTAGAGCATGTTGAAAGTTTTTTTTTCAAATGCTTACAGTGAGCATATAGAGGAAAGGGGACCCATTTTTCATTTCCCATATAATGCACATGGGCTTATTCAAGAAATTAACTATGGATAAAAGAAATCATCCGTGGATAGGAATTAGCATGGTATCTGTTATTGCTTGGAAGTGATGCTGTGAGATGTGATACATCCCCAAGCAGTGTGTATAGAGATTTATTGTCGTATTGCTTCTGAGACAGTTGATGCACTCTGGATGTGGCTACAGAAGGGTCCAGTGTTAGTCTCCACCTCAAACTGCAGTCAGCTAATTTCAAGAGAGGTTGAGTTATGTGGATGGTGAACGCTTTTCAAAATCAGAACCCTGGTGCAAGCAACATGGATGTGAGCAGGCTCAAAACCAGGAGCAGAGTCAGGCTGATAAATCTATACTCCTTATCTCTGGTCCTCTCTACTCCACCCTGCAACCTTGGAATCAGGGAAGTGCTTAAAAAAAATAAATATGGGGTCTAATTGTGGGCTTCTATCTTCACAATCATCTATTACCTATGTAAAATCCCGTGTTTGTGGACTACTGCTTTTATATTGCTATAAGTAATTGGCTCTGTATATCTCTAAGTGCTTTTAGTATACAATTAAAAGATAGGATACCTTGCATCCTGATTTGGCAACTGACAGTTATACATGAACACTGCAGAGGATATTATTTTCCAT